>NC_064920.1:657949717-658264570 GCF_023897955.1 Schistocerca gregaria
AAAAAAACACCTAGTGTTAACCTAGGTTTCGGCGTAGATAACTACACCTACTTTAAAATAATAAAACCCACAAGTGCCTAAGAAGACCTTTGTCAATGATTAAAAGAACACCATAGCTATACATTTATAAACGAAAAAAGGAAACACAAACAGTACATATGTACAAAGTCTAAACGGTTACTTAATGGTGTAACCTCCAACTCACATCGGCCTATGGTCGTGGGCCATGACCCGCCATAAACTGCAGCTACAAATTTGTATGTGTGCCGGTCCCCGGCACGAATCCACACAGTAACCGTGGGTTCGGCATGGGGCGGTGGTGGGGTGGGTGGACTGCCGTAGCCTGTTGCGGGATTGTGTACCACTGCGAGCAACAGCGGGGACGGAGCCTCTCCGTCGTTTCTGGGTCCCCAGTTCCATACATACATACAGGGTGTTTCAAAAATGACCGGTATATTTGAAACGGCAATACAAACTAAACGAGCAGCGATAGAAATACACCGTTTGTTGCAATATGCTTGGGACAACAGTACATTTTCAGGCAGACAAACTTTCGAAATTACAGTAGTTACAATTGCCAACAACAGATGGCGCTGCGCTCTGGAAAACTCTATAGTGCGATATTTTCCACATATCCACCATGCGTAGCAATAATATGGCGTAGTCTCTGAATGAAATTATCAGAAACCTTTGACAACGTGTCTGACGGAATGGCTTCACATGCAGATGAGATGTACTGCTTCAGCTGTTCAATTGTTTCTGGATTCTGGCGGTTCACCTGGTCTTTCAAGTGTCCCCACAGAAAGAAGTCACAGGGGTTCATGTCTGGCGAATAGGGAGGCCAATCCACGTCGCCTCCTGTATGTTTCGGATAGCCCAAAGCAATCACACGATCATCGAAATATTCGTTCAGGAAATTAAAGACGTCGGCCGTGCGATGTCGCCGGGCACCATCTTGCAGAAACCACGAGGTGTTCGCAGTGTCGTCTAAGGCGGTTTGTACCGCCACAAATTCACGAAGAATGTCCAGATAGCGTGATGCAGTAATCGTTTCGGATCTGAAAAATGGGACAATGATTCCTTTGGAAGAAATGGCGGCCCAGACCAGTACTTTTTGAGGATGGAGGGACGATAGAACTGCAACATGGGGCTTTTCGGTTTCCCATATGCGCCAGTTCTGTTTATTGACGAAGCCGTCCACGTAAAAATAACCTTCGTCAGTAAACCAAATGCTGCCCACATGCATATCGCCGTCATCAATCCTGTGCACTATATCGTTAGCGAATGTCTCTCGTGCAGCAATGGTAGCGGCGCTGAGGGGTTACCGCGTTTGAATTTTGTATGGATAGAGGTGTAAACTCTGGCGCATGAGACGATACGTGGACGTTGGCGTCATTTGGACCGCAGCTGCAACACGGCGAACGGAAACCCGAGGTTGGATCACCTGCTGCACTAGCTGCTCGTTGCCCTCTGTGGTTGCCGTACGCGGTCACCCTACCTTTCCAGCACGTTCATCCGTCACGTTCCCAGTCCGTTGAAATTTTTCAAACAGATCCTTTATTGTATCGCTTTTCGGTCCTTTGGTTACATTAAAGCTCCGTTGAAAACTTCGTCTTGTTGCAACAACACTGTGTTCTAGGCGGTGGAAATCCAACACCAGAAAAATCCTCTGTTCTAAGGAATAAACCATGTTGTCCACAGCACACTTGTGAACAGCACACGCTTACAGCAGAAAGACGACGTACAGAATGGCGCACCCACAGACTGCGTTGGCTTCTATATCTTTCACATCACTTGCAGCGCCATCTGTTGTTGAAAATTGTAACTACTGTAATTTCGAAAGTTTGTCCGCCTGAAAATGTACTGTTGTCCCAAGCATATTGCAACGAACGGTGTATTTCTATCGCTGCTCGTTTAGTTTTTATTGCCGTTTCAAATATACCGGTCATTTTTGAAACACCCTGTATATACAACTGTTGAAAATGCGAAGTATATTCTGTAACAGTCTTCATCAACTTTTACCGTTTTTCCGTTGGCGATAAACTGTTCAAAAACCAGGCAAAAATTTTTTATGGTATTCTAACGGGTTTCTTTTCTTCTTCTTTTTTATGTTACACACACAACACGACTAGTTCAAAAAGCCGTAAAACGAAACTAGTTCATAGATCAAGCTTACATATTTCTTACGTTGCTGCGGAAGCTGTAAATATATAAAACATTAACTTCGATTTACATCAACGCCATCTTCCTTCGTTTCTGATCGTGCACGGAAAACGAGTGTGGCGAGTAGCTAAACTGCAACGCAAAGCGTGTGCACTTAACGACTCTGGTCTAGGTTTACGCCTCCTGGGTCATAAATTCGGTTAACTGCACACAGCAGAAGACGATACCATTTGAAACGCCGTCCACAGTTGGACACGTAGCAAAATACGTATTACCTTGTACGTATTGAACGCCCTCCCACGGCTGCGTCTTCTGCCCCACAGCTTCCTCCATCACGGCGCTATTTATGTAGTCGACAGCTGCCGTAGTCCACGCCGCAGCCAGAATTATCGCTTCCGAGAAGTCCATAAAGCTGGAACAAAGCTGTCGCTGTTTGGTCGTATGCCGTTCGCCAGGGAAGTGTGCCCTGGCGTTCAATCGTTTCCATTGCTCTGGGCTCTGCCTCTTCAGAGTCAGCTGAAGACAATACCTGTCTTACTTGTTCTTCTGCTTAATAACGTACATTATTCAGCGAATTAACCATAACTGTTGCTTCGGGTATCACAAGGTAGTAACAGCATGGGGTCACTTTGATGCAAATGGGAAGGAGGTTACGTACAGCGATTTGATACAACTGAAAATATATTGCTCTTGAACACGATGTCGAAAGTCCAATAATAATAAGAATAATAATAGTAATAATAATCATAATAATAATTATTATTATTATCATTATTATGGTGTACGTTGTCTTGCTGCACTACACAAGTTCGCGTTTCCACATAAAGGAAAGTCAGTTATAAGGAAGAAATAACTTAAGTTTGGTTTTAAAGTTAAATCTGTTGTCTTAAGTACTTTACATTAATGGATGAGTGATAGGAGATGTCTCTCAATACATTATTCATCTGATCTTCAACAAAGTTCAGTGTTAGCAATAAATGGAATTTTTCTCTTCGAATAAATTGCGAGTTTTGTTATTCCCCTTGAGCTGCAGTAAAGAATTGAAAACCAATTTCACGAGGGAATCTACGTACTGTAGCGATCCACTTGACACACATAACTACTTCAATAGTTACATAGAAGGTGATTGATTATCTAGAGTCAGAATCGCAAAGCAGGAATAGAAAGAATTTTCAGCGATAAACCTCGGATTATAACGAAATCTTCCAGTTCTGAACTGTAGATTGCCGGCCGCGGTGGTCTCGCGGTTCTAGGCGCGCAGTCCGGAACCGTGCGACTGCTACGGTCGCAGGTTCGAATCCTGCCTCGGGCATGGATGTGTGTGATGTCCTTAGGTTAGTTAGGTTTAAGTTCTAGGGGACTGATGACCACAGCAGTTGAGTTCCATAGTGCTCAGAGCCATTTTGACAATTTCGTCTTGAAATATTCATTGACTTTATTTCACCTTATTGGCCCTTGAGGCTTCCCACAGCTCAGCATCATAAAGTTCAATACTGTTAACTATAGTTCTGTGTATCCTCCGTTTCTAATTTGTTGACGTATTTTTATTCCGAATAGTGCAGTGCAGCACCTCAATTACCACCTTTCCGTTCGCATTCTGAGCTTTACTTCCTCGTTGCTCCCACCTTTGTCCGAACGGATTGTGCCTAAATATTTTTTTTATTTTTTCTTCAACAAATCTGTCACTAATGATAAGATCTCTTTCAATACCTACGACAACCAAGTATTGTGTTTTTGTGAAGATTATTTTTACACCCCACTGCTCACATTCTTCTTTAGGCTTTCTTATAATCTACATTTTCTTCTTTCTCGAAAACGACCTGGTCGTCACGAAATTTAAGGTGAATACAGTGGCATGGGCTATTCTAATCCTGACGATTTTGCACAGCCTTTTCCAATTTTTCAATGTTTCGTTCAAAAACATTTTAAGGAGGGTATCAGCTAAGAAGCATCTTTGCCTCACTCCTTTGCTAATCTTAAATTTCTGTGTCAGTAGCTCCTCAGTTTTAAGACAATAAGTATTATCTGAATATTATGAACACAAGACCTGTCTGTTTTCTTTCTTCGCCACTCAACCTCTCAGTTTTAATTATCTTACCATACAGTCTCAATATAGAGCTATAAGCTGTGATCCCTTGATAATTTGCGCAATCATCCTTGCTGCCCTTTTTTAAACAGTTTGTGATGTACTCTTCTCTGAACTCGATAGCGATTTCCACTGCACTAAAACGGAATTTACATGTCTTCGTGAGGTGTTTAAACAATGCATTTTGCACGGCCTTCAACAACTCCATATAAACAGCTCTAGGTCCTGATGCTCTGCCATTTTTGAATGTTTAACTGTGCCGCGCGGGATTAGCCGAGTGGTCCAGGGCCCTGCAGTCATGGACTGTGCCGCTGGTCCCGGCGGAGGTTCGAGTTCTCCCTCGGGCATGAGTGTGTGTGTTTGTCTTTAGGATACTTTACATTAAGTAGTGTGTAAGCTTGGGGACTGATGACCTTCGCAGTGAAGTCCCTTTAAGATTTCACACATTTTGAACAATGTTTAACTGTCTTCTGTACCTCGGCTGTTATATCCTGGATTTTTGTGCCATGTTCGTTGTCTACCAAGGAGCACACGACTTGAAATTCTGATCGTGGTATTTTCCCGAAGTGGGATAGCTAAACGACGAAAAGCTTAAACCGGAATGTTTGGACGAGTGTTGAACGAATTTCTTCCAAAATACGACGTTACTGTTTTAACAACTGCGCAGCCTCTCTCAATGCTACTGGTGAAATAGATCTTTGTGGTGTCACCGACAGACACCACACTTGCTAGGTGGGAGCCTTTAAATCGGCCGCGGTCCGTTAGTATACGTCGGACCCGCGTGTCGCCACTATCAGTTATTGCAGACCGAGCGCCGCCACACGACAGGTCAAGTCTAGAGAGCCTCCCTAGCACTCGCCCCAGTTGTACAGCCGACTTTGCTGGCGATGGTTGACTGTCTACATACGCTCTCATTTGCAGAGACGACAGTTTAGCATAGCCTTCAGCTACGTCAGTTGCTACGACCTAGCAAGGCGCCATATTCAGTTACTATAATTACTTCAAGAATGTATTCTGAACAGATAATATTGTGAATCATGTACCGTCAAGAGCTATGTCCATCATTAATGGATTAAAGTATCAAAGTAATTACGTCCGCTTTCTGAAGTCTCATTCCTTGTTATGTCCCGGACCTCACGCAAGTATAGTTCTTCCCTCCTCACGCCAGCCTGCGTGAGCTAAAAGGCATGCATTTCGGCCTCCATTCGTAACACGGTGTTGGCTCTTCTGCTAACACAAAAATCTTCATCCCAAGAATTTGCTCAGCAAACAAGTCTCACAGTCACCAAACTGTGCTCGGATGGGATCTTCAGTTCGCAGGCCCGTCGATATTTCCCAAAGAAAATCGATAATCTGTCGGCACCAAGTTCTGTCGTCTCGTTTGCCATCTGGGTATTCACCAAGACATGCCTTGAAACATACCGATGAGCACGTATCACGGTCGACGGCACTGTTCTGTTACACACGTAACATATAGGAGACGCAAGTCGTCGAAGAGTCTTTCAGTCGTAAGAAAGAAAGTGAGAACCAGCGGCGGTGTAGGCATGCATGAAGAGCCTGACCGTGGACAGGGCCGCGCTGTGCAGAACTCGAGCCGGCAGTGCGGTTGCGACGCTGGCTGCGGTTAGGGCGAGCCGAAGGACGGCCCTCGCCTGGCCTTGCGGGCTGCGCCACCACGTGCTCGCCGGCCGCAGCGGGCTGCACGCCGCCCACGCGTGGCGCAGCCCTGCTGTTCGAGGGCAGGCGCCACTGACTCACCAGCGCACTTTAACTGTGCGCTCGAAGATTGCGGCCGCGTATTCCGGACAATAAAAGCCAAACGCAAAACAACAAAAAGCTTCAAGCGACTTTGTAAATTCACGCCCTGTGAAAGTCAGGTACAAGCGAGATAATAGCCTCCAGGACTTCAAAATCTCAAGGATCTGTGTGTCCTAGAGGCCATTGCTGTGTCTCCTGCTTCAGCAATCAAGAGAACTTACCGCTAACCCATTCTCAACAGTGTATCAGTGACAGAGATGATTACCGAAATCGAGGATCTACCTCAGCAAAACACCACTAAATGTTTTTAAAAAGGCCTCAAGGTTCGGAAAGTGAAATAAATACAATCACTCATCACCGAAAGACGAAAGATCCCTTCTGATAAAACAGTCAGGCGGCATCCATGAATGAAGGAAAGCTTGTTAGAGTTATATATTGTCGACATAGAGGTCATTAGAGACGAATCATCAGCACATGTAGGCAAGAATGATGGAGGAAATCGACCATGACTTTGTGTAACGAAACATTGCGGCATTTTGGGAAAGCACGAAAACCTGACAGATTGTGGACGGGGACTTCCTCATCACTCCTTCCGAAAAGATATCCAGTGTTGAAGTCAAACACCTCTAAACTGCTCATTTTTATGTGACAGCGCAAGAGAACTGAGGGAAGGTGGAATGCTAAGATGTAACAATTTGGCTATGGCTCTGAGCACTATGCGACTTAACTTCTGAGGTCATCCGTCGTCTAGGACTTAGAACTACTTAAACCTAACTAACCTAAGGACATCACACACATCCATGTCCGAGGCAGGATTCGAACCTGCGACCGTAGCGGTCGCTCGGCTCCAGACTGTAGCCCCTAGAACAGCACGGCCACTCCGGCCGGCATGTAACAATTTAAAAATGCACGATTTTAGACGCGCCGCAGTGACGACAAAGACGCAGTACACCATTTTCTACCTGTAGGCATCAGATACGGATTTGTGAAGCTTGGAAGTGAAGTAGCAAAGACACTGCTAATTTTATATTTGTTTATATGAATTAGTACCGGAACAGCCGGCCGGAGTGGCTAAGCCGTTCTAGGCGCTACAATCTGGAAACGCGCGACTGATACGGTCGCAGGTTCGAATCCTGTGTGTGGTGTCCTTAGGTTAGTTAGGTTTAAGTAGTTCTAAGTTCTAGGGGACTGATGACCTCAGATGTTAAGTCCCATAGTGCTCAGAGCCATTTGAACCAGTACCAGAACAACTTCACTATTTCAATTAAGAAAGAGGTCATGAACTTTTGACAGTACGCTGTGCGTTGAGCTTAGAAACCACTTTCAGCAGTTTCTTCACACAGTACACTTGAAATTGAAATAAACCCCATATTAAAAAGGATACAATAACTCTATGAGTTACCAACACATGTGAATTGGTACACCATACACATAATGCATGAATAAAACATAAGGCACTGGTAGTACGACAGAGAATTGTAAAGGAAATAAAAGTCCAGCCAAAGTCAAAGCACTCTGCGCAAAAAGCGGTCAGTAAATATTAAAGCCGTGAGGCGGGAGATGTCACGAACGAAGCACGGCCCGAGCACTCGCCGCAGTGGATGCTGCAGAGCTCACCTCTGGTGGGGCACGCTTCTCTGGAAACTGTTTATCTATCGGCAGCTTACAGCTGTTACTTCATACGCTTACTGGACGATTAATCATGAGCAGTCATTGTGAAATGGATTTCACATCCTTTCTCTGCTGCATCGGGACTTTTAACCATGCTTTCCTGTATTCTTCGCTCAGCTCATTTCTTCAGTGCGAAAGTATCTCAAGCTGCCGCTAGGAATCGAACAGGAGACCTACACATAAGAAGCCAGCCACAGTAAACACTAGCAGCAGCTGTGGCGGTATTAGACGGTATCCAATATCGGGATGATATACGCCTGAGACTGTTAAACACTGACAGCGTTTCAGTGAATCGAAAAGTATTTGCATCGCTGCATCCGGTACAGGACTAGAGTGTAAACTGCAGTGCCACATGTTAGTACATGGCAGGCTTAGGTGATTTAAATACCACTGCCTTTCCTTTACGTCTCTAAACGTGACTACAGCGCAACGTGCACTGCTGTGGTCATCAACAGAGCATGTAACGCAATAACGATGCAATAGTTAAAGTCATTCTCATGTTGGAGACACGGGGAGGCTGGAATCACACCTGTGTGTTAGCTCCTAAGAGCAATGAAAACTTAAAGAAGAAACTCTTCTTGCCTTTTTTTCTTTTGCACGACAATAATACGTCGGCCTCGTCTACATCTACATTTACCTGATTACTCTGCTATTCACAACGAAGTGCCTGGCAGAGGGTTCAATGAACCTCCTTTAAGCTGTCTTTCTACCGTTCCACTCTCAAACGGCACGCGGGAAAAACAAGCACTTAAATTTTTCTGTGCGAGCCCTGATTTCTCTTATTTTATCGTAATGACCATTTCTCCCTATATAGGTGTGTGCCAACAGAATGTTTTCGCAATCTGAGGAGAAAACTGGTAATTGAAATTTCATGAGAAGATCCCGTCGTAACGAAAAACGCCTTTCTTTTAATGACTGCCACTCCGATTCACGTCTCATGTCTGTGAGACTATCTCTCCTATTTCGCGATAATACAAAACGAGCTGCCCTTCTTTGTACGTTTTCGATGTCATCCGTCAGTCCCACCTGATGCGGATCCCACACAGCATAGCAATACTCCAGAACAGGGCGGACAAGCGTAGTGTAAGCAGTCTCTTTAGTAGACCTGCTGCACCTTCTAAGTGTTCTGCCAATAAATCTCAGTCTTTGGTTTGCTCTACTCACAATACTATCTATGTGATCGTTCCAGTTTAGGTTCTGTGTAACTGTAATCCCTAATTATTTAGGTGAACTCACAGCCTTCAGATTTGTGTGACTTATCGATTAATCGAAATTTAGCTATTTTCTTTTAGTATTCACGTGAATAACTTCACACTTTTCTTTATTCAGGATCAATTGCCACTTTTCGTACCATACAGATATCTTATCTAAATCATTTTGCAAGTCGTTTTGATCATCTGATGACTTTACAAGACGGTAAATGACAGCATCATGTTCAAACAATCTAAGACGGTTACTCAGATTGTCTCCTATGTCGTTAATAGAGATCAGGAACAACAGAGGGCCTATAATACTTCCTTGGGGAACGGCGGATATTACTTCTGTTTTACTCGATGACTTTCCGTTTGTTACTATTATCTGTGACCTCTCCGACAGGAAATCACGAATCCAGTCGCACAACCGAGGCGATACTCCATAAGCACGCAGTTTGGTTAGAAGACGCTTGTGAGGAACGGTGTCGAAAGCCTTCTGGAAATCTAAAAACATGGAATCAATTTGACATACCCTGTCAATAGCACTCATTACTTCGTGAGTATAAAGAGCTAGTTGTGTTTCACAAGAACGATATTTTCTGAATCCGTGCTAACTATGTGTCAATAAATCGTTTTCTTCGAGGTACTTCATAATGTTCGAATACAGAACATATTCCAAAACCGTACTGCAAATCGACGTTAGTGATATAGGCCTGTAATTCAGCGGATTACTCCTACTTCCCTTTTTGGTATTAGTGTGACTTGACCCATTTTCCAGTCTTTAGGTACAGATCTTTGAGTGAGCGAGTGGTTGTATATAATTGCTAAATATGGAGCTATTTTATCAGCATACTCTGAGAGGAACCTGACTGGTATACAATCTGAACCGGAGGCCTTGCCTTTATTAAGTGATTTAAGCTGCTTTGTTGCAACGAGGATATCTACTTCTATGTTTTTCATCTTGGCAGTTGTTCTTGATTGGAATTTAGGAATATTTACAACGTCTTCTTTGGTGATGGAGTTTCGGAAAGCCGTTTTTAATAACTCTGCATTAGTGGCACTGTCATCAGTTACTTCACAATTGTTATCTAGGAAACCATGAAACGAGCAACTGGCAGCCACACCGATCAAATCATGGCCTTTGAATATCTCCATGTTTCTTTGATGGAAATAATGTTCGTCTTTTCCCAGTCATTGACAAATCCCACATAAACTCTTTTCTCTAATGGTCTCACGCTCATCAGGAAGTTACAATATAAACAACTGTTGCCGTCTACTGGAATTTTGATTAAAATGAGCTGGATAAGTCTAAATAACTTGCAAGCTCTATAGGCGTTATCTTCCACAGAAACAAACGGTTTTTGCTGAATCAGTTGTTTCACTTCCACGAGGGACAAGCCTATTCAAACGAAGGACGTGAGTTGTAAACCATATGACAGTAGTATCTCATTTCCACATAACCTTCGTCGATTGTATGCAGAGAAGCTTCTTCGTGACTTATTCTCTAGATTCTAGAATTTGGAAGGTAATCAGCGCTTTCTCAGAACTACTTCGCCTACAGTGACATCATAGCTGCAAAAAACTTAACAACCGCATAGCGACGCAGACGTTGAGTAATGACACCTAAATTGTGGGTGACACTCTCTGAACCGACGTACCCTTTACTGCTGCTGCCTATCGTAATACAAAAGAGTCAAGAGCAGCTGTTTGTGTGAATATGATAAACTGCATGAGGAGACTATAGACAGATTTGTGACAGAAATAAGTGACAGAACAAAGCAACGCTCATTTTCTGTGGTGCAGAATAAGATATGTGGCGAAGAATGAGAGTTTATTTGTCTGTTAACTAATACAGGTAATTGTTAGACAGAGCCGGACGGAGTGGCCGAGCGGTTCTAGGCGCTGCAGTCTGGTTCGAATCCTGCCTCGGGCATGGATGTATGTGATGTCCTTATGTCAGTTAGGTTTAAGTAGTTCTAAGTTCTAGGTGACTGATGACCGCAGATGTTAAGTCCCATAGTGCTCAAAGCCATTTGAACCATGTGTTAGACAGAAGTTAATCAGTGCTTACACCTTCAATATAAAGTAATAGTTCAAACAAGTGAATGGAAGTGGAATATGAGAATCGAGCACAAATCCGACTGTATAAGGCAGAGCACAGAGGTTAAATTCCCTCCAGATCCTGTAAGTATGGCTGGCAAGGACGATGTAAAGCCTCGTATGCAAATTAGTTCAATCATTTGTCGACAGTGGCAGGCGAATGATCCAGGGGCAGATTGTTCCTCTGGAAAGACATCTCTCAAGGCAAACTTGTTCTACACTATGTCATGAGAAAGGTACAAATAAGTTCACTTATTTCTGCATAATGCTCCGAATTGGAGCGTGATTGTGGATCAGACAGAACTCAATATACGACAGTCCCAATTATGACAACCCATTCATCATGCTTAACCACTGACGTAAAAAGCTCCAGATCATAACCTTGGATCGGTAGTTTCTAGACAACAACGTGATTTGTTAGAAACATGTGACTGCTATATAGTTCTCCACTTCTCTTGGCAGTACATTTTCTTACCAGTGATTTGGCTGATACGGCACTTGTAAAAACGCGACCTATTTTCCTTTCGCCTCTGTCTCTTAGCTTGTACTTTATTTGAGTTCTCGTGGTGTTCGTAATCAAGATTTGCTACATACTACCATGCTCTAGGATACTTTTGATTAGTCACTGGCACACCGCTTTATAGAAAACTAGCAATAATTTTTCCTTCGAACTTCATTAACATTGATCATGACAAACAATCATTTGCAGAAGTGGTTCTCATTATTCAGGAATAATAAAATACTGCATTATAGAGTTTGTAAGTTGCTCCTACCATGATGTTCTCACATCTTTGTAAGCATTGAATCATGAATTTTACGTGATAGTTTTGTTTATACAGATGAGGCACTGACAGAACACATAGGCCGTTTGCCGTTTTAAATTTTTTTTTTGTGAATTTACATAAGTTGGAAAATTATTGGTTTCATAATATGCATATTTCTAGAATATAACAGTCTCATAAATTTGTGTAATTGTATTAATATGGCTACTTTAAGTAAGTTCAATTCTAATTAATAAGTATTTGTTATTCCGTGATTGGTAACACTTGTGTGAAACCGCATTGCGAATATCCTTTCAACGATAGACAACTTTTCTAGAGTGATGACTCAATAACTCGAACAGTGACGCATTTCACTCCCCGAGATTTATTGCTGCAGTTTCAGAAGAGACCGTGAAAAGCGTGGGCTGCTTTGTGGTCAAGTCTGGGAAGTGTCATGTAATGGGTTGCAGTAGTCCTGCGGAGATTTCTCCAGTAACCTTACAACGCCCATGTTTCTTTATGTAAAAGATTTGTACTCACAAACTTCCTGAAACCCGATGTGTATCTTGACTCATTTTCTTGATGAGAGAAAACCGTGGTCTAAAGTGAAGAAAATCTAAGCAGTTTTATTTCTTCTTTCTACAGAAAATCTTCTTCCAAGACCTTTTATAGATCCCACAGCTCATCTGATAATTGGTAGGCATATGGTTGAAGCATAGATGATAAACAGCACACTTTTCAAACGGAATTGATAACATGAGAAACACTTTTTAGCAGCCATGCTGGCTGTGGTGGCCTTGTTCCTTATGATCAGAGGCGACTTCAGAAAGCTTCCATCTTATTACAAAGTGAATTTTGCTACGTAGCAATTGCCGCTGATGTTGGAGATTCACACCCTCCACTTGGGATAATAGAGAAATAAGGGGTACATAGCATGTTGCTATACAGCTATTGGTCCTTGTATGTATTATTTTCTTATTGTTAGCATTGAAGCACTAAGCCACGTGTTGCTAATTTAGTTTCCTTTCCATTACACCATCTTCTGCCATGGACGATGACACATTACACATGTCTCACGCATAAAGTACTCTGCGTTACAAGTTAGCACATAGTGGCCTCTTTTTTTTCATAACATCCTTCAACAATTACTGAAATACGTAATAAATTTTGATAAAGCGCTCAACTGAATAAGAAGTTGTCACATTTGGTGCTAGGAAGAGAAACTACATCTTTCCAGTTTGACTTACTTCACTTAGTAAGTAAAGAAGCGAGACTAAGTTACGCAACGAAATAGCCCTCTCTTAACTGGTAAAACAGTTGGTATCATTTGCTTTTACTCTGTAATTCACACCTCCACCATCCGAAAATGTTATGGCGATTCGTAAATTGTAACACTTTTCACTGTTACGATTTCAGCGTCTATTCCATTAGATCTTTCTTTGCCTTACTTCGCCATGGGTTAGACATAACTTAGGTAATGCAGTTTGTGGACTCTGCATCCGATATGCATCACAAGATTTAAAAAAATCGACAGCAAAAAACAGACAGCTATGCATGCTACAACGACCACATGCGTCGGAAATACGATCCGGGACTTCTCGTCACTCC
Source organism: Schistocerca gregaria (assembly GCF_023897955.1). Lineage (NCBI taxonomy): Eukaryota > Metazoa > Arthropoda > Insecta > Orthoptera > Acrididae > Schistocerca > Schistocerca gregaria. Next base: position 657,963,058 of record NC_064920.1, read on the forward strand.
AGCAGCAAATAACAGGAGCTGTTGGTAGGGTATATCTTTCTTGTCTTACTGTGAATATTGTTTTTTCTTTACTCAGTTAAGTTTTATGGGAACATTTTAGTCAGAGCTACTGCGTCACAAATGATACAGTAAGTATATGAATCACGGAATGTTGGTGTTCAAGAAAGAAACAAGGCCTACGGGTAACAAGAGGTTAACGCTTAAACGATAGTGAAGATGTGGTAGGAAAGTTCAGGCGTTAAAATGAATTTTCAAAGGAATAAATGAGAACAGACTGTTCACAGAATTTCATATTCCGCGAAGATCATTAGATATTTGTTGCAGATTATAAAATTGAAGGGAATGACTTCAACACCTTGTCAAAACCGAACAAAGACATTGTGTAGGCGATGAGAGAGAGCCAAGTAATGAAACGAAGTGGGGCAACGTCTTACAAGAACTGCTCATCTTGCCCACTGTACGGCAAGTAGACAGCAAAACTGTGTCCGTAAAGTGGCGTCACTAAGCTGTATAATCTGACATTTGCTTGTCCTCAAAGCTTTTTTTCAGTTTTCAGTATTATGAACAACGTCCAAGGTTTTTATTGCACTCCATCATTATTGGCACTTTCATCGACAATACTGTGAATTCTGTCAGTCAAGTAATGAACAGAAGCAGATTGTCTTCTTGGTGCTTCTGCCTCCACGACCAAATCACCACACAACTATCACGTCTCAGATACCATTAGTGCTTTTCTAACAATCTCGCCATTGATCGATCGTTAAACACAAATTTACGTTTACACCTGGTAATAAACTGTATAACCTAAACTCATCTATTTACGGATAATATCCGTAGTACCATAAGGTCAACCTTTTTGATATTTATTAATTTCATCTTAGTTATACCATTTGAAATTAAAAATCTGATGTTGCTGTATACTGCAGTGATTTACCATGGTTCCGTAGGCATCGCGTGACGACAAGAAAGTATTTGATATTCAGATGTCGTTTACTGAATACTGAAACAGCACTATGAATTTCACGAACGTTGTTCCTTTGCATGTGAACTATCTTGTCACCTGGGCAGTAAGGATCCTCTAATTTGTAAGTGTAACGAGATGTGTAGCACACGTATCTTCCCACAGCGTGCACCTGAAAGAAGATATTCACGATTATTTGTATAGAATAGTACATTCTATAGTGAATGAACCTATTCTCGAGAACTATTCGATTCTTTGGGATCATCAACAAGTCAGTGATGGAAAAGGAAAATGTAACTTAAAGTGTGGTAGCAAATTGTGACCGAGCAGTTTAATCTCTTTGAGAATTATCCAGAGCTGCTATTGGAACGTATACGAGAAACTCTCGAATAAATATGACTTCTCTGGATTGAATGCTTTTGGCCATAATGAAGGGAACTTTATTTCAGAAAGGATTATTTCGCTGCCTTTGCCATATATTTATAGTATAAGAAAGAGACTGAGGCACAGGTAGAATAAACAAAGCCTGCATCAATCAATGTAACTGTGGTACCGTAGATCGATACGACCCAACTGGTGTCCCACAGTTGGTAAGGACAAAGCAAGTTTCCGTCAGAACACGCTCATGCATTAGTTAAGAAAGCCTCTCCTGCTGTTTTATTACCTGGACTTTACCATCTACATCTACATGCATCTACATCTACATTACTACTCTGCAATTCACATTTAAGTGCTTGGCAGAGGGTTCATCGAACCACAATCATACTATCTCTCTACTATTCCACTCCCGAACAGCGAGCGGGAAAAACGAACACCTAAACCTTTCTGTTCGAGCTCTGATTTCTCTTATTTTATTTTGATGATCATTCCTACCTATGTAGGTTGGGCTCAACAAAATATTTTCGCATTCGGAAGAGAAAGTTGGTGACTGAAATTTCGTAAAAAGGTCTCGCCGCGACGAAAAACGTCTTTGCTTTAATGACTTCCATCCCAACTCGTGTATCATATCTGCCACACTCTCTCCCCTATAACGTGATAATACAAAACGAGCTGCCCTTTTTTGCACCCTTTCGATGTCTCCGTCAATCCCACCTGGTAAGGATCCCACACTGCGCAGCAATATTCTAACAGAGGACGAACGAGTGTAGTGTAAGCTGCCTCTTTAGTGGACTTGTTGCATCTTCTAAGTGTCCTGCCAATGAAACGCAACCTTTGGCTCGCCTTCCCGACAATATTATCTATGTGGTCCTTCCAACTGAAGTTGTTCGTAATTTTAACACCCAGGTACTTAGTTGAATTGACAGCCTTGAGAATTGTACTATTTATCGAGTAATCGAATTCCAACGGATTTCTTTTGGAACTCATGTGGATCATCTCACACTTTTCGTTATTTAGCGTCAACTGCCACCTGACACACCATACAGCAATCTTTTCTAAATCGCTTTGCAACTGATACTGGTCTTCGGGAGACCTTACTAGACGGTAAATTACAGCATCATCTGCGAACAGTCTAAGAGAACTGCTCAGATTGTCACCCAGGTCATTTATATAGATCAGGAACAGTAGAGGTCCCAGGACGCTTCCCTGGGGAACACCTGATATCACTTCAGTTTTACTTGATGATTTGCCGTCTACTACTACGAACTGCGACCTTCCTGACAGGAAATCACGGATCCAGTCGCACAACTGAGACGATACCCCATAGCTCCGAAGCCTGATTAGAAGTCGCTTATGAGGAACGGTGTCAAAAGCTTTCCGGAAATCTAGAAATACGGAATCAACTTGAGATCCCCTGTCGATAGCAGCCATTACTTCGTGCGAATAAAGAGCTAGCTGCGTTGCACAAAAGCGATGTTTTCTGAAGCCATGCTGATTACGTGTCAATAGATCGTTCCCTTCGAGGTGATTCTTAAAGTTTGAATACAGTATATGCTCCAAAACCCTACTGCAAACCGACGTCAATGATATAGGTCTGTAGTTAAATGGATTACTCCTACTACCCTTCTTGAACACTGGTGCGACCTGGGCAATTTTCCAATCTGTAGGTACAGATCTATCGGTGAGCGAGCGGTTGTATATGAGTGCTAAGTAGGGAGCTATAGTATCAGCGTAATCTGAAAGGAACCTAATCAGTATACAATCTGGACCTGATGACTTGCCCGTCTCAAGCGATTTGAGTTGCTTCGCAACCCCTAAGGTATCTACTTCCAAGAAACTCATGCTAGCAGATGTTCGTGTTTCAAATTCTGGAATATTCCATTCGTCTTCCCTGGTGAAGGAATTTCGGAAAACTGCGTTCAATAACTCCGCTTTAGCGTTACAGTCGTCGATAACAGTACCATCGGCACTGCGCAGCGAAGGTATTGACTGCGTCTTGCCGCTTGTGTACTTTACATACGACCAGAATTTCTTCGGATTTTCTACCAAATTTCGAGACAATGTTTCGTTGTGGAACCTATTAAAGGTATCTCGCATCGAAGTACGTGCCAAATTTCGCGCGTCTGTAAATTTTAGCCCATCTTCGGGATTTCGCTTTCTTCTGAACTTTGCATGCTTTTTCCGTTGCATCTGCAACAGCGTTCGGACCTTTTTTGTGTACCACGGGGGATAAGTTCCATCTCTTACCAATTTATGAGGTATGAATATCTCAATTGCTGTTGCTACTATATCTTTGAATTTGAGCCACATCTCGTCTACATTCGCATAGTCAGTTCGGAAGGAATGGAAATTGTCTTTTAGGAAGGCTTCTAGTGGCACTTTATCCGCTTTTTTAAATAACATTATTTTGCGTTTGTTTCTGATGGATTTGGAAGAAATGGTATTGAGCCTAGCTACAATGACCTTGTGATCACTAATCCCTGTATCAGTCATGATGCTCTCTATCAGCTCTGGATTGTTTGTGGCTAAGAGGTCAAGTGTGTTTTCGCAACCATTTACAATTCGCGTGGGTTCGTGGACTAACTGCTCGGAATAATTTTCGGAGAAAGCATTTAGGACAATCTCAGAAGACGTTTTCTGCCTACCACCGGTTTTGAACAAGTATTTTTGCCAACATACCGAGGGTAGGTTGAAGTCCCCACCAACTATAACCGTATGAGTGGGGTATTTATTTGTTACGAGACTCAAACTTTCTCTGAACTGTTCCGCAACTGTATCATCGGAGTCTGGGGGTCGGTAGAAGGAGCCAAATATTAACTTAATTCGGCTGTTAAGTATAACCTCCACCCATACCAATTCGCACGGAGTATCTACTTCGACTTCACTACAAGATAAACCACTACTGAAAGACACAAACACTCCACCACCAATTCTGCCTAATCTATCTTTCCTGAACACCGTCTGAGACTTCGTAAAAATTTCTGCAGAACTTATTTCAGGCTTTAGCCAGCTTTCTGTACCTATAACGATATCAGCTTCTGTGCTTTCTATTAGCGCTTGAAGCTCAGGGACTTTTCCAGCGCAACTACAACAATTTACAACTATAATTCCGACTGTTCCTTGATCCAAGCACGTCCTGTAATTGCCAAGCACCCTTTGACATTGCAGCCCATCCCGCACTTTCCCGAGGCCTTCTAACCTAAAAAACCGCCCAGTCCACGCCACACAGCCTCCGCTACCCGTGTAGCCGCCAGCTGAGTGTAGTGAACTCCTGACCTACTCAGCGGAACCCGAAACCCCACCACCCTATGGCGCAAGTCAAGGAATCTGCAGCCAATACGGTCGCAAAACCGTCTGCGCCTCTGATTCAGACCCTCCATCCGGCTCTGCACCAAAGGTCCGCAGTCGGTTCTGTCAACGATGCTGCAGATGGTGAGCTCTGCCTTCATCTCGTAAGCAAGACCGGCAGCCTTCACCATATCAGATAGCCGCTGGAATCCAGAGAGAATTTCCTCAGATCCAAAGCGACACACGTCATTAGTGCCGACATGTGCCACCACCTGCAGCTGGCTGCACCCTGTGCTCTTCATGGCATCCGGAAGGACCCTTTCCACATCAGGAATGACTCCTCCCGGAATGCACACGGAGTGCACACTGGATTTCTTCCCCTCCTTAGCCGCCGTATCCATAAGGGGCCCCATTACGCGCCTAACATTGGAGCTCCAAACTACCAGTAAGCCCACCCTCTGCGATTGCCCGGACATTGAAGGCTGAGAATGATCCTCTGAGACAGGGCAGGCAGCTGCATCTGGCTCAGCTAGAGACAGTGCCTGAAACCGGTTTGTCAGACGCACCGGGGAGGCTTTCTGATCAGCCTCCGGGGACGCCTTTCGCTGCCTGCCACGCCTTGGAACGACCTCCCAATCAACCACAGGCGAGGGCTCAGCCCCACTGCGGGCAGCAACCGGGGCAACCACAGCGGCAGACCGATCTGGGGACAGACGGGACGAGGTTGACATCCTCGTGATACCCAAGTCCGGCTCCCCACAGTGGTGCCCATTGGCAACAGCCTCAAGCTGCGCGACCAAAGTCAGCGCCGATTGCGCTGCGTGTTCATTTGTAAACAGTCGTCAAACGCTCGAAGGAAACTACATGTTAGGTAAAGCTTCTGTTTACTGTATTTACTTGTTCGTTAATCATTTGCTCCACGCGTATGTCATCAGTATTTCCTCATCTTCACCTTACAGTCTCACACACTGCAACATGCCGAAAAACTGCGCGACAAATACCCTGAAGTGAAGAAAAAAAGCTTTCCTACGACAACAGCTGCTGCACAATTCCGTAGCCCTCTTCTCCTTACCGTTGTGTACGAAGTAGTACACAACAATAACACTCTACAAATAATGCTCCTGTCGTAGATTATAAGCTCTCAATTTTCAGACAGCATTGGCACCATAGCTCCGATTGGTAAATATTGCAGCCTGCCACGAAATTTCGTTTTGCAGTAGTAGGACTAATTCAGATGGAGATCAAGACTAATGTTAGCATGTTAATATCACCGACTGTATTTTTGTAGTACAGAACGAACATGATGAATTATCTTCAAAAGATGGCTCTCAGCTCTATGGGACTTATCATCTGACGTCATCAGTCCCCTAGACTTTAAGAACTACTTAAACCTAACTAACCTAAGGACATCACACACATCCACGCCCGAGGCAGGATTCGAACATGCGACCGTAGCAGCAGCTGAAGCGACCAGAACCGCTAGGCCACAGCGGCCGGCGAATTATCTTCCCCACCCCCTCTAAAATGGTGCTTGCTAAGGCAGTACATTACTACAATGAACTAAACTCGTCTAGCTTGAAGGGGGAAACCAGATGGCGCTATGGTTGGCCCGCTAGATGGCACTGCCATAGGTCAAACGGATATGAATTGCGTTTTTTAAATAGCAACCCCCATTTTTATTAGATATTCGTGCAGCACGTAGAGAAATATGAATGTTTTAGTTGGACCACTTTTTTCGCTGCAATAGTCACAAACATATGGTTCACAAGTTTAGACGAACAGTTGGTAACAGGTAGGTTTTTAAAATTAAAGTACAGAACGTAGGTCCGTTTGAACACTTTATTTCGGTTGTTACAATGTGATGCACGTACCTTTGTGAACTTATCATTTCTAAGAACGCATGCTGTTACTGCGCAATTACCTTTAAACACCACATTAATGCAATAATTGCTCAAAATGATGTCCGTCAACCTCAATGCATTTGGCAATATGTGTAACGACATTCCTCTCAACAGCGAGTAGTTCGCCTTCCGCAGTGTTCGCACATGCATTGACAAAGCGCTGACGCATGTTGGCTGGCGTTGTCGGTGGATCACGATAGCAAATATTCTTCAACTTTTCCCACAGAAAGAAATACGGGGACGTCAGATCCGGTGAACTTGCGGGCCATGGTACGGTGCTTCGACGACCAGTCCACCTGTCATGAAATATGCTATTCAATATCGCTTCAACCGCACGCGAGCTATGTGCCGGACATCCATCATGTTGGAAGTACATCACAATTCTGTCATGCATTGAAACGTCTTGTAATAACATCGGTAGAGCATTACGTAGGAAATCAGCATACATTGCACCATTTAGATTGCCATCGATAAAATGGGGGCCAATTATCCTTCCTCCCATAATGCCGCACCATACATTAACCCGCCAAGGTCGCTGATCTTCCACTTGTCGCAACCATCATGGATTTTCCGTTGCCCAGTAGTGCATGTTATGCCGGTTTACGCTACCGCTGTTGGTGAATGACGCTTCGTAGCTAAATAGAACGCGTGCAGAAAATCTGTCATCGTCCCGTAATTTCTCTTGTACCCATTGACAGAACTGTAACCGACGTTCAAAGTCGTCGCCACGCAGTTCCAGTTCCTGGTGCATAGAAATGTGGTACGGGTGCAATCGATGTTGATGCAGCATTCTCAACACCGACGTTTTTGAGATTCCCGATTCTCGCGCAGTTTGTCTGCTACTGACGTGCGGATTAGCTGCGACTGCAGCTAAAACATCTACATGGGCACCATCATTTGTTGAAGGTCGTGGTTGACGTTTCACATGTGGCTGAAACACTTCCTGTTTCCTTAAATAACGTAACTATCCGGCGAACGGTCCGGACACTTGGTTGATGTCGTCCAGTATACCGAGCAGCATACATAGCACACGCCCGTTGGGCATTTTGACCACAATAGCCATACATCAACACGATATCGACCTTTTCCGCAATTGGTAACCGGTCCATTTTAAGACGGTTAATGTATGAGGAAGCAAATACCGTCCGCACTGGCGGAATGTTATGTGATACCACTTACTTATACGTTTGTGACTATTACAGCGCCATCTATCACAAAGCGAAAAAATTGGCCAACTAAAACATTCATATTTCTTTACGTACTACTCGAATATGTAATAAAAAAACGCAGTTGATATCTGTTTGACCTATGGCAGCGCCATCTAGTGGGCCAACCATACCGCCATCTGGTGTCCCCCTTCAAGCTAGATGAGTTTCGTTCTTTGTAGTTTCTTCGTTTGATGCTTATTTCTTGAGATATTTGTCCCGGTCACTATAAATGGACCATCCTGTATGCTGAAAAGACACTACATTATGTGTCTAAACAATCTTCTTTTAGTGAAATGTAAAAATATATAGTTTGTTTTTTTGTGACATGGCGCCATTTTACGCAGTGCGGGGGTAGGTTAAATACTTTATTTAAGTGTGTATGTGTGTTTGTGTTATGTTGACGTATTTTGGACATGGAAATACTAGAAGTTGCACTCTTTACACTTTTTTTTGGGTAAGTACATTAGAACATGTGCAAAAATTTTCGTATCATTCAGATACTTTTTACCTCACCCAGGATGGTTGCATTGTGATAGGCTGCTTCATTTTAATGCCTGCCAAAGTACTACACTTCAGTTGGCTGTTTCATTTTAATGGTGATTAAAATACTAAGCTCGGAGAGAATAGGAGGGGGAGGTGTGGAAGGGGAATAGGGACGTCGCTTGTCACGTGATGATTATGATGATAATGTCATCATAGATAAGAGTAATGACGTCAGGAGGTAAGGTCAAAGGTGTCTGACAACATAATTGTGCGGCTGGTCCCGACGGACGTTCGAGTCCTCCCTCGGGCATGGGTGTGTGTGTTTGTCCTTAGGATAATTTAGGTGAAGTAGTGTGTAAGCTTAGGGACTGATGACCTTAGCAGTTAAGTCCCATAAGATTTCACACACATTTTTTGAACATAATTGTCCCTGACGAGTAGGCGACCTAAAGATCAAAGGTCAAATACATCCCAGAGTCACTAGTGCATTCGTTAACAATAACAATAGTAAAATTATTAGGAGTAAACAACAGGAACGACTTAAAGTGGAGTAACCACATAAAAACCGTTGCAGGAAAATCAGGTACCAGGCTAACATTTATTGCAAGAACCTGAAGGAAACGTGAATCACTTGCGAAAGTAGCGTCAGAGAAAACACTCGTCTGACTGGCTCTCGAGTGTTGGTCAACAGTTTGGAATTGGTAGAATCAGCAGAAGAGATAGAGAAGACTCAGCAAAGTATGGCACGTTTTGTGACGTGTTATTTCAGTAAGCACGAGTGTGTTTCGCAGAAACTTAATGAAGAAGAGTCGGGCAACATGTTAGTTCCTCACACATATATCTCAGATACTGACCACGACTTGAAAGTCAGAGAATAAGAACTCGTATCTAGGCTTATTGACTGTCGTTCTACTCACACATAATTCACAACCTTTCGGGAAATGGGGAAGTAATAATGGTACAAGAAGTATCCTTCGCTATATTCCATAATATGGTTTGTGGTGAACAAATGAAGATGAACGAGCACTACACATCTAGCGTTCCTTGCAGGTGAACTGCAAAATAGTCTCGTGCCTCCCGGAGACTTGTTAGATGCTTGTGCAGTAAGGTACGGCGCAACTGTAACACTCTGCATCAGCACATACCATGTCACTCACGTTTTCTTCGATTTCATACCGGATACTACGAACTAAAATTAACATTTTTCTCTGAAGTCTGAATATATGATTGCACAGAGAGCGCAAAGTAGCTTCGTTATAGCATCTGCTTAGGCTCGCCAATCTCTCCTGTTCGGAGACAACCTCGAGAAAAGATCTGTTTATCGCTGGATACATTTCGTAGCCTTCTACAACATCTGGTGAAAAACATGCCGATTATTTCCGGTCTGTGGGCCTCAGTCATTGAGGCACTGCCATGTGGTAACGATTTAGTTCTACGATTGGTAGCTAGTTCTGTTGATCGCAAACAGGTTAGAGCATTGCGTCACAGATGATGAACTGCGATAACTGTTGCTAGAGACGAGAATCTTGACTCTCCTTTCCTAGTAAGCATAAAGTTATCTACTTTCGCAACTTCTCTGGCTGCAAAGACGAACGCTCGTGTCGCATATTGAAGCAATGGTGTACAGGTCTTGGCGCCGCTGTGTCATTACTATTGGCGTCCTTAGCTGTATCGAATAAAAGTCCATTAGGCATAAGTGTTTTCTTCAACACTCGAAGTTATTTTACACCTCTTTACTGTATTCTGAAATGCCGAAATTGCTACTCCCTGGAGCTTCGGACATTAAATTTTTCTCCTGGCTTGTTTCTATTCTGTTTGTCGACGTCTACTCCGTATGAATAGATTCGTAGAAATAAGCCCCCATCACCATCAGTGTTTCCTTTGAATCAGTCTTTCCGAAATCTAACATTACTGACAATTTTTCTTTCACTGTGAGTAATGCATACTCAAAGTGATATTTCGACCTCTTTTACTGGATAAAAGCCCATTCCCTGTATGACGTCAAAGATGGAGACTCGTGCATCTATGCCTGTTAATTAGTTAGGTAGTTACTTGCACCATAGATGAGATTCACAATAAACGTTATGAAGCGGAACGTGTCACCAGAAAAGACAGTTATGTAAAACTTATAACAGATAAAATAAAAGGTAAAAAATAATTTATATATCGCTACGTGCTGCCCTTTCACAGGTTTTTTTAACGACTAATTATCTCTGCTCAAGAATCTACGGATACAAGGAGCCGTCAAAGAAAAATACCTTTAATCTACATTTGGATAGACTCATGCTATATGTCAGACATTTCATTTCCATCGGTAGACTGTCAAAGAGTTTTGTGGCTGCATATTCCACATCTTCCTTTGCAAAAGTTAGATTCGTTAAAGGATAATGCAGGTCATTTCTACTTCTAAATATCTTGTCAGTCTCAAATGTTGATGGATTACTGATAAATGTGCTCTGACGCTACGGCTAATTTTTCCAGCTGCTTAAAAAGATACCTGCAAGATATATATGTGTCAGCTCAGCATATAAATCTAATCACTTTCTTCTGCGCAATGAATACTTTTTCCTGAGCGAAGAGTTACCCTAGGCTGTTATCCCATAGGAGATACATGAATGAAAATACGCAAAATACGATAACTTACTGATTGCTATACACACAAATTTGGAATTTTTTTTATGACAAAGCTGTACCACAACGCTTTAGCAGGTCTACTTTCTGGCATTTCCGGTTAAATTTTCATGATTATGCAAATCTAAGAACTTACAATTTTATACCCGGCTTATTATTTCTTTTTGGCATACTAGGTTAACAGGAGGCGGAATATTTTTGACAGTACAGAACTGGATGAGCTGCGTTTTCTCGAAGTTTAAAACTAACCCATTTGTACAAAACCGTTCAGTAACTCACAGAAACATAATTTTCTGTATTCTCTGTTGATTCTTCTTTGTTAGACTTCACAATCATACGCAAACAGACCACCCAAACGTTTTAAGTGGTTGATGGGATGATAGAAACATGGCAGTGAGTAAAAGGAATTTCTGAGTTTAGTCTCACATCATTAAACACTTTGTTATTGACCTCTGCAAAGCATTATTTATATCTCTTCTGGTGTGCACTCAATTCATGTAGTTTCATCATTGCTTCACCGGCAGGTTGTTATACCTAACTTCGAATCACATTTCAACAGACACGGTGTCGTCTGTCTCAAGACATAGGTAGAAACATGCAGGAGGACAGCAGAACTATGTGATCAAATGTATCTAGACACCCCTATGTAATGTGGAATGTCAAATATCACTGGAGGCGGACCCTCCATTATAAAAGGAAGCGGGGAGTACTGTTTTGTCAGTGGAGAACTACTAATGTCAGAATGGGTCGGTCGGAATAGGTCAGTGACTAGGAACATGGACTAATCATTGAATGTCACTTGAGTAACAAATCCACCAGCGACATTTCAACCCTTCTAAAGCTGCCACGTCGACTGTTAGTGATGTGGTTAAGAATTGGAAAGCCGGCCGCTGTGACCGAACGGTTGTAGGCGCTTCAGTCCTGAACCGCGCTGCTGCTACGGTCGCAAGTTCGAATCCTGTTTCGGGAATGGATGTTTGTGATATCCTTAGGTTAGTTAGGTTTAAGTAGTTCTAAGTCTAGGGGACTGATGACCTCAGATGTTAAGTCCCATAGTGCTTAGAGCCATTTAAGAAGTGGAAACGTGAATAAACAGTCACAACTATACAAGTAGACCTCATCTATCGATGGACAGGGATCGTCGAGTATTGTGAAAGGTGGTTGTAAGAAGTCGCATGAACCACCCGTGCGTTTTAAAGTGCTACTTGCTGTCCAGCCACACAATACGTAGGGAGTCAAAAACATTGGGATACAACGGCTCCTCATAAGCGACACATTTCTGTAGCCTATGCACTGAGATGGTGTAAACATCGACGCCACTGGACGGGGATCACTGGAAACGAGTGATATGACGTGATGAATCACGCTGTAAGCTGTGGCCCTTCGATGAAGAGTTTTCGTTCAGTCATGGCCTGAAGAACGTTATCTGTCTTCACGTGCAGTGCCAACAGTGAAGTACGGAGGACGTGATGTTGCCATCAGAGGGTGTTTTTTGGTAGAGCGTAGTCCCCTTATTACGCTTGAGTAAAGATAAGAACACATTTTATAGCACTATGTACTGCGTACATTTGAGGGATAGTTCATCATTGATGATTGTTCGAATCACCCTGTCATATGGTAGCATCTTTGAGGGAATGGTTTGTGGACCGTAACATTCCTTAAGTGGACCGGCCAGCACAGTATCCAGACCTGAATCCAACAGAACACCTTTGAGATCAGTTAGAACGTCGATATCGCTTCAGACCCCAAAGTCCAACATCAGTACCTTCTCTGGTTTCGTCTCCAGGGGAAGAATGGGCTGCCATTGCTCCACAGAATCAGGTAGCTCATTGAAACCCCAACAGAATTCAAACCGTCATAAAGGCGAACAGTAGACGCACGCCATATTTATGTCCACTAATATGTGTCCGGACATTTTTGATCAGATGATGCATTTTGTTCCTTGTAGATGCCCTGAACTGTCGCATGAGATATGTCTTTTTCTTGGATGTCACCGTTGTTGTCGTCTTGTAAAGTCGTTCATAGTTATGCACTGTTGAACTCACTCATTCTCGGTCTTACATGCTATTGTTCACTGTGGTTATAGTATATAACGTCTGACTAAGTAACTCTTGTAAATATCGCCAATTAACTTTAAAAGTTAGCATTTTAGGTAACTCTTCACTGTGACTGTTATTAACATCAATCTAAACTACAACATACTTCAACCAGACAGAATTAGTTTTTATTTTTATAACCAAATTCCGTTTGGGAAGGCCCAAGTTCGATCATCTGTTGGATTTCTTTCAATTAATGACACAGAAATGTATTGTATCCATACGCCTTTCGGGTAACATACTGCACCGTCTAGTAGGAGAAGGAAAAACCTATTTTATTACAGGACTCAGAGTTTTACGGCGAGTATTTGATTGCAAAGATGAAGAATAGTACACAAGCTGATTGAAAAGTCATGTCCCACAGGACAAAATCTACTTTGGTGCTTCACTAGTCTTGCCCATAGGACAAAGGGCCATTCAGGGATGTGACAGAAACGACCATTCGAAGCAAAAAATTCGAGTAACCACGGGCTCTAAAACGCACGCCTTAAGAGCTGTGAGCACACATTCAGTAGAAGAGATGTTTCACAGTAGCGAAGAAGAAGAAGTCCTCATAGCCAAGGTGTTGAAAGAAAAATTTTCTATTACATTCTAACGCAGCTAACACCCTTGCCGCAGTGGTAACACCGGTTCCCGTCAGATCACCGAAGTTAAGAGCTGGCGCGCTGGGCTTCCACTTGGATGGGTGACCATCCTGTCTGTCGAGCGCTGTTGGCAACCGGGGTGCACTCAGCCCTTGTGAGGCAAACCGAGACACTACTTAATTGAGAAGTAGCGGCTCCGGTCTCGAAAATTGACATACGGCAGGGAGAGCGGTGTGCTGACCACATGCACCTCCATACCCGCATCCAGTGACGCCTATGAGCTGAGGATGGCGCCGCAGCCGGTCAGTACCGTTGAGCCTTCATGGCCTGTTCGGGAAGAGTTTAGTTTAGTTACATTCTAACGGATGTATATTCCTTTTTTTTTCTTAATTTGCCTTCGTTACTTTCTTGCAATTATTGTTACATAGATTTGTGTCAGTGGCGTTGAGAAAAAGCTGAAATCACTCAAATTAAACGAAGCTCCAGGGTCCTAAGGATTCACTAACATATTCTACACCGGATATGCGGCTGAGTTTTTAACCATAATAAACCGTAGATCCGTTAAACATAACACAGTATCCAGTAGTTGGAAGGCAGCACATCTCACTCCAGTTTACAAGTAAGGTAGCACAACTGATCCACAAAACTACTTTCCAGTTCCATTGACGCCTATCTGTTGTAGAATATCACATCATATTCTGGGCACAAAAGTTATGAGGCTTCTCGAACAGAATGTGCTCCACCGGTCCAACCAGTGAGATTCCGAGAACACTACTCATGCGAAACCCAACTTTTTTTCACAGGATGTCCTGAAATCGTTGAGTCTGGGCAATCAGGTAGATACAGGATTTCTTGACATCTAAAAATGTTTTGATTCAGTATCACACTAATGTTTATTAATAAAAGTACGGTTATACAGGGTATCAGTCAACATTGGGGACTGGATTTGGGATTTTTTGGTAGGGGGGACGCAGCATGTTATCTTCGATGGAGTAGAAGTAACTTCAAGTGTGCACTAGGGAAAAGTGTTGGTACCCTTCCTAGTCTTATAGTATATTAATGACATGTCAGACGTATAAACAGTAACCTCAGACTGTTGAAGATGATGCACTTATCTACAATGAAGCACTGTTTGAAAGAAATCTGATCGTCATAAGATTGCACAACAGTGCAATGATTGGCAGCTTGCGTTTAATGTTCTGAGATGTAAAATTCTTCACTTCGCGGAACGTAAAGATATGGAGTAAGGTGCCATATTTTCGAATAGCTAAGAAAATCTAAGGATATGGTGGTTAAAAGTGAGCTAAAAGCTCCAAAAATGGCTGATGTATGAAAAACATGATAGATTTTGGTTATATATGTCTTATAGCGAAAGTCAACAGAGTACATTTAATAATTTATGTCAAAGGAACTTGAGCATTTTGGGAAGTGTACTAAAAGAGCGCAACTTCAAATACCCTCCTGGAAATTGAAATAAGAACACCGTGAATTCATTGTCCCAGGAAGGGGAAACTTTATTGACACATTCCTGGGGTCAGATACATCACATGATCACACTGACAGAACCACAGGCACATAGATACAGGCAACAGAGCATGCACAATGTCGGCACTAGTACAGTGTATATCCACCTTTCGCAGCAATGCAGGCTGCTATTCTCCCATGGAGACGATCGTAGAGATGCTGGATGTAGTCCTGTGGAACGGCTTGCCATGCCATTTCCACCTGGCGCCTCCGTTGAACCAGCGTTCGTGCTGGACGTGCAGACCGCGTGAGACGACGCTTCATCCAGTCCCAAACATGCTCAATGGAGGACAGATCCGGAGATCTTGCTGGCCACGGTAGTTGACTTACACCTTCTAGAGCACGATGGGTGGCACGGGATACATGCGGACGTGCATTGTCCTGTTGGAACAGCAAGTTCCCTTGCCGGTCTAGGAATGGTAGAACGATGGGTTCGATGACGGTTTGGATGTACCGTGCACTATTCGGTGTCCCCTCGACGATCACCAGAGGTGTACGGCCAGTGTAGGAGATCGCTCCCCACACCACGATGCTGCGTGTTGGCCCTGTGTGCCTCGGTCATATGCAGTCCTGATTGTGGCGCTCACCTGCACGGCGCCAAACACGCATACGACCATCATTGGCACCAAGGCAGAAGCGACTCTCATCGCTGAAGACGACACGACTCCATTCGTCCCTCCATTCACGCCTGTCGCGACACCACTGGAGACGGGTTGCACGATGTTGGGGCGTGAGCGGAAGACGGCCTAACGGTATGCGGGACCGTAGCCCAGCTTCATGGAGACGGTTGCGAATGGTCCTCGCCGATACCCCAGGAACAACAGTGTCCCTAATTTGCTGGGAAGTGGCGGTGCGGTCCCCTACGGCACTGCGTAGGATCCTACGGTCTTGGCGTGCATCCGTGCGTCCCTGCGGTCCGGTCCCAGGTCGACGGGCACGTGCACCTTCCGCCGACCACTGGCGACAACATCGATGTACTGTGGAGACCTGACGCCCCACGTGTTGAGCAAGTCGGCGGTACGTCCACCCGGCCTCCCGCATGCCCACTATACGCCCTCGCTCAAAGTCCGTCAACTGCACATACGGTTCACGTCCACGCTGTCGCGGCATGCTACCATTGTTAAAGACTGCGATGGAGCTCCGTATGCCACGGCAAACTGGCTGACACTGACGGCGGCGGTGCACAAATGCTGCGCAGCTACCGCCATTCGACGGCCAACACCGCGGTTCCTGGTGTGTCCGCTGTGCCGTGCGTGTGATCATTGCTTGTACAGCCCTCTCGCAGTGTCCGGAGCAAGTATGGTGGGTCTGACACACCGGTGTCAATGTGTTCTTTTTTCCATTCCCAGGAGTGTAGTATGGTTCTTAATTTCGGATAGGGTACAAAAAGTAATGTTGAGCTATTCCAGTCTGATTACAATAATGATACACTTATAACTACATTGAGGCTCTCATTTACAGTTTCCATATTTGTACGTCTTCCAGTCATGGTTCTCAGTCCCAGCATACAGTTCATGTACCCAGCGCAACATACTAAACACCTTACCCAATCTTCTCCGGCTTTATCTTCCCGGAAAAAAAAAATAGATTCATACCTCATCTACATTGTCTTCATTATCTATCAAGCTATCTGAAACAGAACCTTCGGAATCGTCAGCAGATGATAATTCACATGTCAGTTTTCTTTATCGCCTACTCATATTAGCCACCTTTTTGTTCTGGCTGTCATTTTGGATGCTTTGATGTTTGGCGTTTTTGATGCTTTGATGTTTTCCCCTGTTTGAGGAGTCTCCTAGTTTTTGTAAAATTGTCCTCTTGCGTTTTATCTTGTAGAACCCAGTTTATCTTCTAAGTTTTCTACCTTCACGTAATCTAAAAGTGTAGATTTTGGCACTTGAAACACTTTGGACGCCTTTAAGAATCCCGTTTCTTGATTTATAATGGAATCCATAGCATTCATCATATTTTGCTCTGCCCAACACTTTCTTTTCTTCCCGTACTTCTTCTGAAAAGAGATAAAAAGCGAAATATATGAAGGTGTGAATTTGTGAGATAGTCGAAATTATGCTACCTAGCAGTATCAGAAGTTAGGCACCTGGGCCACTTGACTAAACTACCGAAACATGTAATGAATTATTGCATTTAATCGCTGCTCGCACGTTTCTTTACATATGATGTATCATTTATAAATAAACCTTAAATAGCAAATTAGTTATCAAGCAGCTGTGACGCTTGCATTGTGTTCACAAAGTATTACATTCAAATTTAAGATATTAAGAAAAGGTCAACTGCGAGCACGGAACGCAACTGATGAACTTGGTAGTTAACAGGATACCAAAATACTGGAAGCACAAGGATTTCCCAATTAGAATCGGTCGGTTCATACAAATAACTGGATGAAACAGATTTTGGGAAATGAAATACAATTACCGCATTGTCTCAGTCGTGGGTCAAGGAGGCGGTAGACTTCGTTTCATTGTTAGGATATCGGGAAATACAATGTGTTTACGAAGAAGACCACTTACAAAAAATGATTCAAATGGCTGTAAGCACTATGGGACTGAACGTCTGAGGTCATCAGTCGCCTAGACTTAGAACCACTTCAACCTAACTAAGGACGTCACACACATCCATGCCCGAGGCAGGATCCGAACTTGCGACAGTAGTAGCAGCGCGATTCCGGACTGAAGCGCCTAGAGCCGCTCGGCCACAACTGCCGGCTAAGATTACTTACAAAACACTCAAGTGCCTCATCCTACAATATTGCTCAAACGCGTGGGACAGATGCCAGATAATACTTATGTGTACTTAGAAGGGCACCACGAAGGGTCTCAACTTTATTTGACACGTTGTGGAACCTCATGGAAATGCTGATAATGTGAACTGGTAGTCGCTAGAAGATGTCAACTAACCAACGAAAGGCTTCTTATAACGTTTTAAGAACCAGAGCTAAGTGATGAAGCTTGCATTATACTACTACAGCTCCCTACGTATCGCTCCTATAGGAACGGTGAACACAAGTTTAGACTAATAGCAGCGTGTACAGAGGTGTTTAAGAAATAATTGCATACACGAATGGAACGTGGGAAGCCCTGATACGTCATACAATGAAAATTGTCCTCCGGCTTTCACCAGTGTTTTGAACAGTAGAGATGTAGATGCAGTAGATTTTAGGTTCCAGCCTTCGGACTTCTCTGGAATCTTCACCAAATCACTACGATAAAATTCTGAAGGAACGGGAAAGCGCGTAATGTGTCTGAACGTACATGTCTATTGAATGATACCCGAAAACACGCGGATTTTCAGTTCGTTTCTTTCTCCTGGGTTCCGTAGCCCCCCACAATCGTGCAAAGGAGATCTCATTTCATCTTTTACTTAAGCTGCTTTATTCTTGGGTAATTTACTCCGTCATTTCCCCCGTACTATATATCTGTGATCCGTCAGGACGTCCATGTATTGTGAGATCATGCAGAGATTTACTGAAAGTTCATTATAGTCGGAGTTCAAGCTCGGACTACAGAATAATGGGAAAGAAAGTCAGTCACGTCCTTTTCAAAGGAACCATGCGAGTAATTTCCTAGAGAAATGTCGGGAAACCGCCGAACACCTAAGTTTGGATGGCCGAACAAAGATTTGAATCACTATCTTAGTGACTTAAACATTGCATCACCTCCTTCTGTACAAGTACAAGAGGTTAGACTTCACACCGCACAGTCATTCCACAGACGAGACAGCGAGCGCTAGAATTTCCTGTCGACGAGATGAATCCATCGTTCCTATACTTTTCTGTCCTCGTGGCCTCCCATTGCCAATAGCTATCAGCGCACCAAATCATAGGTGGAGTGGACTTTTCTTCATGCACCGAGAGTTCAACGTCGACGCTGCTGTACCCACGCTAATTGCAGTGCCCTGTGATGAGTGGCTGGTCAAGAAAGTCATTCGTGACGACCTGTGAATCCCTTACTATGTGGGTGGTACGGCTACTCAATACAGAACTTCGAGTGCTGTGGTGTAGTCTACGTGGTTTATACCTGGTTACAATGCACTCTTGCCGACATCTGCTCTTCACTCTGTCATGACCATGGCGACACACTTTTACTGCAGTCGATATACTAGATACCAGCAAAAAACTGTGTACCTGCAATACTTCGAAGATAGAGCATAATGTGCGTGTGCACGCTGATGCAGCCGAGAAACGTTTTAATCTCCTTAGATGGATGACTCCAATACACCAACGAGTTTCAGAATTATTTACCTAGATATAAATTGTGAGCTCTTGCGACATCTCATTTTGAATAATAATAGTGGTAGCACACATATTAAGGTGAAAGCAAAAGGATGAAACAGCATAATTACATTTCCAGAATGAAATTTTCACTCTACAGCGGAGTGTGCGCTGATATGAAACTTCCTGGCAGATTAAAACTGTGTGCCACACCGAGACTCGAACTCGGGACCTTTACCTTTCGAGGGCGGTAGGAGACGAGGTATTGGCGGAATTAAAGTTGTGAGGACGGGGCGTGAGTCGTGCTTAGATAGCTCAGTTGGTAAAGCACTTGCCCGTGAAAGGCAAAGGTCCCGAGTTGAAGTCTCGGTCCGGCGCACAGTTTTAATCTGCCAGGAAGTTTCATAAATGCATTGTTTAAAAGAATTATGGAAAAGCGTGTGTCAGCGTCCGATATGTTAAATCTGTTTTGATACAGGCGGTACCTGTGCTCTTATTGCGTGGCTTGAGACCTTCGCTTACAAAGTAAGCAACAATTAAAACATTTCGGCATCTACTGGCTGTGTAATGCACTACAGTTTCAGGTGGCTCCTCAGAAGGAAGTGAGTACTGGTGTCCCAATGTTTTCTAGAGAGGTACACAGACGGCAATTGTCATTTGTGGTCGTTGTATTCAACCAAGCTCATGCAATATGGCATCTTAATGCAGTGCAAGTTACAAAGGTTGTTCTGTTTGATCCAAAAATGGTGTACGTTCGGTCATGTTGCTGCAAGTGTCAATTCCTCTCCGTCTGTCATCTAAAAGCTGTTGAGACGTTACAGGGAGACAGGCCAGTACCGTACACAAAGCAAGGTGGACAAGTTCGCCGACCCATTATATTGCCACGTGAAGATCGACAGTGGCTGTCTCTGCATTGTGACGTCGTGCCAATACCGCCAGAGCACTGCAAGATGATCTCAGAAGGGCCGCTGTGTCCGATCAGACTGTAATGAACAAGGTACGAAAAAAGACCTTACTTCCGAGACGACCTGGGCGAATACCCCGCTTGACAGGACAACGTTTTGCAGCTACCCTTCAGATCTGCCGTTCCGACGTCAACTTGAAACATCATCACTGGAGAAGCGTGTTCTCGCAGACGAATCCGGATCTGCTCTGATGCAAGGTGATGGCCGTGCTCGTGAGCGGAGACCCGTGGTGAGCGGTACCTGTCAAACGTTGTCCAGCAACTCGACAGATTTCCGAGGTTCTGTGATGTTGTGGGGAGCCTTTAGTGTTGACAGTCATATGGGTCTTGTCGTTGTCCATAGTCACCTTACCGTCAGGCACTACATGGAACAGATCCCGTAGGACCAAATGAAGGTTGCTACATAGGGTGCTAGCACGGAATTCCCTATAATACCAGGGCCTATAGGGCGAGGGTCAGCAAGGATGTCTTGTGAATCCTGCACATTGAACTAATGGAATGACCGGCGGTGAGTTCCAGCCTATACCCCTATTGTGCGTATACCCAGTCCTCAATTATTGGCCAACGGAGTATCGTAGACGCCCAAAGTCATATTCCCCTAATTCTTGTGAGCAGAATAGAAAGAACTTCTTACCAGAATGAAATTTTCACTCTAGAGCGGAGTGTTCGCTGATATGAAACTTCCTGGCAGTTTAAAACTGTGTGCCGGACCGAGACTCGAACTCGGGACCTTCGTATTTCGCGGGCAAGTGCTCTACCAACTGAGGTACCCAAGCACGAATCACAGCTCTGCCAGTACCTCGTCTCCTACGTTCCAAACTTCACAGAGGCTCTCCTGGAAGAAAAGCTACTTCAGCAAGGTTCGCAGGAGAGCTTCTTTGAAGTTAGGAAGGTGGGAGATGAGGTTCTGGCGGAATTAAAGCTGTGTGGAGGGGGCGTGAGTCGTGCTTGGGTGGCTCAGTTGGTAGAGCACTTGCCCGCGAAAGACAAAGGTCCCATGTTCGAGTCTCCGTCCGGCACACAGTTTTAACCTGCCAGGAAGTTTCAGCTTCCTACCAGTCTTGAATACAAATGTTGGAAACATGTCAGATATTTTTATTTGTATGTTTTGTCCCGTGCTTCTTATTGCGAATATATTAAATTCGAGAATATGTCAGTAATTTAAGTGGGCTGTTTCATTTCAAAACTCTTAACCGATAAGATACAGACAAAAAGCCTAGCCTTCCTCAAAATGTTAACATCTTCAAGTTCGTTTGTTAACTGTTATCTTGTTTAAGTACTGCCAGTCCATCAGTTTACTGTTACATTGTCTTCTATGATTTATCAGCATTGGGCTATTACTATTTTCATGCTAATGGCAAATTTTGTCGGCTACGTTCATCATAGCGGAAATCGTTTAAGATGAGTAAATGAAACACAAAGTGCGAAACTCAGATTGGCGAATAATCCGTGCATTGATTAGTTGTGCCCTGGAAGAGCAGAAGCGGCATCAGCAACAGCCTGATCGTATTTCAGGTCCTGCGGCGCGAATGGCGCTCGGGAATTGAATTTGGAGCAGTCCCAACTTTGGGCGTGTCGTAGAACTTAGATTGCCTGTAGGTCTCCCCCGGAGAGGGGATTAAGCCCCGACGAAAGGCCGCACGGCGGAGCTGCGGGCAATTTGTAAGCAGCGGCCTGCGAGCTCCGGGAGCGCTGCGCCGCGATCGATGGGTTGCCCTAACTTTGGACGGGCCGTCTTTCTTCTCATCGAGCGGCGCTTAGTTGTGTGTGTGTATGTGTGTGTATATGGGGAAGGGGTTGGCCGCGAGGCAGACGAAAAAAGGCCGAGTGCTTCTGAATAGCGCCCGAAGACGTGAAAGATTCAGGCTGTAAAAGGCTTCTTTTGTGAGGGTGCTTGTCGAGATGGATGGCCTGTCCACAACAGCCGCCTGCGGCGGAACTGCTCAACCTGCGGCTTCTCTTCGCTTCAGAAGATAACGCGATATTTCCGACTGCGCTTAGAAAAACCGCAAGGCGTCACGAGTAAGCTTAAGCTGACGTGCAAAAGGGAAAAAACTAAGAATTTATCTCGTTAGGTGTCTAGCACAGAATAATCATTTGTCGTATTCGAAAATTTGTTTCTACGTGACTGCGCAATAATAAAGGACATATGCAAACTACTGGCCATTAAAACTGCTACACCTAGAAGAAATGTAGACAGATAGATAGATATGGTGGATATGGGCGCTCAACAGTGTAGTCTTTAGCGCCCGAACGGAAACAACAACGGACAAGTGTCACTAAAATGCAGCAAGTGCTAAAATAGGACTAAAATTAAAGGTGAAAGGCTACATAGGCAGTTTGCACGTCAACAGTTGCAAAGTGGAATGCAGCACATAAAGAGGATAACTGCAAGAGAACGTAGGTGAAAGGGTTAAAATGAAACACATAGCACATGTTTGGAACTGGCCTATTACAAGTATAAAAAGGAGTGGTAAGCCACTCGGCAACACACTAAAAATTCCAACCTAAAATTTTTGGCTGAAGGCCAGAAACATCATAGTACCTTAAAACTTTCTTGACACTCGCCTCGTCATCGGCTAGAATCGAGGGCAGATCCCTACTAATATTAACTTCCGCCCTGACAGAACGATATAAATCACACTCAACTAAAATGTGGCGTACAGTGATTCGTACGCCACAGGCATCACACAGCGAGGGGTTCCTCTCGCCGTATTAAGAAGGCATGCGTAAGGGGACAGTGCCCTATGCGAACGTGTAAGGGTCACTTCGTCACGCCTAGGTGACCGGCAGGAGGAACACCACGGCTGGATGGTGGGTTTCACCAATCGCAGCTTATTTTCCCTCACCGCCAGCCATTCCTCCTCCCACAATTGCATATACTCCCGCCGCAGCACAGAAACAACACCTTGCAAAGGAATAGAACATTGTGTCACCTCCGGTAATCTGCAGGCGTCCTTGGCAGTTCTATCAGCTTGTTCATTTCCCCGTATGCCCACATGCCCTGGCACCCAGCAAAAGGACACTTGCTTGCCCTGTCGTTGGAGGATGTACAAATGGTCGTAAATCAGCTGTTCCAACTTCTCCGCTGAGTACAGGTTCTGCAGTGACTGTAATGCGCTCATTGAGTCAGAGCAAATTAGAAAGTTTTAGCCCTGAGTACACCGTACCTGCTCCAATGCCTTCAGGATCGCGTGAAGTTCTGCGGAAAAAACAGTGTATTCCTGGGGAAGGCGAATCCTGATGACACGTTCGGGGAACACTACTGAGCAGCGACGAAAATCCTCCTGTTGGGATCCATCAGTGTATACTACTGTAAAATCATGATGCCTATCTAAAATGTTAAAAAATAAAGATTTGAAAGTAAAATCTGATGTACTGTCTTTCTTAAAATTTGCTAAATCTAATACCAGTCTGGGCTTTTGGAGGAGCCAAGGTGGATATCTGCTCCAACCTCGACACGAAACATTAAAACCGGCCACACCCATCTCTAAAATGCAATCCTTTGCACGAATCCCACACGGCCTTGTTGCTCGTTGCCGATTGCGAAAAAGCCTTTCCAGTGGAGGCCGAGCAACAGTGTCGTATGAAGGCGTGTATGGTGTGGATAATGTTTTATAGGCCTGGCGCACCATTAGTAGACGCCGCCGGAGGTGAAGTGGCGGTTCACCTGCCTCTGCACACAGGCTCGGTATGGGGCTCGTTCTGAACGCCCCAGTGGCCAGCCGAATCCCCTCATGGTGCACCACATCCAACAGCTTCAAATAAGTGGGTCTTGCAGACCCATACACCGTGCATCCATAATCAAGCCGGGACCGCACGAAGGCTCTGTAAAATCGGAGCAGACAAGTCCTGTCTGCTCCCCATGTGAGGTGACTAAGACATTTTAAAATAGACAGCGCCTTAAGAGACCGTTTTTTCAGTTCCTTAATGTGTGGCAGTCACGTAAGCTTAGAATCAAAAGTGAGGCCCAGAAACTTCACCGTGTCTTTAAAATTCAGAACGGTGTCCCTCATCCTCAACTCAGGCAAGTCAAAAATGGAACGAGAACGGTTAAAAAGAACACACACCGACTTATCAGTCGAAAACTGAAAACCACTCTTCTGTGCCCTCTCATCCAAACGTCGGAGAGTGAGTTGCAACTGACGAGTCGTCGTTGCAAGGCTGGAAGAAGAGCAAAATACAGAGAAATCGTCCACAAACAAGGAACACTGTACAGGACTTTTCACAACAGACGTAATACTATTAATAGCAATAGCAAAGACCGTCACACTTAAAACACTACCTTGAGGGACACCGTTCTCTTGTTCAAAGCGACTAGACAGTACGTCTCCGACTCGGTACCGAAAATAACGTGGCGACAGGAAGGACCGAATAAAATTGGGAAGACATCCACGAAAACCCCATTCGTGGAGCTGCCTGATGATAAGATGCCTCCAAGTAGTGTCGTATGCCTTTTCAATGTCAAAAAATATTCCCAACAGGTGATGCTGGCGCAGGAAAGCCTGTTGTATGGCTGCCTCCAGGAGGGCCAGGTTATCAAAGGTGGAGCGATACCTCCTGAACCCACACCGAAAGCAACTGAGGAGTTGTCTGGATTCTAGCATCCAGACAAGGCGGCGGTTGACCATCCGCTCCAAGGTCTTTCCCACGCAGCTAGTGAGGGCAACACTACAGTAACTACCCGGGCACATGTGGTCTTTCCCAGGTTTTAAAAGAGGAATTAAAATTGCTTCACGCCACGAGTCGGGGAAGGGACATCCAAACTAGATCAAAAAGTCGGAGGAGGATTTCTTTATTTCCCCCTGTGAGGTGCCGCAGCATGCTATAGTGGATTCTATCCTGACCAGGGGACTTATCACGAGCCCCACACAATGCAGAATCCAGTTCCCACATGGAAAACGGGCAGTTGTACTCTCCCGTATTGGGTGAGCGGAAGTCAAAACTGCTCCTCTTAGCAGCCACTCTGTGGGGCTGGAAAGCTGGATTCTGACTGGCGGTTGCAGTAATAGCTGCAAAATGAGCCGCCATAGACTGGGCAATATCTTTTGGGGGCGTGTGGAGAGTACCATTCCACATTATAGCAGCCATATGGCACCTCCCACCTCTCCCAGAAATTCTCCTGATGGTCTCACATACAATGGAACTTCGTGTAGAACGATTAATGGTGTTAAGAAACTGCTGCCACGACCTCTTCTTGCTCTCTCGTATAATCTGACGATACTTTGCCCTCGCCACCCGAAAAGCTGCAAGATTCTCTACAGTTGGCCGTCATTTGAACCTACGCAGAGCTGCCCGCCTAGCCCTGATTGCACAGCGGCATTCGTCGCTCCACCAAGGGACAGGCTGCCGCTTCGGTTGTCCCGTGGACTGTGGGATGGACGCTCCACTGGCGCGGTGGATCACTTCAGTAATAAGTTCCACCCATTCCTGGACACTGACCCGATGTTCAAACTGGGCGAGTTGACTATACAGTGCCCAGTTGGCTCTACCGAGCACCCATCGAGGCGGTTTCCTTTCTGATTCCACTGCATGTGGCAGGTGAATCCGGATGGGGAAGTGATCGCTGCCATGCAAGTCATCAACCACTTCCCATGCAGCAGTGTGGGCGATGGCTGGAGAGCAAAGCGATAGATCAATGGCAGAGGACGACCCAGTTGCAATGCAAAAATGCGTGCTTTGACCTGTATTTAGCAAATAGGCACTGGTAGACAGAAGAAGCCTCTCAATTGCTCTACCCCTGGGGCAAGTACTGACAGAGCCCCAAAGCATATTGTGTGCATTAAAATCACCACAGAGGATAAAGGGGTGGGGGAGCTGTGTAAGAAGATCCCTGAGAGCCTCTTCGTCAAGCACATCATGTGGGGGCAGGTAAAGCGAACATACTGTTAGCAAATGGCACACATGTACTAATACTGCAACTGCCTGCAAATCCATCCTGAGGGAGAGAGGCGAGGAGTGGTAGTCGGTGTTGACGAAGATGCCTACTCCTCCTCGAGCTCTCTGTCCACTCAGGTCATCCTTTTTGTGGAGGACATAACCACGTAGCTCTGGGGTGTATGTTTCACTGAAATTTGTCTCTTGCAGACATACACACATAGGTCTATCCTGAATCAATAGACATAGTTCCTCCACATGTGTCCTGAACCCTTGCAAGTTCCATTGTAGTATGGGAGCCATCACGGTGGTCGTATTTCCGGCCTCTCTTTCCGCCGAGGTGGTGAGACTGCAGCGGGTGGAGGCTCAGTCTTGGGGCGAGATGATTGCCCCATATTCTCAGACCATCAGCTCTGGGGAAGAGTCTGATGAAGCGTCTAGCGGGACCACATTAACATGATCCGAGGGTTTACCAGCCGATTTAATCTGTTGGTGCTGCTTCACATGTGCTTTCCTTTGTTTAGATTGCTTTGCTGGAATCGGAGCTGGGGCGTTTATGACCACGCTGGGCTTTGGAACAGCCTCAGCAGTCGGAGATGCGTGGGGCTCTTCAGTGTGAGCTTCTGTACCTTTCTCTGCTGTTCTAGGAGGGGCTACAGGCTCTCATACAGTTGCTGCCTTGCAAGTGCACTGACATGTGCACGTGTTCGTGCCAACACTAACAACCTCCGTCTGTGTAGATGCATCGACCTTCAGAGGCGGCTTCTGAACAATGGAAGCTAAGGACGTAACGAATGTGGGGGGCTGCATGGCCTTAAAAATCTTTTTGGCTTCACTGTAGGGGATACGCTTAGTTGTTTTTATTTCTTGTATTTTACGTTCCTCTAGGAAGATTCTACAGTCCCTACTCCAAACAGGGATGTAGATGATATACGGGCATTCATTGGATAAATATATTATACTAGAACTGACATGTGATTACATTTTCACGCACTTTGGGTGCATAGATCCTGAGAAATCAGTACCCAGAACAACCGCTTCTGGCCGTGCTAAAGGCCTTGATACACCTGGGCGTTGAATCAAACAGAGCTTGGATGGCGTGTACAGGTACAGCTGCCCATGCAGCTGCAACACGATACAACTGTTCATCAAGAGTAGTGACTGGCGTATTGTGACGAGCCAGTTGCTCGGCCACCATTCACCAGACGTTTTCAATTGGTGAGAGATCTGAAGAATGTGCTGGCCAGGGCAGCAGTCGAACATTTTCTCTATCCAGAAAGACCCGTACAGGACCTGCAACATGCGGTCGTGCATTATCCTGCTGAAATGTAGGGTTTCGCAGGGATCGAATGAAGGGTAGACCACGGGTCGTAACACATCTGAAATGCAATGTCCACTGTTCAAAGTGCCGTCAATGCGAACAAGAGGTGACCGAGACGTGTAACCAATGGCACCCCATGCCATCACTTCGGGTGATACGCAAGTATGGCGATGACGAATACACTACAGGCGCTCCTGTTTGTGATGCAGCGTCAAGGGTGACGGCAGCCATGGGCTCCGAGCTGAAGTCAATGCTGCTGCTAACTTCGTCGAACTGTTCGTGCAGATGGCTGTTGTCTTGCAAACATCCCCATCTGTTGACTCAGGGATCGAGACGTGACTGCACGATCCGTTGCAGCCATGCGGATAAGATGCCTGTCATCTCGACTGCTAGTGATACGAGGCCGTTGGGATCCAGCACGGCGTTCCGTATTACCCTCCTGAACCCACCGATTCCACATTCTACCAACAGTCATTGGATCTCGACCAACGTGAGCAGCAATTTCGCGATACGATAAAAAACCGCAATCGCGATAGGCTACAATCCGACCTTTATCAAAGTCGGAAACGTGATGGTACGCATTTCTCCATCTTACACGAGGCATCACAACAACGTTTCACCAGGCAACGCCGGTCAACCGCTATTTGTGTATGAGAAATCGGTTGGAAACTCTCCTCAGGTCCGCACGTTGTAGGTGTCGCCACCGGCGCCATCCTTGTGTGAATGCTCTGAAAAGCTAATAATTTGCATATCACAGCATCTCCTTCCTGTCGGTTAAATTTCGCGTCTGTAGCACTTCATCTTCGTGGTGTAGTAATTTTAATGGCCACTAGTGTACATTACACAACCAGTCACCATTATTAACCTTACGATATCAAGTTATTAACGACGCTTTTCAGGCTATTAGTTCTACCCTCAGACATAATTGCATGTAAATCACTTAAATACATGATGGACCCGTTTTCAAAACTTCGTATTTATTCAAGCACAAATCCAAAATGAAGAAGCTTTATACCAATGAAAAGAAGAAGTTTAAAAGTGTTTTTTTAATGATGTCTGATATCACTTTAATAAACTTAATAATTTGTAATAATTTGTTATTCATTCGTCTTTAATAATTATATATGTGATAAATGTTATAAATGTTCAATGCGGCCACAGTTGGCTGCAGGGCAAACATCGACGCGGTAGCCAAACTCGTCCCACACACGCGTAAACGTATCTGCCGTTACTGAGTGCACGGCAGCAGTGATCAAGTTCCGCAGGTCGGTCAGAGCGGTTGGTAGAGGAGGGACGTAAATAGCTTCCTTCACATAACCCCATAAGAAATAGTGGCAGTGTGTGAGGCCAGGAGATTTCGGTGGCCAGAAGTGCACAGCCAGGTCCTCAAGTCCCCTGCCACCGATCCAGCGCTGAGGAAGGGAGTCATTCAAAAAGCCTCGTACGTGAGGGTGCCAATGGGGCGGAGCTCCATCCTGTTGGAAAATGAAGTCCCGGGATCTTCCATAACTTGAGGGAACAGCCATTGTTCGAACATGCCCAGGTACTTCATTCCCGTTACAGTTCTTTCTGCAAAGAAACATGGTCCATAAACCTTTGTACGGGATACGGCACAGATCACGTTGATCTTCGGTGAGTCTCTTTTATGTTGCGGTTCTCCAAACCCCATATGCGAACATTGTGTCTATTGACTTTTCCGCTAAGGTGGAACGTTGCTTCATCGCTAAAAATTACATGCTGTAGAAATGTGCCATCCTCCATCTTTGTTAGCACTTAACCACAAAATGCGAGATGCTTTTCTTTGTCATTGGGATTGAGAGCCTGTACAAGTTGTAATCGGTAGGGCTCGTAAAGCAAACGCCGTCTCAGAACTACCCATACACTGGTTAGGGTTATCCAAGTTCTTGAGTGGCGCTGCGGGTAGACTTAATGGAACTACGCACAAAACTTACTTGAATCCATCGGACATCATCCTCTGACACACGCGGTCGGCCTGTGCTTTTTCCTTTGCACACTCTCCCAGTCTGTTTAAATTGCTTAAACCAACGGCTGATACTTTTGCGAGTTGGTGGTTGAATACCGAATTTGGATCGAAATGCCCGCTGCAGTCCAATTTGGGACTCACTTTTTGGGAACTCGAGAGAGCAGAAAACCTTGTGCTCCAAAGTCGCCGTCTCATTCACAACTGACAGTGAGACGGAATTACCGCCCTATTGATCTCTACCGGCCGCTTCTGAAACCATCACCGCCCGACCGCCGCCGCCCACCAAAAACTTTGAAACTTCATTTTGTATTTGTACTTGAATACATACGAATCTTTGAAAATGGGTCTATCATTTAGAATAACCCTGTATTATTTGTACTACTAACACTAACTAGATTATCGCTAATTTGTGGCGTTGCCAGGATATTCATTAGACCCAGAACATTCAGAATGCATATGTCCCATTCCTGCTGAAGATCTTGGTAAAGTAACCAGTCAGCGATAATGTAGCCAACACTATCAGCACAGTAAATCATCATAGGTACGTCTTGATGCCTGATCACGAGACTAACTGCTCGACACGTTTTAGTAATAATTGCAGTGGTTTGGGGAGCATGATACGCTAATCACACCGATGCTTTGGCCACTAATTTCTCGTTATCTGAAGCAGATGGTTTTGACCTGGAACACTATTGGCCACTTACTCCGCATCCTCAATCACCGGCCCTTAATTTCCGGGGACTGCGTGACATGTACGTAGACATCTGGTGCAGCACAGCTCAAGAAGCCTATGGAGGAGATGTAGAATGCATGCGACGCAGAATCGCTGCTGTATTATATTCCAAAGAAGGGCCAACGCGCTATTACATAAGTGATCGCCATGTGTTGCTTTGTTTCAAGCCCGGAAATTGCTGTTGTCATTGAATGAAGGCCAGTCTCAGCCAGTTTCCAATCAAATTTTTTGAAGCAAACAGCATGCAATGTATGATTAGAGTCAGGCAACACGCAAATAAAACGGGAGACGAACATCTAATAATAGGGGGAGAATTGGTTCAAATGGTTCAAATGGCTCTGAGCACTATGGGACTTAACATCTATGGTCATCAGTCCCCTAGAACTTAGAACTACTTCAACTTAACTAACCTAAGGACAGCACACAACATCCAGTCATCACGAGGCAGACAAAATCCCTGACGCTCCGGGAATCGAACCCGGGAACCTAGCCATGGGAGGGGAGAATTGGAATGTGATTGTAAGAGACGGAATAGAAGAAAGGGTAACGGGAGAATATGAGCTTGGCAGAAGCAAAGAGATAAGACAAAGATTAGTTGCGTTCGCAATAAATTTCAGATGGTAACAGCGAATAGACTGTTCAAGAATCGCAAGAGTAGAAGGTATACTTGGAAAAGACACGGAGGCAGTTGTATTAAATGTAGTCAGACAGAGACTCAGAAATCAGATATTGCACCACAAGGCATGCCCAGGAGCGGATACAGACCCTGTAATGTTACGAGTACGCAGGCGAGCTAACCGGCTGGCTATAATTGCTACGAGGTGAGGTGTATTTCATGTACGCCTGAACGCTATTGAGCGCAGCGCTCAGAGCGGGCCGCCACGGCCGCTCCAGGCGAACCAAGTACGCCAGCTAAGCACCGGATGTGCGTTAATCGCAGTACGAGGAATTTTGGCGACCGGCGATCGTTAGGAGGACAGACAGTGCTCCAAGAAATGGAGTATCATACAGTCTTAATGGTCCGTGTAGCTGTGGCATGGTTTATATTGGAACAACTAAAAAAATAATACCCGCCTAACGGAACACAAAAGGAACTGTAGATTGGGACAAATTGACAAATCAGCTGTAGCGGAACACGTTTTCAAAGATGGTGATCACGAAACAAAATTTAGTGAGACAAACGTGATAGCTAGGACCTCACATTATTATATCCGCATGTATAGAGAAGCTATAGAGATCTACACGCAAGAAAATAATTTTAATAAAAAAGAAGGATTAAAACTAGACAAGATATGGCGGTCGACTCTGTACCAACGAAGTGACTATCGATTACCTATAATCGAGAGAGATGGCACTTGCCAGAGATAGTTTTAAAGTCGAAAGCACGTAATGAGTGGTGGCGCCATCTAAGCGCTCTATATAAGCGGGACCCCCAGCGCCTAGCACCGAGTTGCCGACTCACCAGAGATGTTGCCCGCAATAGGCAACGGAACGTCAGGAAGGAGAAGCAGTTTTATATATGGACCACGGCATTACAGCCCGGAAGTTTTAATTAATGTAGTCTTAATGGTGACTAAGTTATAGCTCTCTGAACTTTGGCAATAAATATTCAAAACGTTCAAATGTGTGTGAATTCCGAAGGGACCAAACTACTGAGGTCATCGATCCCTAGACTTACGCACTACTTAAACTAACTTATGCTAAGAACAACACACACCTATGCCCGAGGGAGGACTCGAACCTCCGGCGGGAGGTGCCGCAGAATCCATGACGTGGCATCTCACCCCTCAGGCCACTCGGCGCGGCATCAAGTTCGACAATAAATCACAGTGAAGTATTAATGCAAAGCTGAATACATCTGCGATGTCATAAAATAAGGTGTATCCAGCGACACAACAATATCTGAATATCTTTAAAACTACAGAAGCTAAGATTTCACAGTGAATAAACATTTACATAATGAACCTCTGAATTAACAACTTTTAATGACTTCATGCAATTTCAACAAACGATATCTCAGATGATAACATTGCACTATAACTATCATCTCCGAAAGCTATATATCAGTATGTATTTTATTTCTTGATTTATTACGCCTTTTATATATTTTTAATTACACAAATTGAGAGGTTATTAACACTATGTTTTCCGGTCGCAACTCTCCCACCTGTTGCATCTAACAGTCAGGAATACTCGATGTGTGGTCTACCAAGCGAGTGTTTTTAATAATTGTGCATCGGAAATGTTGATATGACTTATCGTAGCACCTGCTACTGTACATTGATAGCAAAGCCCTATCATCCAACTGTTTTGCTATTTTTTTTTAATTATCTCAACGCAACGGAATTAAACGCATCTGACTAATAATTTTTAAATATGGCACTGTCTGTAAACATTTCCGATGGACTGACCCCATCTTAGCAAGACCACATTGCTATCCTATTGCATTCATTTTAAACAGAGCTTGGCTGTCCTAGCAGTAGGGAGCTTATGGCAAAAATGGCTACCCTCTACTGAATTATCATGACCACCATTTTGTTTCACATCTCCTCTTTTATTTTCTGAGCTTCTACCACCGCAATGATACAACATTTCCTCCAATACATTTATACGTAAAAGAAAAGACGGAATTCTCTGCCCAATGAGATTACGAACGCATTTCAATATCCTATGGTATCTCAATGTTTTTTCTTATTACTATAGTGCACTTTCTGGACTGGTACGGGTATCCACTACTTCTCTCTTTCTTTCTCTCTCTCTCTCTCTCTCTCTCTCTCTCTCTCTCGCACGCACACACACACACACACACACACACACACATTCACTCATAAGTTCATTTATTAATAACCTAGAGAATTTACTAGCGGTCAGGCTATTCAAAGAAAATTCTTGCTTTTTGGTACAGTACTTGTAACTACGTCGCCACATTCAAATGACACAGATTAAACATGTGAAATAGATCAGAACTTTTGCCAGTACACATCAGATCTTCCCCACCATAAAATTTCAAACCAGATTAAGAAGTCACAGCCCTTCGGATCAAATTTCACACGCAGCCTTTCCTACGGACCTACCACACACTCTGGAGGATTTACGCTCATCTCCCACTGCAATGTAACCCTCATTGGTTGCTGGGCAGATGGCTAACTCACTTTTTTCACTCTCAAAATTTCTAACTTGCTTCACATGAATGTAATTATTAACGGTAATTATGGTATTATGATTACCTAATTATCTCACACACGGATTCTCAACTAATGTGCGGCTCGTCCTGGCGGAGGTTCGAGTCCTCCCTCGGGCATTGGTGTGTGTGTTTGTCCTTAGGATAATTTAGGTTAAGTAGTGTGTAAGCTTAGGGACTGATGACCTTAGCAGTTAAGTCCCATAAGATTTCACACCACATTTGAACATTTGATTCTCAACTCAAAGTTCGCACAAGCACTTCTTTCTTCCGTTATCTCTGAGTCAGGTTGAGACAAAGTCAGTACTCACCATGAGAAAGTGCTTGTTCCTAATTCAAATTCTGCACACGCAGTTCTTAAATATACTCAGCTTAAATTTACTCAAGCATCTCAGCTTCACCTTACCACATACAAATATCTCAACTTAAAATTACCACACGTGGTTTCATTGTGACCGTCGGTCACTATCAAAACATCCTGAGTTTCCCATGAGTTTTACCTGCCTACCTTTGCATGTATCTCCCACCAAAAAGTTTTGTTCTCGTCGATATTCTGAAAGGGGAAATCATTATTTCTAGCTACTCTTAAATATTCTACATGAAGACCATTCCCATATTCCTTAGTTTTACGGAGCATATAAAAATAGGTGTTTCAAGTTCAGGAACCAGCGACAGAGTGTCGGAACATGGCCGTTTACCAGGACACCCCTCGCTTCCTCAGAAGTGGGGGAGGATCCTGTTGCCGTATTGGTCAGCCACACTCCAGGCTCTCTAGTGCTCTGGAATACTTCCTATCTTTGATTCTGCCAAAGGTGACCAGAGGACTGTCTCAGAGCTAATTACAGAGTCTACATGCACTACCTGCGGTCAGCAGACGACGAACCATTCACTCATTTCTCAAACATCACAAAACTACACTCCTGGAAATGGAAAAAAGAACACATTGACACCGGTGTGTCAGACCCTCCATACTTGCTCCGGACACTGCGAGACGGCTGTACAAGCAATGATCACACGCACGGCACAGCGGACACACCAGGAACCGCGGTGTTGGCCGTCGAATGGCGCTAGCTGCGCAGCATTTGTGCACCGCCGCCGTCAGTGTCAGCCAGTTTGCCGTGGCATACGGAGCTCCATCGCAGTCTTTAACACTGGTAGCACGCCGCGACAGCGTGGACGTGAACCGTCTGTGCAGTTGACGGACTTTGAGCGAGGGCGTATAGTGGGCATGCGGGAGGCCGGGTGGACGTACCGCCGAATTGCTCAACACGTGGGGCGTGAGGTCTCCACAGTACATCGATGTTGTCGCCAGTGGTCGGCGGAAGGTGCACGTGCCCGTCGACCTGGGACCGGACCGCAGCGACGCACGGATGCACGCCAAAACCGTAGGATCCTACGCAGTGCCGTAGGGGATCGCACCGCCACTTCCCAGCAAATTAGGGACACTGTTGCTCCTGGGGTATCGGCGAGGACCATTCGCAACCGTCTCCATGAAGCTGCGCTACGGTCCCGCACACCGTTAGGCCGTCTTCCGCTCACGCCCCAACATCGTGCAGCCCGCCTCCAGTGGTGTCGCGACAGGCGTGAATGGAGGGACAAATGGAGAATTGTCGTCTTCAGCGATGAGAGTCGCTTCTGCCTTGGTGCCAATGATGGTCGTATGCGTGTTTGGCGCCGTGCAGGTGAGCGCCACAATCAGGACTGCATACGACCGAGGCACACAGGGCCAACACCCGGCATCATGGTGTGGGGAGCGATCTCCTACACTGGCCGTACACCTCTGGTGATCGTCGAGGGGACACTGAATAGTGCACGGTACATCCAAACCGTCATCGAACCCATCGTTCTACCAGTCCTAGACCGGCAAGGGAACTTGCTGTTCCAACAGGACAATGCACGTCCGCATGTATCCCGTGCCACCCAACGTGTTCTAGAAGGTGTAAGTCAACTACCCTGGCTAGCAAGATCTCTGGATCTGTCCCCCATTGAGCATGTTTGGGACTGGATGAAGCGTCGTCTCACGCGGTCTGCATGTCCAGCACGAACGCTGGTCCAACTGAGGCGACAGGTGGAAATGGCATGGCAAGCCGTTCCACAGGACTACATCCAGCATCTCTACGATCGTCTCCATGGGAGAATAGCAGCCTGCATTGCTGCGAAAGGTGGATATACACTGTACTAGTGCCGACATTGTGCATGCTCTGTTGCCTGTGTCTATGTGCCTGTGATTCTGTGATCATGGCATGTATCTGACCCCAGGAATGTGTCAATAAAGTTTCCCCTTCCTGGGACAATGAATTCACGGTGTTCTTATTTCAATTTCCAGGAGTGTATATATTGGGATCGTGTTACCATAAAACCGCTGTTCTGACAAGAACAGCGAAGAATGTTGCTATACAATGGGTATTACTGTACCCAATGAGGCAAATCTGTTCTATGCCGGGTAGCACTGTACCCTTTCAAAATGTTTGTCAGAACATCGTATTGTCCACATTAACACAGCAAATGAGCACAACATAAATACCTCATATTTTGTGATACTTGTGTAGTTATTTAATGAACGATTTAATATTTTGCCAGTAACTTTATTCAAAAGTTGATTACAAGTTATATTAAAAAAACTGCTTATTTAAAAATGGTCAGTCACATATGTTAGCACACACCACAACTGAAAAGAGAACTAAAAGACGTTTCTGTCAAGAAAACATAAGTAATTATTTAAATCATTTTTAAGGACAATTCGTTGTTTTTTAAAGTGGGCGCACTTGCTCAAGAAAACTGGATTATTTATTTACGAAAAATCCTTTTTTTGTAATTGATGTGAGGATCTGAGTGTGATTCTTTATTTACAACATTTCTTTATTTAAATATTGTTGTGATTTAGTCCTAAAAGTGATCATGATGAGTGAAATAATGTTTGTAGAAGACAAGAACGATCTATTTTTGGTGGGGATGGTCTTCAGCGAATGAAACAGCAGACAGTACTGGAACACTACGGAGTCAACTGGAGACTGGAACTTTTCGAGTGAAGAACTCAAGGGAGCGATTCTTGCACTTTGTGTCGAGTGCTGGAAGAAGGCAGACCTGCCTACGGGTATTGTAACGTCCGTGTTTCAGACGTATAGGTGATAGATTATGGGCGGTGAACAGCTGATAGGAAACTTCGGGACAGCGAACAACCGGTCAGAGACTTTAACTTTTCAGGACACTTTCCGGTTAGATCTCTAAGGGGACACTTTTACGTTCGCTCTGGAAGAAGGCAGACCTGCGTTTGATATAGTGTGGCCATTACGACACCTTAACTTTTACGTTAGTTCCCAAAGAGAAACTTGGATGTTCGTGCTGGAAGAAGACAGACGTCCCTGTGGTATCAAGTCGTTTATGCTGGAGTGGGTGATAGATTCTCAGTATTGAATGGGTGCTACCATACTTTAATTTGTCAAGGCACCTCATATTTCGAGAGGTCTGAAGGTGCGTTTGGCAATGGGAAATGGTATAAGATATTCGAAATTCTTAGAGAAATGGGAGTAAGGTATAGTGAATGACGAGTAATATACAATACACGCAAGAACCAAGGGGGAACAATAAGTCTGCAAGACCAAGAGCGAGGTGCACGGATTGAAAAATCTGTACGACAGGGATGCAGTTTTCCGCTCCTACTGATCATTCCACATACATCTACGAAGCTATGACGGAAATAAAAGAAAGATTCAAGAGTAGGATTAAATTTCACTGTGAAAGGATATCACTGATAAAATTCGCGGATGATGTTGCTATTAACAGTAAAAGTGAAAAATTACAGAACTTGTTGACTGAAATGAACAGTCTAATGAGTGCGGAATATGAATTGAGAGAAAAGCGGTAAAAGACAAAAGCAGCAAAAGTAAGAACATCGAAATTGGTGATCATGGAGTAGACGAGGTTCAGGAATTCTGCTACTTTTATGATGGACGAAGCAAGGGGGACATAAAAAGCAGACTAGCACGGGCAAAGAGGGCATTCCTGGCAATGAGAAGTCTATAGGTACCAAACACGGGCCCTAATTTGAGAGAGACATTACTGAGAATGTGCGTCTGGAGAACAGCATTGAATGCCAGTGAATCCCTGAAAGTGAGAAAACCGGAAGGGAAGAGAGTCGAAGTGTTTGAGATGTGGTACAGAAGAATGGTAAAAATTAGGTGGACTGATAAGGAACGTGGAGTTTCTTCGCAGAATCGGCATGATGAAGGGACTGGACGACACTGACATGTGATAAGACATCATCAGATGACCGCCATGTTACTAGAGGGAGTTGTAGAGGGTAAAAACTTTGGGGAAGACAGAGATTTAGAATACATCCAGCAAATAACTGAGGACATAGGATGCAAGTGCTACTCTGAGACGATGAGGTTGGCTTAGGAGAGAAATTTGTGGCGGGCCGCATCAATCCAGTCAGATAACTATTCACTAAAACAAAAGGCGTGTAAAGCAGATTGAGGCGACGAGTCGTGATTTCGACCGTTTTCAACCCGTGCAAGTGTATCGACGGCCCAGTGAGGTATTTAACCTGCAGTGTATGGAGGATAACAAGAGTGAATTTAGAATGAGCTGAACATTTTATAAACACAATACTAGAAGTAAAAATAATTTGCCTGTGGACTCTACATACCCATCTAGAATACAGAACGAATTTCACACTGCTTGACAATTGAAAACGAACAGAATAATTGTTGTTTAGGAACGATCGCAGGTAATGATGGACGACGTGAAATACAGTAACAGAGATGGAGCGGTATATTTATAACGAAAAATGGTACAGATTTCACCACATGTCAAAGCACGATGACATAAATACCCTTCGCACACCCATATTTAAACTGGATGATGGTGGGACATCAGCTGGTGTAATATTTTTATTGAAAATGAAACTCCTACAGCTGTATTTAACTAGTTTCGAAGTTCTGTTAACGTCATCTTCAGGCCCGAGCGCTTTGATGATATCAACTGCGTGCGGTTGAGTACTAGAAGTCCGCGGTGAGACCAATACTAGATACACAATACTATTTACACTAATTACTGCCTGCCATCCATGTGGAGCACGTTTTGGTCTCACCGCGGACTTCAGTTCTCAGCCACACACAATTGATATCATCAAAGTGTACGGGCCTGAAGATGACTTTGACGCAACGTCGAAACTAGTAGCCATATAATATGAAATCTTAAATACAGCTGGAGGAGTTTCATTTTCAATTTTTAAAAAAAGACATAAATAACGTTCGTGTGTGACACTGGTCAGACTATCAACAAAATGGTCACTATCAGACTCTCAGTAAGGAATACGTATGCCCTCCTGCCACAGTAATGCACTTTGTGCAACTGTTATTCATGCTGGCTACCAAACTGTTGAGAAGTCCTTGAGAGATATTGTCCCACTCCTCTATCAAGGCGATTTTCATTTCTTACAGGGGGCGTTTGTTGAGAAACACGTCTGCCAAGAGCATCCCAGACATGCTGTATAGGGTTTATGTGCGAGGAGCACGCGGGCCATTCCATACTTCAACATCCTCAATTTCCATTGTGTCCGACACCTTAGTGGTTCTGTGTGGGCGGGCATAGTCGTTGTAAACAGTGTAAGAAGCCTGTTTATATGTCTGTATGTTGGCAGCGCTGTAGACTGCACTGATATCACTGATAGCGCTTTGCGCCCTCGCTAAGACACTCTGTGGCTGGAAGGACTCGTAGTTGAAGTTAATAGTTAACAGTGTTGGAGGTTGGCAGTGTTAGTGCGAGCCGATGATTTGGACGTGTGTCCGTCATGGAGATTTTGAGTTGGTTGGAAATGGGTTGTAAAATGATGATTCATGTATTTGCAAATATCTGGGAAATTGAATTATTGACGATTATATAATTTTGGAACTGGATGTCACATGATTAAGGTAAAACCTGCTAAATACGTTGTTTGCTCTGCAACAAAATCTTTCCTTTGCTAACCACATGTCTATTTGTAGTTAGAGCACACAGTAGTTAGAATCTTTTTATTTATCTGGTGGTATCCTTGCTGTATTTGCTGTAATTCGTGAAATGAAGATTTTCTGCGAGGTAAGTGACTTATGAAATTATGGGTTACTATTAGGATCTCTTCTAATTCAGGGCCATTCTTTTGTGTTAATTATTTGCAGTCAGACTGCATTGCGTTTGTATATTGTGGGTTATAAATTAAGAGAATAAGTTTGAGCTGCATTTGTCAGGAAAAATCTGTAGGTCAGTGTTGAAATGATAAAAACAACTAAAGAGACAGTAGGTTCTATTTCACTCAGCAATTTCATCTCGTGGTAAAGAGTTTCACTCATCAGTTAAAGAGGGTTCAGTTGAATTCAGCAGTTTCAGAACTCAATATAGAAGTTTCAACAGAAAGTTGTGACCTACCGCACCCCTATACAGACGGAAAGGATCTAGAATAATCTCCCTGCAATACCACTATGCTGTAACGGTACTTCAGACAGAGATATGCACCGGTGTCGGCCATTTTGCATACTACTTGCCCACACCATGAGGCCATACCGATAATGTTCGCGAACATTTTGTGATGTGTAACGTGTTACCCTCTCTCTCCGCGCAAACATGTGGCCAAAATAATTTGTTGCAGTGAAGCGGAATTCGTAGAACAAAACTACTTTGGATCACTGTTGTTAACCCCAACCAGCATATTCTCTACAGCGACGAATCCTATCTCGACGATCGATGGCGTTGTTTGCATTTAACAGGCTTCCGAGCATACAAACCACGGTTCTGGCAGACACGTGTACCGGTAGGGATTGCAAGATCTGCGGCCTTCTGCCTAGGAGTGAAATGCCTGTTCCTTTTCGCCACTAGTACTACGTATCGAGCCTCTTGCTGTGTTGTGGTTCGTCTATGACCGATAACATGCTTTCGCAACGGATTTCCATCTTCAGTAGTCTTTTTTAATAGCAAGATAGCACTTGTGTAGACACACATTACTGTTGTCACAGTAGTGGCACTTTCATCAGCTTCAGATCCATCCAGTTGCTCGTCCACGGTCATATGCATTCAAATGAGGCCTTGCAGATATGTTGCCTTTCCACACGGAATGTCACACTAATCTGTTCCACTGCTTGACAGCTGCTAAGGAACATCTGACGCTTGCTAAGGAACAACCGCCAGTTTCTACGGAACAACAAACAACAAAACAGAATCGATTTACTATCGCACTTTCTATATGTATCGTTTGGACCCCGCGACTTCGATAGACATTCATTCTTGAAAATTACCAAAACTGTACTGCACGAACTGTCGAATGCATGCGAAGCGCTTATGCACATGCCTCGCTGCACTTAACACGTCCCGCCCTCTACATTACCTTTTACTATCTATCATTGGTCAGCTAGCTGTTCCGTAGCAATTGTTGGTTGTTCCAAGCAACTGGCGGTTGTTCCTTAGGAAGCGTCAGTTGTTCCTTAGCAGCTGTGAAGCAGTGTATATTATACTGCAAAAGTATGTGGCGCTTTGCCTTTTGACATCCTGCAAGATACTGAAAATTCCTAAATATTCAAAGGTAAAGTAAAAGAATACATTCTTAGCACTCCTCCTGTAATTTATTAGATTGCTGGTTTTCAGTGATGTAAATCCAGCTTAACTCCAATGTTTACATAGACAAGTTTATAATATTGCAAGTTACGAGGGTATTCGGAAAGTTACGTCCGACGGAATGCGAAATGGAAACCACAGTGAAAATTTGATGAATCTTTGCACAGATGTGTTGGGCAGTGTGTCTAGTGTGCCCGTCGATCGCGTCACATCGCTCTTTTCAGTTTTGAGCACACAGTGAGAACGTAAAGATGCTTATAACAACAGAGTCTCCCGCCAAGTATGAGGGCCCGGTGTAAGATTTCGCATGATGTCATTCAGCTCACATAACATAATTGTCACGGGTTTCCATCTACATGGCAATTCTCGCCGCACCGTGAGGGCGCAATGAAGATGCTCCTGCAGCGTTTTCAATAGAGCCAGTAATTGACTCTCCCTGAGTTTCATCTCTGCTCACATGAAATGCTAGCTATGAAGAC
The DNA here is from genome assembly GCF_023897955.1 of Schistocerca gregaria. Classification (NCBI taxonomy): domain Eukaryota; kingdom Metazoa; phylum Arthropoda; class Insecta; order Orthoptera; family Acrididae; genus Schistocerca; species Schistocerca gregaria. The sequence goes on from NC_064920.1 coordinate 658,004,460, forward strand.
AACCTTCTGGCACAGAAGCTGTAGACCAGCGTAGAGCATTGACAGGAAACACAGACGAGGGCATGGAAAGTTGGTACAACGCTACGACAAATGTCTAAATTGGGGCGGTAACAAAGTAGAGAAGTAGCTAGAACGTGTGGCTAACTGTTGCAAATAAAACATTTTTGATTTTCACGTTGGTTTCCATTTTGCGGGCGATCGGACCTTATTTTCCGAAAAAGCCTCGTACTAGTCTGCTGACAGCGTTCTGTGTGAAGTTACATAATTCAGTGTTTGAATTATTAGATGAACAGCAGCTGAATTATGAAAAGGAACAGCAGTGGCCCTTTTCAAAGTAGATACCTTCTCACATCACTGTCGGATCTTTCTCTAGGTGTAACGAACGGAGCACGATGACTGCATTAGTCGGTGATTTCGTCCCCAAACAAAACCAACCTGGAAACGAGCAGCAAGAATGTCTGATATGTATTACATGAAGCATTTGCCTTGTCATTTACAGTGGTTTACACATTACATTTTCCTTTGTAGGGAGCCATTTAAATAACGTGATACATCTCATCCGACCTACAACTAAATAAAATTGCGATGGATAAGATATGACTTTTGGCCACGAGCAGAACCCATCGCTTCTGTCTAAAAGTACGGGATGGCGCCGTGTCGCTATGCCGCCAGCAGATGGACACGGAAGGTGTTGCCGCACGTAGCAGGGCGTCCGCTGCGTGAAAGGAAGCACCATCCAGTCCGGGTTTGTACTCCACCTGTGATCGCCTCGTCGTTGACGTAATGTTCCTTCTTAAAGTTCATGATGATCGTGACGGGACGTGAACAGAATGAGCCAACCTGCCTTACACTTGAGTTGCTTTGACATAGTTAAAATAGTGAAAGGCACTGTGTTATTCGGGCCACAACTGGAGGCAGCCACAAACGGAGCCACGTCGTAAACAGTCCACTGCCTGCCGCAGACCTTGTTATGCGTGTCGCAAGTTTAGCTGCAGGTGCCTAGTGAATAGCTCCATTGCCGTGCGAGGTAGACATGGCAATCTGCCAGGTTCCGAAACACACGAATGCTGCAATCCCGTGACGACTGCACTATTCCAAAACGAGTTTCCACAAACTGCTATTACAGATTCTTAATCCAGATCTTATTTTCATAAAATGAACCTTGAGTGATTGACCACAGAAATTACGATCACAACAGCAGTAAGACAGCCACCTGCTGCGAAGCCTTCAATATTCAGACTGTCTCTGATACGTTCGTCCCCTCTAAAAGTATTAATCTATTTTAAATACAAAATACATTTTTGTGTTGCAATATAGGCTAACTGAGCTTACATAAGGTTTAGATTGAAAGGAAGTTTCTTCTATGAGGCCTCCTTGGACAAATAGCGCACATGAAATCTGTACTTCACCTTCCTCCATGTACTATGTAACACGTCTACGTTTTAACGAGTATCTTTAGTTCATTGGAAGCGAAAGCCCATACTCCGAAATTTATATCATCCTCCCCCCCCCCCCCCTATAGTAGACTAATTTCCCCCAAGTCAACGTCAAAAAACCTCGTTATTCAAAACTTCTAACACAGCCATGTGGCGAAACGTTGGTGTATCAGTGTATTGGGAATCCTTTTTGTCCAATTTTGGAAGAAGCCAGTCTATCAGCCTCCCAAGGCATACAATTTTGGAGACAGCATTGTTTGCCAAACAGTATGGATCTTGTTTATCACATCTAATAGCTGAGAGTTCATTAACGTTAGGCGACACTCTTTCAGATTCTACAACAGTGGGCCAGGATAAATTCCAAAGTTTCAGTACTACGTCTGTTAACTTTTGCAGATAAATGAAGCGACTCCTCGTCATTTGGAAACATAGGGCACAGAAGCTTTTAATTTTCCTCTTTCCTTTGTTAAATATCGACGTCAAATGCGTTTCCTTTTAATTATTTGCAGTTCTAAGCACAAGCACCATTCTTACTCAGACTGAGAGCTCTGCCAACTTCTCGCCTTCCACGTCAGGTAAGTTTTCGCAGACGGAATGAATTACTGTCGAATAAGTTGGTCTCTTTCCCTCAGATTTAAGGCAATAATCTGACTGTAAGAGTACATCAACAAGGCTTCTCGTCGAAAGCCCCACTCGATGTGAAACGCCGCTCGCTTGTAATAGTCACACCTGTGGAACGGGAGAACGTCAAATGTGCGTTCCGAACTGGTTTGCCGTACTCAACAAAACTGCGTCTCTTTTTTTTCCCCTACACTCTAGTGACATCGTTCACTACTCGGACAAAACTTTATCGTCCCCCCCCCCCTCCCTCTTTCAGACTGTGGTCTGCTGAACCGAATACTTTTAGTTTTGTGTCTACAACACTTTGAAACTGGATGAAGATTAGAGATATTCTGTATTACTGCGATTAGTTTGGTAATTATTGTTATTATTACAGAATTGATACGATCAACTATAACCACATTATGCTGTATACCTGTCTTCTGAAAGCATCTCTAATTGGTGCAACCTCCTTAAGTACACTGTGATGCTACGTCGTTTCATTGATACGGTATTTCCAAGAACGTCGTGGTCTACCGTATTTACGTCTGCCAGGTGGCTTCCAATTACAAATTTTCTTTGGCCACCGATGATCTGGCATTCCTAACAAATACTCATACCGCTTTAATTTTTTCTTTCAATTCCATCTATCACTGTTTAATTTGCCTTCATTCCAGCTCATACGTCGTCATTAGTTTTTCTGTCTGTTCATGACATTCTGGTGTAAATAATCAATTCCCACAACTGTTAGGCTTCAGTAGAGTTCAGTATTTAAAATCCATAGATCTGGTCCATAGCATAGAACAGATTCAGGCAGTATTCTACCCACTCTTTATCATTGTTGTCAGAAATGTTCTTGTCCCACGAAAAAGAATTCATACATCCTGTCACTTTTCGGCTCTTTTGTATTCTGTATTACCCAATCCACTTTCGTCTATGTTTGTTCCTAGACATTTAAATGTTTCTATCTGTCTCACAACTACTCCATTACTGATGTGCACTTCAGTTCTATTGTCACTACTCACTACCATATATTGATTTTTATTAAACTCGTATCTAGTTCCCATTTTTCCTACTCCTGATTAAACGTCATATCGTTAACTCAAGATCCCATTCATCTTGTGCTGGAATGTCTTGATCATCAACAAAACTCAATGAAAACACCTATACGTCATTAACAAAGATTCCCATTCCTTCATAGCTGTTCTTCCATCTTCGGGAGCCATTTCTACGCATAAATTGAACAAGATGAGTGGCACGCTGCAACTATGCCGCAGCCCCATTGTTTATTATAATTCTGACGCCCTTTTAATCTGTACCTCATTATCCTTACATTTCAATAATAATCTGTACGAGACGGTCATCCAGATATCTTACGTAGTTTCCCACGGTTTTCTCTAGGAACCGTGTCATTAGATTTTGCTAAACCTCCAAAGACAATCTGTAACTCCTTCCCTACTGCCATAAATTACTCCAACAGATGTTGTAGATTAAAGAGGTTATCAGTACATGATCTTTTCTATCAGAATCATCTCTGGTATTCTCCGGTGTGGTGGCTTACATTCTACCTTAATTTCTCATACATAATTCTGCCAAATAAGCGGCTGTTCGTGGCGTTCACACTAATGCCTCTGTAGCCTTTTCCATTTCTCTTTTGGGAAATGGAAACATATACGATGTTTCCAACAATGATAGCATATTAATCCGTTGACAACATTTTTTCGTCCGGAGCATTACGTATCCTCTTCTTCAAATGGTGTCGTTCATCCTTTAGTAATTCCACAGGAATATTTCCAGAGCCAGGTGATCGACCATTATTCCTTTTCGTTAATGGGCCGCTCACATCCTCCAACGTAATGAGCAAATTTCGAACAGTTTCTTCAGCTTACATTATTCCTCTTTTGTGTACTCGAGTCTGCCTTCAATCTGAAGATCTGCATAATGCTTTTTTCATTTCCTTACAGGACTTAAGTTACCTATTGCTTTGTTTACTGGTGTTTTGTTCATACCAGTAACTGTCCCCTACACTTCTGTCATTTGTGATCCACCCATTAAACTCACAATTTCAATGCATTTCTGTTCCCAAGCCTTGTTCTGTTCTGGTTTAAGTCTGTTTCTAAAATCCTAATTTATAGTCGACTAAATTTGTCTATTTGAGATGATTAGTTGGTAACCTTTTTTGCGTAAATTCTTCTTTTCCCAAGATCACCCGACATCCATAAAGGGCCCTCTTCCTATGCTACTACTCTTAGTCCCCCGTACCTCTAGAGCAATTTCGCTAATTGCTTGTTTAATATTCTCATATTGCCTTTCAACATTGTTATTTTCTGGCATCATTTGTAGTTCACAGTCTAATCTTCGTTGAAATAAATACTTTATGGAGAACTCCTTCAGGAGAATGAGCTCATACTGTATCTGCTCCAGTTTCACTTCATTGCTCTGGGTAGTTAGCGTCCAATTGTTGATGGTTTCCTCCTATACGAATATGAAATCTTTGATGAAATTTACAAGTGGTCAAATCCACAGTTGGCTTCCGGCATTGCTCTGTAGTCTTGAACTAATATGTTTGTTCTTTGCTTAGTAGCAACGTAATCAGTATTCCGAATATTTATCTGTGAATATATTTATGTAAACAATGTATGTTCAGAATTCTCAAGTATTTGTTTACAGAATTCTACAAAATTTTCTTCAGAAGTATTAACGACATTTCCTACATATCTTCCTACTACCACACAATTTACTTGTGAACCCACTCTTGCACTAAAATCTCCTTCTGTTATTACTTCTCCGTAGTTTTCTTGAATAGAGTGTCTAATTTCTGGTAGAATGATCTTTGGTTTGCTGTAAAATGTACATGTCGTCTGACTAGGGACTCCCGTCGGGTAGACCATTCGCCGGGTGCAACTCTTAAAATGTGACGCCACTTCGGCGACATGCGCGTCGATGGGGATAAAATGACGATGTTTAGGACAAAACAACACCCAGTCCCTGAGCGGAGAAAATCTACGACCCAGCCGAGAATCGAACCTGGGCTCTTAGGATTGACATTCTGTTGCGCTGACCTCTCAGCTACCGGGGGCGGACTGGTTTGCTGTGCCATACCATCATCCACCAGTGCATACACTCCTATTACAAAGCGTTTCAGTCCCATAGAACCTGATGGTGAAGGTGGCAATTATATCATATAAAATGCGTAGTCCCTGATGTAAGCGTTCAGAGATTTGGTAACTGGAATGGAAACACCTACTTTTGACCGTTTGTGACTATCAAATATAGACCGACAATGGGTAAAATTTCTCATTTCCTTGTCCTTTTTGTGTTTCTGACAAAACAACTGTGTCCAAGTTCGACGACTTATTTCGTTCTCTTTTTCAGTGTACTTGTTTGTCCTGCTCTGGACGTTTCCTGTACCGACTCTTAGTGTCCTTTTTCCTTGTCAATAATTGTCATAATGTTTTTCCACCCACGTTCTACATCTACATCTACATGATTACTCTGCAATTCACATTTAAGTGCTTGGCAGAGGGTTCATCAAACCACAATCATACTATCTCCCTACCATTCCACTCCCGAACAGCGCGCGGGAAAAACGAACACCTAAACCTTTCTGTAGGAGCTCTGATTTCTCTTATTTTATTTTGATGATCTTTCCTACCTATGTAGGTTGGGCTCAACAAAATATTTTCGCATTCGGAAGAGAAAGTTGGTGATTGAAATTTCGTAAATAGATCTCGCCGCGACGAAAAACGTCTTTGCTTTAATGACTTCCATCCTAACTCGCGTATCATATCTGCCACTCTCTCTCCCCTATTACGTGATAATACAAAACGAGCTGCCCTTTTTTGCACCCTTTCGATGTCCTCCGTCAATCCCACCTGGTAAGAATCCCACACCGCGCAGCAATATTCTAACAGAGGACGAACGAGTGTAGTAGCTGTCTCTTTAGTGGATTTGTTGCATCTTCTAAGTGTCCTGCCAATGAAACGCAACCTTTGGCTCGCCTTCCCCACAATATTATCTGTGTGGTCTTTCCAACTGAAGTTTTTCGTAATTTTAACCCAGGTACTTAGCTGAATTGAGAGCCATAAGAATTGTACTATTTATCAAGTAATCGCATTCCAACAGATTTCTTTTGGAACTCATGTGGATCACCTCACACTTTTCCTTATTTAGCGTCAAATGCCACCTGCCACGCCATACAGCAATATTTTCTAAATCGCTTTGCAACTGATACTGGTCTTCGGATGACCTTACTAGACGGTAAATTACAGCATCATCTGCGAACAACCTAAGAGAACTGCCCAGATTGTCACCCAGGTCAAATATATAGATCAGGAACAGCAGAGGTCCCAGGACGCTTCCCTGGGGAACACCTGATATCACTTCAGTTTACTCAATGATTTGCCGTCTATTACGTTCCGAGGCTTCACTTTTTAATTTGGAGTCTTGCGCTAACTACGGAAATGTGAAAACAATGTGCGCTAGATGTAAAAAAAATTAAGTCAGGAGAAAGACTTCCGACTTAAAAAGTGATATAAAGACAGAAAAACAGCACTGAAAGACTTTTATTACTGCGCAGGAACTACTAATTTCCACGATCTTCTCTTAGAAGCGCCCATCCCCCTCTCAAAAAATTCTGTTTTTCGCTACATTAACTTTCATTTGCGGTGGCGAAATGTTAATTTCCTGGTTACAGGGCACAGCACAAGTTGAAGTTCTTGAAGCATAATGAGGCGCGTGTTTCTGAAAGTAGCGAAGGAAATTTCCGCAGCACACAATGCAATTACGAGCACAGCGGAAGCGACATTACCGTGACGTGGCGCTGCGACTCTCAGATAAGGACCATCAAGTCCAGTTTACAGCTCAGCGAGTCTGGCAGCTGCGCTCAGCAGCTCGTAAGGACGCAATTACCGAGCGTCAGCCTTTCTGCACGGCGCCTGCCGAACTGACAAAGTGTGCTAACGAGGGTCGTTCGTGCTGACGGACATTTTCTTTCTGGTTACGGTGAGGAACATCTTCTGTTTTCATGTAGTAATTGAGAGTGTGAGGAAGGAGGCGGGGGGGGGGGGGGGGGGAGCACTAGCTGTACAGCAGCTGACTTAGACAGTGTGTCGGTGTGCTTGCGACCGTGATGGCGAGAAATCGACATTGATTATCGTTCAGAATGAGCTTTTCAATTGAGAAACCAGTCAAATGTGAAATCGTTTGATAATACGGCTTTTAGCAGCAAAAAATCTCAGAGATGCTGATATGCATCACGATACTTGTATCGCATACGGACACAATGAGATGAGTAAACGTGTTGTCCTTCAATTGCGTCTTTTGTTTAAGAGTGGAAGGCCGATTGTCCATGATGATGCCAAAAATGACCATCCGTCTGTAATCACCAACGAAATGGTACAGAAAATCGACGACAACATTCCTGAAAACCAGCGTTCCACAACATCTCTATTGGTGGATAATTTTCCGCAGAAGAGTTCGAGGTTGTCTAGCTCAAATGACAAACTTTTGTCATCTTTGATGCTGTGGGCCCTATGAAGCGAGGTGACCTTTCGACAGAGTGGTTATAGTAAAAGGCAGTTCAGATGCGTATTCTGCTATCGACCAACCGTATGACCCCAGTTGTTTTTGCGCCATGAAACAAAACAAAACAAAAACCGTCTGTAACCTCGATAGTTAGCTTAATTTGGTGAGGAAGGGAGGCCACGTGATTCTCCAAGATCTCCACACACTTATGTAACCATTAACTGATGACTGTAGCCCATAGAACAACCAGTAGCAGGTCTGCTGATCGCTACGTTTCATGTTCTTTAGGGGGCCAGTCAAGGTGCGACAACAAACCTGAATGTTCATCAAACCGGAGACATACAAGTGCTACCGCTTGAGGTCCGCTGATGTTACCTTGGATGAAGGGGCTGCGTGTACAGCCTACTCACCATGCAGATGTAGAACAAATGGGAACCTTTGAGCGCCAATAATGCTTCCGGTTCATGTTTTAGGCAACCAGAACGAGTCTGTCCAAGATATGGAGAAAACCTGATGAATCCATGGACCCTGCATGTCAGCAGGGAAGTGCTGAATCTGCTGGAGGTTGTGTAATGGTGTGAGGGATGTGCAGTCGGTGTGCTATGGGACCCCTGAAACGTCTAGATGTGATTGTGATAGGTGACAAGTACGTAAGCATCCTGTCTGATCACCGTCATTCATTCATGTCTATTGTACATTCCGACGGACTTGGGCAACTCCAGCAGGACAATACGACAAACCACACATCCAGAATCGCTACAGAGTGGCTCCAGGAACACTCTTCTGAATTTAAACACTTCCGATGACCACCAAACTCCCGAGATACGAACATTATTGAGTATATCTGGGATGCCTTGCAACGTGCTGTTCAGAAGAGATCTTCACCCCCTCGTACTCTTACGGATTTATGGACAGCTCCGCAGGATTCATGGTGTCAGTTCTGTCCAGCATACTTCACACATTCGTCGAATCCATGCCACGTCATGTTGCGTCACTATAGAGTGTTCGTGGTGGCCCTAAACGATATTTGGCAGATGTAGAATTGCACGGAAGAAAAGGCAAAATCGTGTTCTCGGACCAAGCTATATGAATAGAGGCAGGGAATATCCGCTATCTGTGTTGTTTGGTCCATTACAGATGTGCAGCTTCATGTTCCACTGTGAGCAATGCGTTTTGTGAGGTGCCTGACTTTAAATATCCTCTGGGCGCAGTTCCCTTTCCAGTGATCGCTTAAAATCTTGTTGAAACATTTTTTCCACTGAGAGCAACAATTTCTGTTGCGATTTGAAAGCGATTGATATTTTTCGAGTCGGTCCCTATCGAACAGGATATATTTACGACCGCTGTTCTTACACTGTTACGCGCTACGATTGGTGTATCATTTCTTTCAAATTCGTTCTACAGCCCGCATTGATACAATGGCGTTTCGGGTAAACCCCTTAACGTTTCGGTCACGGGCACGTCAATACGCTATACTTCCTTTATGTCATTCTGTGATTTCTTCACAGTGACCCACCTTACGGCGCTGATTCCACGCAACAAACTCGCAGAGACACACCGCCTCAATGACGAGACGCATTTTAAAGGCCGAGGATCACATGATCGTTTTCTGCACCATCAATGGCGTCCCATAGCGACCAGTGTGCTCTTTTAATGGCGGCGTGGCTAACATTTTGCTTGGTGAGATCCAGCCACATTAATGATACTACCGCCTATATTCGATGTCAACGCGCCATAGCGGCTCACAGACGGCAGGTGGCAGAACTATGGTTAGAGGGACTATGGATCGTATCGGGGTGGGTTGGAGGGTTCGTGGAAAACACCGCAGTCGTTGCCTTAATGCGGAAACGAACCAATTTATCTGACGTTGATCACTGGCTTTCGAGCCAAGGGTGGAGCGTTTCCGAAACGGCTAAGTTACACTACTGGCCATTAAATTTGCTACACCACGAAGATGGTACAGACGTGAAATTTAACCGACAGGAAGAAGATGCCGTGATATGCAAATGATTAGCTTTTCAGAGCATTCACACAAGGCTGGCGCCTTTGGCGACACCTACAACATGCTGAGATGAGGGAATGGTTCAAATGGCTCTGAGCACTATGGGACTTAACATCTGAGGTCATCAGTCCCCCAGAACTTAGAACTACTTAAACCTAACTAACGTAAGGGTATCACACACATCCATGCCCGAGGCAGGATTCGGGCCTGCGACCACAGCAGTCGCGCGGTTACGGACTGAAGCGCCTAGAATCGAGATGAGGGAAGTTTCCAACCAATTTCTCACACACAAACAGCAGCTGACCGGCGTTATCTGGTGTAACGTTGTTGTGATGCCTCGTGTAAGGAGGAGAAATGCGTACCATTATGTTTCCGACTTTGGTAAGGGTCGGATTGTAGTCTATCGCGATTGCGGTTTATCGCATCGTGACATTGCTGCTCGCGTTGGTCGAGATCCAATGACTGTTAGCAGAATATGAAATCTGTGGGTTCAGGAGGGTAATACGGAATGCCGTGCTGCATCTCAACGGCCTCTGTGCTCGTACGAGAAGCGTAGCTTCTATTAAGAACGTAGCTTCCACACAGAATTGCAATTTTGCTGAATCGTGTGAACTGTAGGCCGCACAAATCCGGTGATTTCTCTGTTTGGTAAATTTCCTCGGCTAGTTTCCAAACTGCGTTGCTTTACATGGCTGAACCTATTTGCACTTGTTCTCGGGGCTGAAATTTCCGTTCTTAAACTCTCTACCGGTGACTTGGGCGATCATCTCTATACGCTGCTGAACGGTAATACGGAACGCCGTGCTGGATCCCAACGACCTCGTATCACTAGCAGTCGAAATGACAGGCATCTTATCAGCATGGATGTAATAGATCGTGCAGCCACGTCTCGATCCCTGAGTCAACAGATGGGGATGTTTGCAGGACAACAACCATCTGCACGAACAGTTCGACGACGTTTGCAGCAGCATGGACTATCAGCTCGGAGACCATTACTACGATTACCATGCGTGTTTGGCGGCTTCACTGTGAACGCACATTGGAAGCGTGTATTCGTCATGGCCATACTGGCGTATCACCCGGCGTGATGGTATGGGGTGCCATCGGTTACACGTCTCGGTCACCTCTTGTTCGCATTGACGGCACTTTGAGCAGTGGACGTTAAATTTCATATGTGTTACGACCCGTAGCTCTGCCCTTCATTCGATCCCTGTGAAACCCCACATTTCAGTAGGATAATACTCGACCACATGTTATACGTCCTGTACGGGACTTCCTGGATACAGAAAATGTTCGACTGCTGCCCTAACCAGCACAGTCTCCAGATCTCTCACCAATTGAAAACGTCTGGTCAATGGTGGCCGAGCAATTGGCTCGTCACAATATGCCAGTCACTTCTCTTGATGAACTGTGTTGAACTGTGTTGAAGCTGCATGGGCAGCTGCAGCTGTACCTGTACACGCCATCCGAGCTCTGTTTGACTCAATGCCCAGTCGTATCAAGGCCACTATTACGGCCAGAGGTGGTTGTTCTGGGTACTGATTTCTCAGGATCTATGCACCCCAGTTGCATGAAATTGTAATCACATGTCAGTTCTAGTATAATATATTTGTCCAATGAATACCCGTTTAACATCTGTATTTTTTCTTGGTGTAGCAATTTTAACGGCCAGTAGTGTAATAAACGGTTCACGTGCCACTGTGGTTAAATTACACAGTGCATGGCAAATTGGCCTTATCCAAAACCGACGCCGATGTAATTATGGTGCAGCACAGGCCATAGGTAACAGGGGTGAACAACGGCTGCGGCGATGTGTACTGGCAAATGGACGTGCAAGTGTCGAACAAACGACCGCCCAGACGAACCAAGGGGCTATCAACGATGTCTCCTCAAGGACCGTCCACTGAATGTAGCGTAGGGACGTCTGGAGCAGGCGCCTGTTTCATGCAATCGTGGTGACTGCTGTTCATCGGAGAGGAAGGCTGGAATTTGCACGCGACTACCGCAGCTGGACCTTCACTGCGTGGCGACAGGTTACCTTTATGCTGCATCGGACAGACGGCCATTGGTGTGTGCGACGTGAAACGTCTGAAAGGAAACATCCTGCAACAATCATTGGAAGGGTACAGGTCGGAGCAGGGTGCGTTATGACCTGGGATACGTTTCTGTGGCGTCCCTTGGGTGATCTCTTCATATTGGATCAACACAAGTACGCATCTATCCTTGGAGACCACATCCACCCCTACAAACAGCTTGTTGTTCCTCGGCATGATGGCATCTACCAGCAGGACAATGGTATGTGTCACACAGCTGACAGTATACGTGCGTGGTTGGAAGAGGACCGAGTTGAGTTTGCTGTACTCCCCTGGCCATCAAATTCCTCATATTTAAACACGATTCAGAGTATGTGCGACCGAGGTGGTGGCTGTGGGCTGTAGACATGGCGAGAAATCTAGTGCAACTGGCCACTGGAATTGGCACGGCTCCACACCTCTGTTGGTACCTTCCAGGCTTTTTATAGGTCTTCAAGTTAAGGTGAATGGACAGTGCACAATTCATTTTTCCATTACATTACAGTTTGAGGTACAAAAATACTAATATATAAGTAATATTAGCACTTTTCTACCCCAAAAGTAAAATGTTACTTGCGGTACTTAACATGTAAATTATAAACTTCCAACACACAAAAACTAGTAACAGTCAGGTTTGGTGTTGTGTACATAGTTGTGCGTAGTCAGCGCTAAGCACAACAGCGCAGGCGCAGCGCTCGTCCATCTCTGCACTACGAGATGGCGCTGCCACAGAGACGGACCAAATTCTGCTTCGGCCGATCCGCATATTAATATGTTACGCAGCCAATGAGATTGCTGCTAACATAGAACCTCTTCTCCTCGAGTGTACAGACCTCCGATTAGTCAGTCTGCATTTGTCTGCACCAGTCTGTACAAGTCTGCATTAGTCTGTACCAGTCTGTACGAGTTCTACATTTGTCTATACCAGTCTATAGTCAAGTTTCAGTCTGCGCCTGATAAGATTACCATATTCCTGTACATAGCCATGAAGATAAATGTATAGACACTTCTGTCAAGTATCAGAGATATATGTGAGAATAAGATTAATGTACCAATACCAAAGGAACTTCAGATTTGTCGATTGTAAATAGCATCCAGAACCAAGTTAAGTAATTTTTATGCTTGTTATTATTTTAATAAATGTGTGTGAAAATTAATCAAGTTCTGTTTAAAGTTGGTCACTGTCAATCTGCTATTCTAAGCGTGCAAGTGGCATTTCTATCGTAGGACCTAACGTCAGAAGATGAACACGCCATGTTAAGACCACTAGACATATTGCAGACACTCGCCTACTTCGTTAGAGCGACAAGTCAAATAATCTGATGGTGTGTGTACTGAAGGTCTTACAGTACGCACACCACAGTTGGACAAAATAATGCTGAGACGGATGCCTGTGCTGCTGAATAAACTCGCCACTCTGAACTGCATCACAAGCGCTCAAATTACATTTCATTTCAGTGTCTCTGTAGAAAAGCCACTACATGACAATCCAAAACAATTGCAGCACTGCCACTGTGCTTCAGTTTGGAAGGACGCGGTCTGGATTTAACTGCTTCTCTTGTATTCTCACCAAGTAAAAGCGTTTTGGGCTAAGGAACAGCGTAAAATAGAGTGCAACGAGCCGAATTATATGTTTCACTTGATCAGTAGTCCAAGGTTTTTATTCTTTTCGTTCTACTACTTTACGATAGTTTTAAAATTGCAAATATAGCATGAATTATTAGCTTAAACAATTCCCTCTTCGCCTTATTCCCTCTTGGCCCTGAATAATATTAGTACGCAATCTGACTGCATAGAATAACAACACAGAATGAAAGAAAATTTCCATTAACACAATTAATTAATTAAGTCCCCAGCAACTATAAAAGCTACGAAACAACAAAGTACAAATGTAACTGTTCTGTGTGTGGAAGTGTGATTCAACGTACACATCTGACACGGTTCTACCTCAATAAGACAAGATATTTTAAACACGATTTACACTGAAGTAATTAAAAAAACCAGAAATACTATAATTGCATATAGAAACCAGAATTACAGTCTAACACAAGAACACGAGCCAGATGCTTTGTTGACTGAACCTGTGACCAAGAAGCATAAGCATTTGAAATAAAAAATTTTCTTTACCTTCATATATATTGATGAAAAATACACTCTGATCATTACAACATCCCCAATCCAACAACATCTGGTGTCTTGCCCAACAGAACAACTGCACACGACATGGTCACAATTAGTACTCTAATTACGGCTACCTCAGAACTACAACTGCCCATAGCAACTTCTCAGCTGCAACTGCCAGTGGAGGCGGCTGAATAATACTCTTTGGCGCAATCTCTGGCGCCGTGACTCAGAGTAGCCACCTTTCATATGCCCCTCCTCCAAGGGCTAGAATTTGATGGTATTTTTGCCAGCATTGGTGGTGAAAATACCACCAAATTCGTCCAAAAAATACAGACAAAAAGAAAAGATAATATTAAATAAGTAAATACCACATAACTAAATAAATTTTGGTTTTGCACTGACCCTTCAATAACCTAATATATAAAATACAGTAAGGAATACAAATGCTTGCATACATATGATTTTACATAATAGTTTACACAAGTATCATGTGGTTAAACAACTCAATCAATAGCGTCAGCAATGACGAATAGGTGCAGGTAAGAGTCTCATAACAATTCATAAAAAGTAAACACACAAAAAATCAGTTTATACAAATATTCATATAAAATCCTTTCAATAGTTCAATAAAGAAGTAGGACTCCTCAGAGTAGTTGGCAGTTCCAACAGTAGCACCCAGTAATGGTCAACAGGTGCAAATAGCAGTCTCATAATAATTCATCAGCAGTATTTAAACTGCTCCAACAGTGGCACCCATAAATGGCGAGCAGGGGCAGCCACCAACAAGTGACATTATCTCAGTAGCAGCAGTTCCATCAGTGGCACCCAGCAATTTTGAGCAGGTGCAGACACCATCAAGTGACATCATTTCAGTAAAAGCAGACCATCAGTGGCACCCAGCGATGTTGACAGATGCAGACACCAACAAGTGACATTATTGCAGTAGAAGCAAATCCATTAATCGCACCCAGCAATGTTGAACAGGTGCAGGTAACAGTCCATAATATTCACTATCACTAATTAGTGCATCAGAGTTCATCAGCAGTAATTAAACATTTCCAAGTGGCACCCATCAATGTTGAACAGGTGCAAGCACGAACAACAGTTTGAATGCACACACAATTGCTTTTACAAAATCATTATCAATGCTCTTACACTAAACATAGAAATTATAATAAACACACAAATGGTATCAGATAATTTTCATACTAACTATTACAGTACACAAATAACAGTAAACCTATAATATTTATGGGTGTCAGTGCAGGTCCCAACAAACAAGTAAAATAATATTTAGGAGATAGGTCGGTACCAATTATTTGGGACTAGGAAAGGAAAACACACAAAACACACTCACTCATCTCTCATCCACATTTACAGGGTGTTTAAAAAATGACCGGTATATTTGAAACGGCAATACAAACGAAACGAGCAGCGATAGAAATACACCGTTTGTTGCAATATGCTTGGGACAACAGTACATTTTTAGGCAGACAAACTTTCGAAATTACAGTAGTTACAATTGTCAGCAACAGATGGCGCTGCGTACTGGGAAACTCTATAGTACGATATTTTCCACATATCCACCATGCGTAGCAATAATATGGCGTGGTCTCTGAATGAAATTACCCGAAACCTTTGACAACGTGTCTGACGGAATGGCTTCACATGCAGATGAGATGTACTGCTTCAGCTGTTCAATTGTTTCTGGATTCTGGCGGTACACCTGGTCTTTCAAGTGTCCCCACAGAAAGAAGTCACAGGGCATCATGTCTGGCGAATAGGGAGGCCAATCCACGCCGCCTCCTGTACGTTTCGGATAGCCCAAAGCAATCACAAGATCATCGAAATATTCATTCAGGAAATTAAAGACGTCGGCCGTGCGATGTGGCCGGGCACCATCTTGCATAAACCACGAGGTGTTCGCAGTGTCGTCTAAGGCAGTTTTTACCGCCACAAATTCACGAAGAATGTCCAGATAGCGTGATGCAGTAATCGTTTCGGATCTGAAAAATGGGCCAATGATTCCTTTGGAAGAAATGGCGGCCCAGACCAGTACTTTTTGAGGATGCAGGGATGATGGGACTGCAACATGGGGCTTTTCGGTTCCCCATATGCGCCAGTTCTGTTTATTGACGAAGCCGTCCAGGTAAAAATAAGCTTCGTCGGTAAACCAAATGCTGCCCACATGCATATCGCCGTCATCACCTGTGCACTATATCGTTAGCGAATGTCTCTCGTGCAGCAATGGTAGCGGCACTGAGGGGTTGCCGCGTTTGAATTTTGTATGGATAGAGGTGTAAACTCTGGCGCATGAGACGATACGTGGCCGTTGGCGTCATTTGGACCGCAGCTGCAAACACGGCGAACGGAAACCCGAGGCCGCTGTTGGATCACCTGCTGCACTAGCTGCGCGTTGCCCTCTGTGGTTGCCGTATGCGGTCGCCCTGCCTATCCAGCACGTTCATCCGTCATGTTCCCAGTCCGATGAAATTTTTCAAACACATCGTTTATTATATCGCTTTTCGGTCCTTTGGTTACATTAAACCTCCGTTGAAAACTTCGTCTTGTTGCAACAACACTGCACGTTGTGAACAGCACATGCTTACAGCAGAAAGGCGACGTACAGAATGGCGCACCCACAGACTGCGTTGTCTTCTATATCTTTCACATCACTTGCAGCGCCATCTGTTGTTGAAAATTGTAACTACTGTAATTTCGAAAGTTTGTCCGCCTGAAAATGTATTGTTGTCCCAAGCATATTGCAACAAACTGTGTATTTCTATCGCTTCTCGTTTAGTTTTTATTGCCGTTTCAAATATACCGGTCATTTTTTAAACACCCTGTATGTACTACTGTGTAATTGAATAGTATTAACTGTGTAAATGCAATTCTGTCAAATTTCGATGTTCAGCACGTGTATCAAGTAGTAGTGGTAACAGTGTATAACAGTCAATAATACACTCCTGGAAATGGAAAAAAGAACACATTGACACAGGTGTGTCAGACCCACCATACTTGCTCCGGACACTGCGAGAGGGCTGTACAAGCAATGATCACAAGCACGGCACAACGGTCACTCCAGGAACCGCGGTGTTGGCCGTCGAATGGCGATAGCTGCGCAGCATTTGTGCACCGCCGCCGTCAGTGTCAGCCAGTTTGCCGTGGCATACGGAGCTCCATCGCAGTCTTTAACACTGGTAGCATGCCGCGACAGCGTGGACGTGAACCATATGTGCAGTTGACGGACTTTGAGCGAGGGCGTATAGTGGGCATGCGGGAGGCCGGGTGGATGTACCGCCGAATTGCTCAACACGTGGGGCGTGAGGTCTCCACAGTACATCGATGTTGTCGCCAGTGGTCGGCGGAAGGTGCACGTGCCCGTCGACCTGGGACCGGACCGCAGCGACGCACGGATGCACGCCAAGACCGTAGGATCCTACGCAGTGCCGTAGGGGACCGAACCGCCACTTCCCAGCAAATTAGGGACACTGTTGCTCCTGGGGAATCGGCGAGGACCATTCGCAACCGTCTCCATGAAGCTGGGCTACGGTCCCGCACACCGTTAGGCCGTCTTCCGCTCACGCCCCAACATCGTGCAGCCCGCCTCCAGTGGTGTCGCGACAGGCGTGAATGGAGGGACGAATGGAGACGTGTCGTCTTCAGCGATGAGAGTCGCTTCTGCCTTGGTGCCAATGATGGTCGTATGCGTGTTTGGCGCCGTGCAGGTGATCGCCACAATCAGGACTGCATACGACCGAGGCACACAGGGCCAACACCCGGCATCATGGTGTGGGGAGCGATCTCCTACACTGGCCGTACACCTCTGGTGATCGTCGAGGGGACACTGAATAGTGCACGGTACATCCAAACCGTCATCGAACCCATCGTTCTACCATTCCTAGACCGGCAAGGGAACTTGCTGTTCCAACAGGACAATGCACGTCCGCATGTATCCCATGCCACCCAACGTGCTCTAGAAGGTGTAAGTCAACTACCCTAGCCAGCAAGATCTCCGGATCTGTCCCCCATTGAGCATGTTTGGGACTGGATGAAGTGTCGTCTCACGCGGTCTGCACGTCCAGCACGAACGCTGGTCCAACTGAGGCGCCAGGTGGAAATGGCATGGCAAGCCGTTCCACAGGACTACATCCAGCATCTCTACGATCGTCTCCATGGGAGAATAGCAGCCTGCATTGCTGCGAAAGGTGGATATACACTGTACTAGTGCCGACATTGTGCATGCTCTGTTGCTTGTGTCTATGTGCCTGTGGTTCTGTCAGTGTGATCATGTGATGTATCTGACCCCAGGAATGTGTCAATAAAGTTTCCCCTTCCTGGGACAATGAATTCACGGTGTTCTTATTTCAATTTCCAGGAGTGTAGTTAGTCAACGTCATAGTCATCGTGTCAAGACAATGTTTGCCAAGCCAAATCAAAATGTACGGTTGCTGAACAACTGTCAGTGTGCCAAGATATGCAATTACTTCATTTCTGCAAAAAAAAAGTATATGCTGCTTATTGATTTAACAAAGTGTGTGTGTAAACAATCTTCCTTCCACTTGAGTGTTCTAGTCTGCCAACTTCATCCTCCTTGTTCCACATAAACCAACAAAAACAAATATGCTCCTCACTTACTTTACCTGTTATCCACCAAAACTCCAATAATCATCAGCATCAGACAATCTTAATACTTCAATAATACCTCTAACGTCGATACATACAAACATTATCATCCATATCATTTATCTTACCTCTTATCCACCAAAACTCCAATAATCATCAACATTACACAATCTCAATACTTCAATAATACTTCTTCAATATGTCGATACATGTACCAATATCATTTCACTTCCATAACAACTCTTTTCCTAGTCAGTCTCCTCGAACAAGTACAGATAAACTTCCAGTGCAAACTTCAATTCATCATCCCATACAATCCGAAGACACAACGTCCACACACAACCTCTGTGTAATCCATCTGACCCAAATCTTCTACTCATTATGAATTATAAAATACATTTTGGTTACCTTGTCCATCTTTAAATAAAAGAAATGCATACATGACCTCTAACAGCCTTTCGTTTGAATACCTTTCAGTAAGTAAGTACGAGTATGGAGTGTGAATGATCGTAATATTTCACAGTGTGTACACCACTTCAAGAAGCATGGCAAAACAGAAGCAATCATGTGGAATATTTCTTGTGTCAAGTGTAACTTGCTAATTCAATTGCTCACGAAGAATGCAGTGTAATAACTGTCAATTGTCTAAAGCTAGTGTTGGTACGTCATGTCGTTAGCTTCCTTCCTATTAGCTTAAATTTATACAGCTTCCATAAAACCTCCAGCTCATGTGACTTCAATGAAGTTTCTTGTACCAATGTCGTTCGTAGAATTATAGCAGTTCATTTTCTTATTTTAAAATATAAGGCACTGAGCGTAAGCAAAACATGCAATAGCGAGTAAATATACCAGTAGAGAACATAATGTCAGTGGATGCAGCACAATCCCTACAACGAGGCTTTGCCAAGCGAACAATCTATAATTAATACCATAGTATTATCCAAACTCCATGTTCGTACACCGCATATCAGCACTTCTATATACCAAATTAAAGAGTAGTTATGACAACAAAACAGAAATGTGTAAATATGCAATCCATAAGCAAAGCAGAAAATATATATCTTACATAATAAACAGATCATTAGCATTATATCAGCATAAGCAAATAAACGTTCATATGTAATCTTGATAAGTAAACATGAAGGCGCAAGTAGATAAATCACAAAGTATAACCTACATACATAACCATATCAGCACGACTAATCAGGTGACAATTATAATTTAACTAAATAAGCACAGCAGGCACATAATAAAAAATGTGACATCAGTGAAAAGGCAGTGCAGCCAAGCGATGCATAACATACATAATTAACAACCCAGTTCATTAATCAATCATTGTCAAAATCAGCAAATGTACGCAAGCACGTCGCTTCACAAGTAAATTCATAGAACACAAAATTTAGCACAAAGTATAAATGACGTATTCGCGAGCAGCAAATTACGTCTAAAGTACGTACCTAAGTGGAAATCTGTTACCTGAAAAATAAACTCAATTAATAGCTACCTTTTTAGTTTATTACTTTCTTCTTCGAAATTACATTCTTCCTGAAATTTTCTCGATAGGAAGTCCTCTTAACGTCGGACACACAGAATTTATCTGAAGTTCTTAAATATTTTATACAACTGTATCCTGAAAAATACTGAACGTTAATAACATAATTTATCAAGTCACTATAGCTTTATACTGAATTTATTCGGAGAAATTAGACTGTGCATTTGTTTACCGCTGTCAGTGCATTCGCACTGAGCGCTCGATCAGCTGTAGGTACGCGTGACGTAGGAAGTAATTGTTTGTGGTCAACGACTGCCTTGTGCGGCGCGCAGACTTGACTGTTGCTTTGAGTATGTGCCGCCGCCGGAACACGGCGCGGTATCCTTGTACTCTCCGTGTGTTTACGTATAACTGTTAGTTTCTCAAAAGTATGTCATTCCACAAAAATTTTAACGTTCGATATATGATGTATTCCCTTAGAGCGCCGTGATTTAAGAGTTTCTACTTCGACAGTGTTATCATGAATAATTCTGCGCAACCTATATGGACCGTAATAAAGCAGAAAAAATTTGCAACACAAGCCTTTTCCTTTGTGAGACAAACGATGAGACTTAAGTAACACCTTTTGACCAACTGACAAGGTTTTTAAACGACCAGGACGTTTAGCTGATTTCTTTCTTCCAGCAGCCGCACATGCAATATTTTGTAGAGCTTGGTTGACAACTTCAGAATGCCGCAATTTCCGTGTAGGCGGAAAAGGAACGATTTCAGAAATGCGATTTGTCGGTGCTTTATTTTTTAATAACAATATAGGCGGTAAAGAAGTTGAATCATTAGGGAATTCATTCAGAATGTTTTGAAAAATATGAAGATACTAATCCCACGTTCTGTGATTCTGATGACAATAAAGACGACACAATTTATTGATTTCCTTCATCCATCTCTCTGAAGCGTTAGATTGAGGGTGAAAAACTGAAATGAAAATTGGTTTAATCTTACGACGCCGTAGAGTACGAAGCCAAATTTTAGAGCGAAACTGTGATCCATTATCTGATATAACCTTATCAACATGACCCACTTCTTTAAGAAAATGTTTGATGAAAGAATTAGTTACTGAACGAGCTGTTGCTTTGCGTAAACGTGTAAAACACACATATTTTAATGTCAATTCCACTGCTACCAATATGTACGCAAAACCATTAGTAGAACGAACCAATGGACCGAACAAATCGACTGCAGCCATCTCCTTTAATTTCTCTGGAATGATAGGAAACAACGGTGCTCTGTGATAAACAGTTGGCGGCTTAGCCTTTTGACATAATTTGCATTTGGCAAGAACTGATCGAATACGTTTTTCCATATTACTGAAGTAGAAATTTTCTCGTAATTTATGAAAGCATTTTCTGTGACCAAAGTGTGCATAACTGAAATGTGTATACCAAATCAATTTATTAACCCACTCATCAGGAATGCAAACTAACCAGAGTTGTCGACCGATTTTCGTTTAAAAAGAATATCATTGTGAACTAAATAATACTGTCTAATCGTTACGCTTTCTTTCCTCCTCCACTTCTCCTTAACGTCCTTCGAGATTGGATCCTTGTTTTGCTCCTTAGCGATGTCCTGGAGCGAAGACGAAATAAAATTATACATCAAACAATAATTGTTTTCTTTTCAGTCCTCCTCAGCACCTTGTTTCAAACCCATAGCTGCACGTTATAAAGCATCAGGAATAATATTTGAAGAACCCTGTATGTAAACAATACTAAAATCAAATTCCTGTAGATACAGCGCCCATCGTGACAATCTACCATGAGTTAATTTTGTTGACATAAGAAATTCAGAGATCGATGATCGGTATAAACCTTAGTATGTCTGCCACACAAAAATATGCGAAATTTTGTGAAAGCCCAAACAACAGCCAAGGCTTCAAGTTCCGTAATCGAATAATTCTTTTCTGATTTAGAGACAACACGACTTCCAAATGCAATAGTTTTCTGTACTACAATCCCGTTTTCTTCTATCTCTTGAAATAAGTGTGCACCTAGGCCTTTGTATGATGAATCCGTCGCGAAACAAAAGTCTTTAGATAAATCCGGATGTGAAAGAAGTGGAGCAGCAACTAAGGCATCACGAAGTTGTTCAAATTCTGATTGAGCTTCCTCATCCCAACACCAATTAGAATTCTTTCCAGATAGTTCACATAAACGACTGTGGCCAAATCGTCCAATCTAACAAAGCGACTAAGAAAATTACAGACACCAAGGAAACTACGAACATCACGTTTTGTAGTAGTAACAGTATAATTACGAATAGCGTCTAGTTTCTCTGGATCAGGAAGAATACCTTCTGTAGAAATAATATGACCAAGAAATTTCACCTGAGAACGACCAAATTCAGATTTTTCCAAGTTCACTGTAATGCCAACTCTTGCAAAAATATGTAATAACGAATCCAATATTTTGTTATGCTCGCTCCAAGAACGTTTAGCAATAAGAATATCGTCAACATATGAAGTAATATTGTCACGAAGATAAACAGGTTAAATTTCGTTTAAACTACGAATGAATGCTGCTGAAGATACAGTAAGTCCAAACGGTAATTTCTGAAATCTCTTTAGGGGAAAATAGTCATATCTGGTTATTCTTTACCGACTCTCTAGATAGATTGATAGTTGAAGAGTTATTTTGATAGATACAAAGAATAGTAAAAGAGTAGGCAGCGGTGCAGAAAACTAAAAGGGAAATAGCACCGCTACAGCTCGGGGCCCTGTGCACGCTACGGCACATATTCACTTGTGTAGCGAATCCCCTGAGGACTTAAATAGCTGCCCATAAATTCCAGTATGTGACTTAGTGGCCAATTTGGTGGAAGTGCGTACATAAATTGATCTAACCGTGAACATGGATGTATGTCATTCTTAGAACTGCGAAAGATCTTAAATTTCCGAACAGTTAAAATGTGTTTATAGTCAAAGTTTTCGCCTCGTGGCGACAAAGGCCTACCGCGTCTGTCCCCGTGCGAATGTCGATTATTGTCAAGTTCGTGCGCCTGGCGCTCTCTTGTTGCATCTCGTAAATGAAATAAATTATTTTCTTCAAAATCCGCTGCTATCTGTGATTCTAAATTTCTTCTGCTGTCTTTTCCTACGATTTTTCAATTTGTTTGACTTGCTTTCGTAACTCCTCAAATTCCCTTTTAACGCGTTCATTAAATTTTCCCTGATTTTCGACATGTTTATTTATGTTCTGGTACTCTTCTGTTTCTGCAATGGAGCTGTATCATATGAATCTCTGCCCCATTTAAACTAATACTTGTCAATTTACCTGAAATCTCTTCAACTCTTTCCGATAAGTGACATATTTGTTCTTTCTGTTTATTTACGTCTTCCGTAAGTGTCGCGACTCGGGTTTCAGTAGTGACACATTTAGTAGTTAACTGTTCACATTGGTATGTTAGGTTATTTATTCTGTCATTTGGTACAGATTCCTCGATTCTTTCAAATATTTCTTCCTTATGGTGTACGCGTTGTAAATTTAACTCTGAAAATTTTTGTACTATCACGCGATCTCTTTTTTCCTGTTCTCTGTCCTGTTCCTTTTGTCTGATTTCTATTGAAATTAATTTATTATTGTGAGCATTCAAAATAGGTTGTACTTCTTCTCTAATTTCTTTCTTTAATTCATCTTTCATGTTTTTAAAACATATCCAGATTCGTGAGTCTAACCGTGTTTCCATTGTTCCCATATCAGTTTCTAACCGTGTTGCCAATGTTCCCATCTCTGTTTTTAATTCAGATCCTAACTGTGATCCCAATGAGTCTAACCGTGTTTCCATTGTTCCCATCTCAGTTTTAATTCTTCCTATTTGTGATCCCAAATTTAGTATTGCACTCATCAACTGCTCCAAATTAATTGATTCGAAATTCTTTTCGCCCCTAACATTTCCCGTAAAACTAGCTTCCTTCGTCATAGCAGTAAAGCTATCTGTGTTCGATACTATTCCAGAATCTTCTGTTATTAATCTCGTTTTCTGGAAATTTTTTGATTGTGAAAAATTTTGAACTGGTTCCGCACTGTTTTCCCGACTTAATAAATTGTTTTCTACTTCATTATTCATCATACTGTTCCCATGTGTTGGCGAGTTCGCCATGTTAACAGTTTCGTCATTCTCACTCTCCATCATTTTTGCCTTTTTCATCGATCGCGTAATCATTTACAAAACATACAAAACTCGTCACAATACGAAAATTATACAGAATATAACACTTTATCACCAACAATACCATTCACACGAAATGCTTCCCGACAAACACGCCTAACGAACAATTGAAATCTTCATAGTTGCACAAAATTGTCAAACCCGTATACAAGACATCAGAAATTAAATTCTGCCAAAATACCATTAAAAGAATGACAAGACAACTACAAATGTTCATTACCAAATTTACACATGCAATATAGACTACAGTTACTAAACTACAAATTACCACAATAATACTACTGTTTGCTATTTTTACTATCAAAAGAATTCCAAGGTACGATCGGAAGCAGCGGTCGCCACGTGCATGGGGGCTTAATTAATATAAAATGCTAATAATTTTAATTTTTGAAGCTGTTTGTCCGATTACACACTCTCGTAACCGGTTGGCCCTGAATAATATTAGTACGCAATCTGACTGCACAGAATAACAACACAGAATGAAAGAAAATTTCCATTAACACAATTAATTAATTAAGTCCCCAGCAACTATAAAAGCTACGAAACAACAAAGTACAAATGTAACTGTTCTGTGTGTGGAAGTGTGATTCAACGTACACATCTGGCACAGTTCTACCTCAATAAGACAAGATATTTTAAACACGATTTACACTGAAGTAATTAAAAAAACTAGAAATACTATAATTCCATATAGAAACCAGAATTACAGTCTAACACAAGAACACGAGCCAGATGCTTTGTTGACTGAACCTGTGACCAAGAGGCATAAGACATTTGAAATAAAAAAATTTCTTTACCTTCATATATATTGACGAAAAATACACTCTGATCATTACAACATCCCCAATCCAACATCGTCTGGTGTCTTGCCCAACAGAACAACTGCACACGACATGGTCACAATTAGTACTCTAACTACGGCTACCTCAGAACTACAACTGCCCATAGCAACTTCTCAGCTGTAACTGCCAGTGGGGGGCTGTGACTCAGTGTAGCCACCTTTCACTAGCCTACTGTAATGACAGTACACACAAATTCTCTAGAAAATCCAAGTGGATTTTTGGTGCCATGGATGTACCAACTAATCTGGAACAGATAGTTTTTTATTCTCTGGAAATATATCAGAGATACATTGTCCCTTGCGAACTTGGTGTAGTACCAGTGGAAGACAATGCCATTGCCTCACAGAAAAGACAGAGAACAAGTTTGAGAAAAGGCGTTTGTACCGTATTGATTATCGTATTTTGCTCAAAACGTTTGTAATATTCGGCCTAAAACATAGGAATGATATTTTAAGACAAGCGTCTGTCATCTTTCAGTCATTTCCCTATCCGTGAGACGTTGATATACTACTGCCGCTCTCTTAACGCGTTTTGCAATCAACTCTACTCTGATGTGCTCTCCTTTGATGGCAAAGGGTTGGTTAGGATTATGTTAATAATTATTACTTTAGGACTGTCTAATCACAACTGAATAAAACGATTTGTATTGCCATACATGTTTCGTCTTTATTATTTGTAAGGCATCTTCAAACTGGGGCAAATAAAAGAAAGAGGAAGCCGCCTGGTAGAATTTTGCACAGAGCACAACTTAATCATAGCTAACACTTGGTTCAAGAATCTGGTAGAATTTTGCACAGAGCACAACTTAATCATAGCTAACACTTGGTTCAAGAATCATAAAAGAAGGCTGTATACATGAAAGAAGCCTGGAGATACAGGTTTCAGATAGTTTATGTAATGGTAAGACATAGATTTAGGAACCAGGTTTTAAATTGTAAGACATTTCCAGGGGCAGATGTGTCCCTGACCACAATCTATTGGTTATGACCTGTAGATTAAAACTGAAGAAACTGCAAAAAGGTGGGAATTTCAGAGATGGGACCTGGATAAACTAAAAAAACCAGAGATTGTACATAGTTTCAGGGAGAGCATAAGGGTGCAATTGACAGGATTGGTGGAAAAAAATGCAATAGAAGAAGAATGGGTAGCTTTGAGGGATGAAGTAGTGAAGGCAGCAGAGGATCAAGTAGGTAAAAAGACGAGGGATAGTAGAAATCCTTGGGTAACAGAAGAAATATTGAATTTAATTGATGAAAGGAGAAAATATAAAAATGCAGTAAATGAAGCAGACAAAAAGGAATACAGACGTCTCAAAAATGAGATCGACAGGAAGTGCAAAATGGCTAAGCAGGGATGACTAGAGGACAAATGTAAGAATGTAGAGGCTTATCTCACTAGGGGTAAGATAGATACTGCCTACAGGAAAATTAAAGAGACCTTTGGAGATAAGAGAACCACTTGTATGAACATCAAGAGCTCAGATGAAAACCCAGTTCTAAGCAAAGAAGGGAAAGCAGAAAGGTGGAAGGAGTATATAAAGGGCCTATACAAGGGCGATGTACCTGAGGACAATATTATGGAAATGGAAGAGGATGTAGATGAAGATGAAATGGGAGATACGATACTGCGTGAAGAGTTTGACAGAGCATTGAAAGACCTGAGTCGCAACAAGGCTCCCCGGAGTAGACAACATTCCATTGGAACTACTGACGGCCTTGGGAGAGCCAGTCATGACGAAACTCTACCCTCTGGTGAGCAAGATGTATGAAACAGGCGAAATACCCTCAGACTTCAAGAAGAATATAATAATTCCAATCCCAAAGAAAGCAGGTGTTGACAGACGTGAAAATTACCGAAATATCAGTCACAGCTGCAAAATACTACCGCGAATTCTTTACAGACGAATGGAAAAACTGAACGAAGCCGACCTCGGAGAAGATCAGTTTGGATTCCGTAGAAATGTTGGAAAACGTGAGGCAATACTGACCTTACGACTTATCTTAGAAGAAAGATTAAGGAAAGGCAAACCTACGTTTCTAGCATTTGTAGACTTAGAGAAAGCTTTTGACAATGTTGACTGGAATACTCTCTTTCTAATTCTGAAGGTGGCAGGGGTAAAATACAGGGAGCGAAAGGTTATTTACAATTTGTACAGAAACCAGATGGCAGTTATAAGAGTCGAGGGGCATGAAAGGGAAGCAGCGGTCGGGAAGAGAATGAGACAGGGTTGTAGCCTCTCCCCGATGCTATTCAATCTGTATATTGAGCAAGCAGTGAAGGAAACAAAAGAAAAATTCGGAGTAGGTATTAAAATCCATGGAGAAGAAATAAAAACTTTGAGGTTCGCCGATGACATCGTAAATCTGTCAGAGACAGCAAAGGACTTGGAAGAGCAGTTGAATGGAATTGATAGTGTCTTGAAAGGAGGATATAAGATGAACATCAACAAAAGCAAAACGAGGATAATGGAATGCAGTCGAATTAAGTCGGGTGATGCTGAGGGAATTAGATTAGGAAATGAGACACTTAAAGTAGTAAAGGAGTTTTGCTATTTGGGGAGCAAAATTATCTGATGATGATCGAAGTAGAGAGGATATAAAATGTAGACTGGCAATGGCAAGGAAAGCTTTTCTGAAGAAGAAAAATTTGTTTACATCGAGTATAGATTTAAGTGTCAGGAAGTCGTTTCTGGAAGTATCTGTATGGAGTGTAACCATGTATGGAAGTGAAACATGGACGATAAATAGTTTGGACAAGAAGAGAATAGAAGCTTTCGAAATGTGGTGCTACAGAAGAATGCTGAAGATTAGATGGGTAGATCACATAACTAATGAGGAAGTGTTGAATAGGATTGGGGAGAAGAGAAGTTTGTGGCACAACTTGACCAGAAGAAGAGATCGGTTGGTAGGACATGTTCTGAGGCATCAAGGGATCACCAATTTAGTATTGGAGGGCAGGGTGGAGGGTAAAAATCATAGAGGGAGACCAAGAGATGACTACACTAAGCAGATTCAGAAGGATGTAGGTTGCAGTAGGTACTGGGAGTTGAAGAAGCTTGCACAGGATAGAGTAGCATGGAGAGCTGCATCAAATCAGTCTCAGGACTGAAGACCACAACAACAACAAGGCATCTTTAATGGCCTGAAATATAAACATATTTGTTTTATGATTATTTTGTCTTACATTTTGGACGATCGATTAAGATGTCAGCTGTTAACTTCCCTGGCATCGTCCAGTTCCTCTTTTATAAGCATTTCTGCCTCGGTCAACACTCTGTATTTGTGGAACTCTGAATTTCGAGAAACCTTTGTGATCTCACCATCTTCAGATACTGGGGAAACCTCATGAGCCAGATTCTAATGTATACTCTGTAACTATGTAAATCTATGTGTTATGGTATGCCTTATACACCTTACGAGCAATACATTAATTCGTTGCCTTTTCATTTTGTTACAGGTATGTTGACGCCTATGGCTTTCACCAGATGCTCGCAGCAGTATGGTAATATATGAGAGACGTTCAATAAGTAACGCAACACTTTTTTTCTACAAGCAGGTTGGTTTTATTTCAATGCACCACACCACTCCCCACTCTTTTGGCCACAAAACCGTATTTTCAACATCTTACTGGAGATGGGAGTCTGAAGGTACGAGATCCGAGCTGTAGGGAGGATGAGGAAGAACAGTCCAGTGAAGTTTTGTGAACTGCTCTCGGGTGCACAGTCCTAGGTGGGGCCTTGCGTTGTCATCGATAAAGAGGAGTTCTTTTGCATCTCTGTGGCGATCAAGACGCTGAAGACATTTCTTCAATTTCGTGTGGGTAAAACAGTTCACCTCAGAGCTGATCGCTGCACCACGAGGGAGGACATCAAACAGGAGTCCCAGAAGGCCGTCGCCATAAGAAGAGGGGGATCGGACAGGTCTGGGCGACGTCCTTTCGATGAAGACTGACGACTCGCCCAAAGACTCATCGTGCTTTTGTTCACTGTCAGATCTCCGCCGAGATTCTGTAGGCGCCTATGAACATCTGCGATCTTCGGATATTTCGCCACAAGAAACTCAATGACAGCTCTCTGCTTGGAATGCACCTCCGCTGTAGACGCAATTTTAAAGGCCTTATATTGCACCACCACCAATCGGAACTTCATGAAACTACAGGGGCTGAAGTGGGAATATTCCACGATGTCTCACAGCAAATTACGCTTTGTTGCAATGGAAACTGCCCGAGAAAATACTGTGTTGCGTTATTTATTACAACGAACCTCGTATAATGCAGCTTGAGCGTTGAGAGAGCGAGTACACATATTATACACAGCAATTTCATGAATCCTAACAGCTATCACAGCATGCATGACAACATAAAAAAGAATCAACTCTGCTGCTGAACGGTTTGCTGGAACGCTTTCAGTTTCCTTCATAAGTAAGGAACTATTGGTGTGTGAAATAAAAAAAGCAAATTTACATTAATGCAATAGCGAGTGGTCAACGTAAACTGTGGCTTAACATTTCCGCGTTACCTTGAAATAAGATAATATATCCATCCTCAACTATTATAGATATAGTAACATTAATTGTGAACTACACTCGTAAAGTACAGCTAGACGTAAAGAGCGTTTTGCATTTTTTTTTTCTCGCCCGTGTTCTGTAAGTAACTACAAAGCTCTTGGCAGAGTTACGATAAATGTCTTTCTTGGTGTATTCGATTACGTAGCGTCGAAAGAAGAATTATTTATTTGATACCTTGTGTGTTTCAGTTACAGTAACCATTTTTAAAACCTGTCGCTTTCGTTACGTCTTTGTATCGTATGCAAACTGTAGCTAAGGATTGGCTACCAAAATCTCTCATGAAACATTATGCCTGGCGTCACCTAAATTTTGGGCAGAACACATCTCTGAATTAAGTCATTCGCCCTTCTTAAGAATGTTAATGAATGTGGCACAGGGATTCGTGTTACACATTGGACATTTACTTGTAACGAAGGACCGGCCTTCCCGTAGCTCCAATTACTTCAGTGCAACACACAATAATATTTAGATATTCCTAACGTATTAAAATCCTTTTCTTTCTCTTTCTCCCCCACCCCCTTTCTCTCTCTCTACCTCTGTGTGTGTGTGTGTGTGTGTGTGTGTGTGTGTGTGTGTGTGTCTCTCTTTCTCTCTCGGTCGCTCTGTCCATGTTCACAATGCATTGATGCATCTGCAAATACAGGATCCGAAGAAAGAGTGGGAAAGGAAGTTAATGGCGAACTCCAGTAACCTTTATCCTTCTTCTGACATTCACTTCAGGTTGCCCGGGTATATCAATCCTGGTTTCAGCAGCCTCAAAATCGTACCATATAGTCCAGCTACATTGCGATGAATAAATGCCAAAATTCGTTCACGCAACCACTGGATGGACAGAGTGGACAAAAATGCAAAATGTGTTTCTGATGTCCAAGAGTCAGGAGCTGTGGTTCCGGCCCTGTCAATATGCGTAAACAGCAGTGATGGCTATGCAGTCTGGAACCGTGGTTTCCCAGAGTTCACTGAAAGAGTAAAGACCCGATAGATAAGTGTAACAAGGCGTATGTT
Organism: Schistocerca gregaria; assembly: GCF_023897955.1. Classification (NCBI taxonomy): domain Eukaryota; kingdom Metazoa; phylum Arthropoda; class Insecta; order Orthoptera; family Acrididae; genus Schistocerca; species Schistocerca gregaria. The sequence goes on from NC_064920.1 coordinate 658,034,971, forward strand.
GTATGCTGACATGAGAAAGTCAAATAAGGCATTTCTGCCAGAACGTTTACGACTTTGTTTGCCTCAACTCGAATGAAGACTGTTGTAAAATTCATTGCAGCAACACAAACCGAGTCTTTGGAAACGAATACAAACGTCTGTACATGCAAATGCACTTGCAAGAAGACAGTTGAGATAACGAAAACAATCATTCATCCAGAAAACTGGAAACGGCGAAAACGATGTTAACTAATAAACAAGACTTTACTGCAGTTAATAACTAAATACTACACAAACTCCGTCTTCTTACCAGATGGATAACCATTAAAAATGAGAAAAATAGGTCCCAAACTTTCGTATTAGAAGGCTCAAGTTTGTGTCTGGTGGACCTGATGAAGATTATCCTCTCGGAAATATGGTTTCCGCAGGGAACAAAGCTAAACCACCTTCAGTTGTATGCATCTCTCCTGGACAGAAACGTAAAGGCAAAGAAACAGAAACACCCCATAAGTAGGATGACTCCCTTACTGAACTGGGTCAGGTTTAGTATATAGGAACTGATTTTATTGGCGCAGGTAATGCCATCGTGACGCTGAATCCAAGTGATATCCACGAGACTCACTTGAGGAAGAGTGATTACGTCATGCTAATCTGAATAGAAAGGACACTGTCAGAGGGCACAGAGCTAAAGGTGCTGTGGCGATGTTCATCCAAGATAAATGCAGTTCTTACCTCTCCACCTGCACACAATCTAAGTAAATTGCAGGAATCCAAATTACGCTGTAGATACCGAGGCCATCAATAATTCATTTACACAGCTGCCTCGATCATCTCTCCTTTGACAAGATTTTAGCGCACACAGAGTGCTGCGAAGTTCAGCCGCAACATATCCGCGGAGTAGATCTGTTTAGAATCTCATGAGGGACAAGAATTGTGACACCTGAACATGAACATTTGAGCATTGCTGATACTGCTCAGTAGGAAATAATCGACGATTTCCGTTCAAGTTACCATATTCTTGACCATATCCTTACCGGGATAAAGCTTGCATATCCTCAGTAGTACCCAGAGAATTTGGTGGAGATCTTAAATGTGACGCCCCAAACCGCTGATGCATCCATTCTACAGCGTTCTGAAGTGGAAGTGTGCGCCAGTTTCACGTTATCTTTGTTCAGGACGAGTTTACAGTCCTCATAAACTAGACATAAGGGACATCATTCTGAGGGGAGTGATTCATTCAGGCTTCTGGGCCTCGTCCATGTTAAGAAGCTCTCTTGGGTACTACACGTGACTGATCTAAGCAGGGCTTAACTTCTTAAGCGGATAGGATGCATCTTCTTGAATTTTACAAACCCTCATAGTTCAGAAAGATCTAAACACCGAAAAACATGAGAGGATGAGAGGATCACGCTGTCCAAAGGCATCAACAGCACCAGAACCGTTGACAGCCTCCGCTTGAAGGCCAAAAAGCTGCCATTGCCTATTCAGCGGCGACTGTTCTTGGTGCATCGCGAGTAGAGAGGGTTTAAAAAAAAATGGAGTCAAAAGGATTCCATCTGAGCAGTCACTCGTTCGTGGAGCTGCCCTCGAGTAACAAAATCATCTGAGACATGTGTAATGTGAGATTCGGTGTTGACCAATTTACGATCCTTGCATTGGGTTGGAGAGATGTATTATCGTGGATGCTGAAAAGGTGCAGTATGACTCTAGAATCAGTACAGTGGAAAATAGGCTATGGTATAGCTCCGCCCAGTCACTGTAGCAGTATGAAATTCTACTGCACGCCTCCAGATAGTGCACTGACCCATGACGCACCTAATCCTTCTACAGCCAGATAATCTATCAGTTTGCGTTTATTACTGCCAGATTTTGGCTAGTAGACACAAGAGAGTGTATTCCGTAATATGAACAGAGACCTGCCCTTCAAAGTGTCAACCGCCTCTAAAATTCCTATGGAACGCAAACCCCTTGTCAAAATGTTAAGAAAGAACGGTTTGATATTTATTTCCCTCAGCCTGGTACCAACAGTGATAGTCTTAATATTTACATTGTTTTAATTTTATATACACTTTTACTAACTTTCTTATACACTTTTCTGTTTTCAATACTTCCATATTTTTGTATGATTATTCGTCGAGGTTAATATATTTTTCTACATACCTTTGCACTGATTAGCATTTGGCCTGGTCATACAGCTTAACGGGAAGTGCTTTAGCTTGCGAGAAGGGAGGTGAAGCAGACAAGATCGAATTCGCTGGCCAGCTTCAGGCGGTTTTAGGCGGTTTTCCACGCTCATTTTAGCAAATAGTGGACTTATCCTAACCCTCCACCTGAAAAAATATGCCAAAAAAGCAGTTAAAAGTGCGAACACACACAGAGAAAAGTTTACATGATTCATACATGTCACATACGATTTTCCTCCCTCGCCTTAACTGACGACTGTGCGGCAGGAGGGGCATCCGGACGCAAAGTTAAATGAAAATGACTTAGCCAAATGACGAGAACAGCCGACCACTAGGACGGGATAAACGCGATGGAAAGGGGACTTTTGGGTGATAACGACCAAGCTGTCATGTATTCTGTTACCAATAACAACAATAAAACTACTTCCCCTCTCTCTCCCTCTTTCTCTCCCTCTCCCTCACGCCACATTCCACCCCAACAGCAACAGCAGGAAGTCGCTGGGCGATGCGTCAGCGTGCGTGTGCTGACGGCGGAAGCCGCGAAAAGTGCGTGACGCATCGCTTCCGTAGCAGCGTGGTTTGTACACCACAATTCTGGAGACAGGAAAAGGACTGCACGTTCCTGTTTTTCCCCACTGAAAAATCTTAAGCTCTACGACATATTTTAGGATATAGCTAATGAATTTAGTGCATATAAGGCACAGACCACCGATGACAACTGTTCCAGAAAGAAATAACTTGCTCAACAAATTTCTCAAAATGCATGCCAAGTGAATGATATATACCCTACATCAAAAAATGTTCCGTTAGGAAAGTGGAACGCGCTCAACGACTGTGATACGAATTTCAAAATGGTAGAGCGCAGCAATCAGTCGTTTCCATTCTAGCTTTATTATAGCAGATCCAGATTTCGGCTAGTAACTAGCCATTATCAGTGCAGTATTTCAGAGTTGTTACACTTGCCCTAGCACGTCTCTATCTGTTGTTCAGGCTCCTGTCACAGTTCATTAACGACTGAAATATGTAATCTAGTTTAATCAGATGCATAAGACGTTCGGTGAATTGAATGATCATATTTTTCAATGGTTATAAAATGAAGAGTAAAAATGGAAAACGTTTTAAGTACCAAATCTTTTTTTTTTTCAGGAGGATGGAACAAGTCTATTTCTCTTTACATAAGTATTTTGTATCAAAGAAATTGAGAAGGTATTCGGATATCACATAAGTATGCTGCTACTATATGACGGCAAAAAATAATGTGACGAATTAGAAAATAAATATTTTATTGTGAACGTTCTAAGCAGTACCATACCAAGAAACTGACTGGTTTTAAGTTCCTCTGAGAAAACTTACACAATTTGATTCTTGGACAGAACAAAGCAGCGATTAGTCACTGACGATAACGTTATTTGTTTACACAGATAGCGCCGTTACCGGCTTCGATGCGACATGTTCATCTTTAGAAGCTTGTTATGTTTGTATTACTTTTGTTGTTGTTTACATTAGTTGTTGGACGTTTTCTACAAATAATTATGTAAACAACAACAAATGTAATATAAATTCGAAACCAGTACCAGCGTATTAATTGTGAATAAACAGTATTATTAATAAAGGCTGGTTGCTGTCCCCATATTTTTATGAATCACCTTGTATTTCTTACATAGAAACGGTCTAAAAAAACGTCAGTTTTCGACAAAATACCTGGAATAAAGTTATTGTTCAAAGTACAAAGAGGCTCTACGTTTTATTTGTGATAATACATATACACAAATACAGCTATAGGTTTCTAATTAGTTAAACTCTAGTCAACAGAAAACGCTTCGGAGCTTCTCATATCTTTCAAACTGAGCAACCCCAGAGGGAAGCACAGCTTGACCAAAGACCATGCGCCATCTACCAACGTGTGTTTGAGAGACTTGCTCCATGCTTTGGCACCTGGATGAAGTCTAGGGATGTGCAACGGAGAGCCAAGAACATAGCAGCACTAAAAACGCCTTTTACGAAAAAACAGCACTTAATACTTTTGACATGTCCACTGTTCAAATGGTCTCCTATTTTAGGAATACCACTGCAGTTACAGTAGAAATGAAGCAGTAATAATGACAGAAAATATGTTCCTGTTACCTAGATGTACTGAAAAAATGTGAAATTGTAGCCTACTCTAATCTCAACTGGAATTTTTTAAAAAAAATGGTCTCCTATTTTAGGAATACCACTGCAGTTACAGTAGAAATGAAGCAGTAATAATGACAGAAAATATGTTCCTGTTACCTAGATGTACGGAAAAAATGTGAAATTGTAGCCTACTCTAATCTCAACTGGAATTTTTTAAAAAAAAGTCGAATTGGTTTGAACGTGTGATATCATTCTGTATAGTGGCAAGTGGAACAGTTACAGGAGAATGCAAAGAGAAATTTCGTCTAGTATGTACGTTAATGCATTATATCAGAAAGGAATCAATGTATGTATCTTTTAGGAGAAAGTAAACTTAGACCTACGCAGCTTGTTACACAGAAATAGGCATATTGGTTCAAATGGCACTGAGCACTATGGGACTCAACTGCTGTGGTCATTAGTCCCCTAGAACTTAGAACTACTTACACCTAACTAACCTAAGGACATCACACACATCCATGCCCGAGGCAGGATTCGAACCTGCGACCGTAGCAGTCGCACGGTTCCGGACTGCACGCCTAGAACCGCGAGACCACCGCGGCCGATAGGCATATTCGACACGACGTTTTCTTCTCTTCTGTTTATAAAAGATGAGCCCTTCACAGCCGGCAAAATGACACTCCCATCCATAATTGGCGCTTCTGATCTCTACACTGGAAATTGTGACTTGTTGGCTGGATAGCTCCATGTCACATAAAAAACCGAAGAACTCGTGGTTCTATTCCCAGTTAGTCACGGGGTTCTTGCGGCATTTAGAGTGTCTCCCAAATATGTAAATCCCTGTTATGCTCTTCACAAAAAATTTCTTTTTTGAGTTACTTAAATATCTAGTATTAGTGCTGTGCACTAGTGGAATGTTGTGATAGTGACCATTTTCGTCCAAAGTGCGATTGTTTGGTAGCAATAATTTTATTGTACCACAATCTCAGACCATATTTCTGTTATACACATCGCTATAGGTGTTTCAGTGCATTTGTCCCTTCATGTAGCCTTTTTCCAGTCGTGGATGTGTCCCTCTAGGCTGTGAAGCATTTGTCCACAGTTAGTCACATTGACGCCCACGACTGGAGACTAGCTACGAGAAGAGTGCACAAATATGCGGAACCGATGGAACCTTGTATACTGACGGAAACTTTTCATTCTTAAGCAGTTACTATTGCTATGACACTACGGCTGTTGTCAATGAAATATTGTAATACGCACATTAACAAATCATTTAAATGTTGATATTATGTATTCTGAACAGTCACCATAAGTTGCACCAAACTAACACCATTTTCAGTCGTACGCTAATTCTGCTGTTGTAGGTCAAACTCATATTTACGTTATGATTGCGTTCACGCGAGATTCGATGATGTCTTCAGTGGCGTCTCTGAAGCAGCTCTCGCAAACTGCCAGTTACAAGTTTGATGCGGGATACTGGAAGATTAATCACACTAATCTGAGTATAAAACTAAAACATTTTAACGATGTCATTTTCTGGATTCGCCGTTTATTGCCGAAAAACAGCCAAACGCTCGCAGAAGTGGATACGTTTCGCGCTTCGAGAGCTGAACTTCTTTTGTCACTATTTCCTTTTGAAAGATGAATATAAATAAAGAATAGTGGCCACGTCACGCTTGGCTAGTTTGAACTCCAGCGCACGAGAGAGTTACAGGAGGAAGAACTATTACATCTGAACATAACGTCACCAACGACATCTGATATGGAAACTAGGGTTCAAGGTTTACGTTGTGTGTGGACTCCTGAAATTGGTTATGGCGATTAGATGAATATCGGAATCAATCTTATAAAAAAAAGATAATACACCACTTTTCGCTCGCGATACTTGATCTGCCAGAGATTTTGCTGCGTGTGAAACAGTCTCGTCGGCGACGGATGTTAAAAGCGACAGGGATGTGCGGGTAAACTGGACGCCCTGTTAAAAGAGTCATCCTACATTTACATGGAAAACTACGGAATATCTAAACTGAGATATTTTATGAGGGATTACAGCCGGATGATGTCGATGTCTTGATACGATATTTCGTCTGACAACCAGATGTGCCCCTACAGCTGAGTTTTACAACTGGAGTTTGTTGGGTAACGTCGCTGACTTTATACCAAAATTTGGCGATAGGGCGCATGCGCATAAGTTTTTGCTGCATGGCCGCTCTCTGTCGAATATCGCGCAGGCCCATGCGTAACGGTATTACTGCGTGCACGCATACCCACAATGCCTTTATTATAAAGATATTTTCACCGGAAAAGAAATATGGCATCTGTTATATTAGATTCCAAAATACTGTTCCTATTGTTATATATCGACATTATCTTGGAAAGCGATGGTAACAGTTTATCTCCTTCAGAAAACAAAACAGTTCTCAATGACTTTCGAGATGAAGACATAAAGTGTGATTTTATTTTACATTTACAACCACCGTCCCTTATTGAACTAATATTGTATATGTAACTTACTGGGTAAATAATGAGATAATATACACGTTCTAGTTCTTGTTTTCAATTCTCTTTTCTGTTGTGTTACTGGTTTTACATTACATATCCATGCGCAAATGGAAATTTGTTAGGACAATTGCTCACATTAAACCATCCAGTTATAATAACAACGCACACCTTTAAGACTTCAAATAAGTAATACAAGGAAGAATTCCTATAATGTTTATCTAGATTCTAGATATGTCTATACAGGCGATGTAGCCTTATATTTAATCCTTCTTAACAGTTTTTGTCGTAGTTGACGATCAGTTACCACCGAGACACATTGCAATAGAAGAAAGAATAACGAAGAGCATTTTGTTGGTACGAGATTCCTTGAGGGTTGCCAGTGATCAGTATTTGGAAAAAATTTCAGCAGCGTATAGACATGATCGCCCAAGTCGCCGGTCGAGAGTTTAAGAACGGAAATTTCAGCCCCGAGAACAAGTGCAAATAGGGTCAGCCATGTAGAGCAACGCAGTTTGGAAACTAGCCGAGGAAATTGACCAAACAAAGAAATCACCGGGTTTGTGCGGCCTACAGTTCACACGATTCAGCAAAATTGCAATTCTGTGAGGAAGCTACGTTCTTCATAGAAGCTACGCCCCTCGTACGAGGTCGTTGAGATGCAGCACGGCATTCCGTATTACCCTCCTGAACCCACCGATTCCATATCCTGCTAACAGTCATTGGATCTCGACCAACGCGAGTAGCCATGTCGCGATACGATAAACCGCAAACGCGATAGGCTACAATCCGACCTTTATCAAAGTCGGAAACGCGATGGTACGCATTTCTCCTCCTTGCACGGGGCATCACAACAACGTTTCACCAGGATACGCCGGTCAACTGCTGTTTGTGTATGAGAAATCGGTTGGAAGATTTCCTAAAGTCAGCACGTTGTAGGTGTCACCACCGGCGCCAAAATTGTGTGAATGCTCTGAAAAGCTAATCATTTGCATATCACAGGAGCTTCTTCCTGTCGGTTGAATTTCGCGTCTGTAGCACGTCATCTTCGGGGTGTAGCAATTTTAATGGCCAGTAGTGTATTAAGTGTTCGTTTTTTTCCGCCCGCTATTCGAGAGTGAAACGATAGAGAAATAGCTTGAAGGTGGTCCAGTGTACCCTCTGCCAGGCACTGCAGAGTAATTCTGTAGATGTAGATGTTTATTACCAGTCTTCCCCTACAGGCTGTACGAATTTTATGGGAATTTGGAAAATTTGAAACTATAAGGAGTTTTCCTGCACGGCTTCGTTAGCACCGCACGTGGCGCTGCAGTGTGGAGCAGGGCGCGCCGCGCCGGTATTTTGCCGCCTGAGGCTGGAGGCTGCGCCGGCTGCCCCGCCCTCTCCCGGCTCCTGGCCGCTGACAGCCGGCCTATCGAACCCAGGCGCCGGTATTGAGCGACCCACATAGGAATGCTCGCAGCCGGAGCCGAGTGGAGAGCAGAGGTCACGCCGCCCGCTCTTCACACTGCTCTTATCCGCCTGCTGAAAACGTCACTAGCCGAGAAAAGTGCTGCATCCAGGAGCAGGTTTTCATTTAATGGGCAACTCCCAAAGCAAGGCTAGGAATATCAGGGTTAAATAATTACAGTTTCAGCGTACAAAAAAATGGTTCAAATGGCTCTGAGCACTATGCGACTTAACATCTGAGGTCATCAGTCTCCTAGTACTTAGTAACTGCTTAAACGTAACTAACCTAAGGACATCACACACATCCATGCCCGAGGCCGGATTCGAACCTGCGACCGTAGCGGTAACGCGGTTCCAGACTGTAGCGCCTTTTTGTTTTCTTATTTTTTCTAGACGATGGTGAAAATTTGTGCGGGACCGAAACTCGAACCTGGATATCCCACGTATCTCATGCGATCGCCTTACCGTTTTTTTGTTGTTTTAATCTCATTTTGTGCGTTATTGGTCGTTGTATTTGTTCGGGGCGGACGTCCCATGATGCTTGTTCAAGTTCCTCGTTGATCCATTCACTCAATTTTTCTGTTACAGAGAACAGCTAGTTCTCTGACCGAATGCGTTTTTTTTTTTTCTTTTTTCTTCTTTTATAAATTATAATATTAACAGATCGCCGTTTTCCTGGAACAATGTTCCAAAAAATTTTATGTAGAAATAGAATGTTGGCTCACTACACATTTTGTTTGGCATTTTGTTGCGACATCAAAAGCAGCAAAATTTTCTGTAACAGAATGGTATCATATAATCTTGTAATTTTCCTCTAGACATGTAAGTCTCATCTTTATCTACGATAATGATGGAAGCTGAATAAGTAAATTAAAATTTCTGCCAGGAACCGCTCGGTCACTCCGGTCACTCTCAGGATACACTCCACAATTTAACGATAGCCTGCTGTCCCGTCACTTCTGTGAACTCTTGCGCGGCCATAACGGTACTTCCGGTTTCGTCTCGTCTGTATCGTATCAGGATAGAGATCAGCCAATGCAGTATCGCATGGGATGATGTCTGCAACTTTTCATACTGCTCTTCTTTACGGAACGTGGGTGAGGTCATTTGTTGCGTTGTTGGAACATTGCCTTGGGACCGATGCCTCATGAAGTAACATAACTTAACGATCTCCTCAACGTACCGGCATCTATTTAAGTAGTCTGAAATGAATACACGGAAAGACTTGAAATGTTATAATTTTTGAGTCCTTGTGGGGACCACACCCATCACACCTAATACTGTAAAGGAAATGCTATCCAGATAGCAATAATGATTTATTTTCAATTCCGGTAACCGGTTTCAATGGCAACGGCCTTGCCGCAGTGGTTACACCGCATCCCGTGAGATCACCGAAGTTAAGCACTGTCGGGCGTGGTCGGCACTTGGATGGGTGACCATCCAAGCCTGCCGCGTGCTGTTGCCATTTTTCGTGGTGCACTCAGCCTCATGTTGCCAATTGAAAAGCTACTCGACCGAATAGCAGCGGCTTCGGTCAAGAATACCATCATAACGACCGGGAGAGCGGTGTGCTGATCCCACGCCCCTCCTATCCGCATCCTCCACGGAGGATGACACGGCGGTCGGATGATCCCTGTAGGCCAATCGTAGCCTGAACACGGAGTAATCTGTTTCAATAGGACCGTCTCCAGACCGGAGGATCAGATAACGTGAATGGCCAGTAAACGGAGCTGCCATGAGTACCAACTGGTACCTGAAAACACCCGCCCAAGGAGTTTGTTAAAACTTCTTGTTAAACTATGATTTGAAATGTAGTGAATCTGTCCCTACGCTATGACGCTAGATCTTAGAACAGAGTAAAATCGACGGCAGTCTGTGACAGGTGGCATAGTCCAGAAATGGTACATAAAGGGTTTCACAAGTCATCACGCAAGGAAGGCCGGGCTGGCAGAGCGGTTCTGGGCGCTACAGTCTGGAACCGCGCTACTGCTACGGTCGCAGGTTCGAATCCTGCCTCGGGCATGGATGTGTGTGACGTCCTTAGATTAGTTAGGTTTAAGTAGTTCTAAGGTCTAGGGGACTGATGACCTCAGCAGTGAAGTCCCATAGTGCTCAGAGCCATTTGAACCATTTTTTTCATCACGCAGAAACAATAGTCATCATACGGCGGCACGTTGAGGCTGCCCGCGATGACTTGACATGAAAGTCGTCACGGGAGTATTCCGTCGTCGTGGAAAATTCTGGTAGTAGTGCAACTGAGCGCGGATGCAGTTTGTTCCTGGTCGCAATATCGTCTGAGTGTCGGAAAGTGAAGGGGCCGTGGGTCGCTTTGATTTTGGACCTAACTGGGCTCGGTATTTCAGCATATTTAAAAGACTTTCCATTGGTGACGTCAGCGTTCTCTAATCCATTCCTTCCAACATTACGCATTGTTCATATTTCTGTGCGAGCTTTCGATTATCGATGTCTTTAAATGTCGAACCAGCTCTCTGTACACTTTCAACGGCTACCTTCACTAATGCTTAAAACTTTGTCTCTCAGTCTCTAGAATGAGTAATCCCTTTACTTCCTGGAGCACGATGCGCAGTTAAGCGTGCAAATACATTTATCCTATGAAACTTCCTGGCAGATTAAAACTGTGTGCAGCACCGAGACTCGAACTCGTGACATTTGCCTTTCGCGGGCAAGCCGTGAGGACGGGGCGTGAGTCGTGCTTGGGTACCTCATTTGGTAGAGCGCTTGCCCGCGATTGGCAAAGGTCCCGAGTTCGAGTCCCGGTCCGGCACACAGTTTTAATCTGCTGGAAGTTTCATATCAGCGCACACCCCGCTGCAGAGTGAAAAACTCATTCTGGAAACATCCCCCAGGCTGTGGCTAAGCCATGTCTCCGCAATATCCTTTCTTTCAGGACTGCTAGTTCTGCAAGGTTCGCAGGAGAGATTCTGTAAAGTTTGGAAGGTAGGAGACGAGGTACTGGCAGAAGTGAAGATGTGAGGACGGGGGATTAGTCGTGCTTGGGTAGCTCAGTTGGTAGAGCCCTTGCCCGCGAAAGGCAAAGGTCCCGAGTTCGCGTCTCGGTCCGGCGCACAGTTTTAATCTGCCAGGAAGTTTCATATCAGCGCACACTCCGCTACAGAGTGAAAATCTCATTCTGGATACAGTTATCCTACATAAATGTGTTTAAATGTCGAACGAGCTCTCTGTACACTTTCAACGGCTACCTTCACTAATGCTTAAAACTTTGTCTCTCAGTCTCTAGAATGAGTAATCCCTTTACTTCCTGGAGCACGATGCGCAGTTAAGCCTGGAAATACAGTTATCCTACATATTTTAGATGTGAAACATTCATTCCAAGTTAGCAACAATTGCACGTGTTCCACCGGAATTTAACTTTTTAAGACTAAAAGCGTACATACTGCAAGAGTATAGCATGTTTCGGTTCTCTGCCCCCATTCCAAAATCAGGAAATTGAGCTAAGTGGCCCACTGGTTGAGCCAACAGACTCATATGTGGAAGTAACAAGATTGAAATTCACACCCCTCAATCGTCAGTTACATCTTCATTGGTCCCGCCAAATTAGATTAGTTGAATGTCTGAATGGTTGTTTCAAATTTCAGTAGTTCCCTCAAGTCACTTCGATTTTCAGAATGGTTTCTAAAACAAGATCGCGATGGAACTGTCCCTGGGACCTTGTTCAAGCTCTGTCTCCAGCACCATCGTTATCGGCGGTATTTCGGTCTCTAAATTTTGTTAATTGCTTCAAAACCAGAAAATTCCGTGTTCTTTCGCATCACCTGGTCGATAAAATGTAAACATTTGCAGCAGAAACTGACAGTACATTCAGGCTCATTTTCTGGTTTTATAAAATCTTATAAATTTTCTCTAACCTTCCTGGTTTCACACATTTTTGACGCTTTTCTAACTCTTAAGTCAGCTACACTTCTCCTTTTCTAAAAAACCACGCAGCATTCAAACAATATAGCTGTTGATTTATTTCCTGCACTATCGTCGCTATTTCAGCTTCTAAATTATACGTTTAAGGGAAAGAAGTTCCTGTGTTTTAGCTACTGTATATCCAAATCTTTTTTAATCATTCTATATTGCAAAACATTTATTTTTACATTCTCGTTTCCAGAAATTGTGCCTGCTCAGGTATGCCCTCACTAACTGGTGTTTAAAATACACTGGTGTCCAAAATGAAAGCAACAAACTGCCGTTTTCCCGTCCTGTATCTAATTCGCAATATAATCATACAAACTGTCCACAGATGTCTGTATGATCGTGTTCTGCACGCAGGATGGCATTTCCGTCAAAGGACAACCACGACAATGGTGACGTCAGGGCACCTACCAAACGGAGTAGTGTTTGCCGAATAGTCCGACATCCAGAGTCGCTGTGTACACAGTCACAGACAGTGTAGTATTTCGCAGAAAGGCGCCTACCAGACTCTCTGCAGTGGAGGGTCATAGGAAGAATGAAGCAGGACAGTCGCAAGCAGATGTAGTCTGATGGCTTAATGTTGGCGTTCTGTTGCTCCTCGAATGTGGCGTCAGTCTACAGAGACCTAAACTGCATTCCAAAGACCAAGGCATGGCCGACCACGTGTGACATCAGAGAGAAAGGGCTGTTATTTGGCTGTAAGGGCACGAGGCACAACAGTACCACCTAAGTACAGCATGGCTACTGGCATCTGACTTCGCCGCATCTACTGTATCGAGGCAAACTGCCCACAGAATGCAGAGCGGCTGTTATAGTCGGGGATCTGCTGTATGTTTACATCTGACGCGCCCACAGACGGGAACGTCTAGAGTGGAGTCGTTAACATGCCACCAGGATTGTCGAACAGTGGGCCAGTGTTCTTTTCACAAATAAGTTCCGATTTCGTCTGTAGAGCGATTCTCGACGGATTCGCATCTGGAAGGAACATGGAACACGATTTCGGGACCCAAATACTGTGGAAAAAGACCGATATCGAGGAGGACCCCTATGATTTGGGCAAGGATTACGTTGACCACTCGAACATCTCTTCGTGGAATTGTACAGGTGACTGGGCAAGGTTTAACTGTGTCAGATATTGTGACAGGATCTTGAGACCTTATGTGCGGTTGTTGCGAGGTGCTGTGGGCCCAGGCTTCGTACTGATGGACGATACTGCTCTATCTCACAGAGCACAAGACGTTGATGTTTTCTTGAAAACGGAAGATATTACTCGCACGACGTGGGCTGCCCGCCCTCTCGATTTAAATCCCGTAGATCATGTATGGAGTGCACTAGGGAGACGGGTTGCATCACATCAGCAACCACGAACCACTCTCCAAGACTTGCGAGCAGCTCTGCAGGAAGAATCGGCGTTATCGCCTCAACGTGAGGCTGAAGACAACATTCACAGCATGCCCCGACGTTGTCAGGCGTGTATTGGTACCAGAGGTGGCCATTCCCCGTACTCAGCACATTAACCAGTTGTCGAAATGTGTCTGCAAATCCGTTAACTTGAGAAAAAAAAACGAACATTTTTGTCTACTGTTATGCATGTTGCACGTGTTTACCTTCTGAACTCTTTACATCGTTTCTACTATAGCATTTATACCGTTTTTGGCAAAATAAAAGAAATCTTGAAAATTTCCGATTGTTGCTTTAATTCTGGACTCCAGTTTATATGCAAGAAAATCTTTTACTGACGAGTTGGCCAGTTCTTTAAGCACGATAAAAATTACTGTTTTACGCGTTTCATGGCCATTACTTTTTTGTAATTCTGACACAGCCACAAAATTATTAAATGACAACGCGATCGTCGTCCTAGTCGTAGCCTTCTTGTGCGTAATCACATTGGTTCAATGCGTTTTCTCTCAAGAATAGTTTTTAACCTAGTTGCCTCTAGTGATCTTTATTCCGCAATTCTTTATGTGAAACAGTGTCCGTTGTACAACTGTTCCAAGTAGTGTAACGGACGTCCTCCTAATGCACCTTTTACACTCTCTGCTAAAAAGGGTGAAGCACCGTGAAGGTATGGTCTGATGCCTGTGTACCTTCGTAAATGTACGCACTATCGTCGGGTATGTAAATTATGAGAGTTGCAATGCTGTTTGACAGATAGAATGGCCATCAGAGAATATTACTTTTGTTCGTATTTAGTGTTGTTATAAAGCCTCATAGGATATACACTGAAGAGCCAGAGAAACTGGTATAGGCATGTGTATTCAAATTCAGAGATATGCAAACAGGCAGAATACGGCGCTGCGGTTGCCAACGCCTATATAAGACAAGTGTCTGGCGCAGTTCTTAGATCGGTTGCTGCTGCTATAATGATAGGTTATCAAGATTTAAGTGAGTTTGAACGTGGTGTTACAGTCGGAGCACAAGCGATGGGACACAGCATCTCCGACGTAGCGATGAAGTGAGGATTTTCCCGTACGTCCATTTTACAAGAGTACCGTGAATATCAGGAATCCGGTAAAACATCAAGTCTCTGTGGCGGGAAAAAGATCTAGCAAGAACGGGACGACTGAAGAGAATCGTTCAACGTGACAGAAATTCAACCCTACCGCAAATTGCTCCAGTTTCACTGCAAGACCATCAACAAGTGTCAGCGAGCGAACCATTCAACGAAACATCATCGATATGGGCTTTCGGGGCAGAAGCTCCGCTCGTGTGCCCTTCATTACTGCACGGCTAAAAGCTTTACGCCTCGCCTGGGCCCTTCAACACCGACACTGGACTATTGATGACTGAAAACATGCTGCCTGGTCGGACGAGAGTCTCGTTTCAAATTGTATCGAACAGACGGACATGTATGGATATGGTGACAACCTCATGAATCGATGGACCCTGCATGTCAGCAGGGAAGTGTTCAATCGGGTGAAGGTTGTGTAATGGTGTGAGGTGCGTGCAGTTGGAGTGATATGGGACCCCTGATACTTCTAGATACGAGTGTGATAGGGGACACGTACGTAAGCATCCTATCTGATAACCTGCATCCATTCATTGTCATTGTGCATTCCGACGGATTTGGGCAATTCCAGCAGGACAATGGACAATGTGACACCCCACACGTCCAGAACTGCTGCAGAGTGGCTCCAGAAACACTCTTCTGAGTTTAAACACTGCCGTGGGCCACCAAACTTCCTAGACGTGAATATTGTTGAGCAATTTGGATTCTTTGCAAAGTGCTGTTCAGAAGAGATATCCACCCCCTCGTACTCTTACGGATTTATGGACAGCCTTGCAGGCTTCATGGTCTCAGTTCCCTCCAGCACTACTTCAAACATCAGTCGAGTCAATGCCACGTCGTGATGCGGCGCTACTGCGCGTTGGTGTGGGCCGTGCACTATATTAGCCAGGTGTACCAGTTTCTTTGGCTATTCAGCGTATAAGTGTTGACTGAGGACATCGAAAGGGTGCAAAAAAGGGCAGCTCGTTTTGTATCATCACGTAATAGGGGAGAGAGTTTGGCAGATGTGATACATGAGTTGGGATGGAAGTCATTAAAGCAAAGACGTTTTTCGTCGCGGCGAGATCTATTTACGAAATTTCAGTCACCAACTTTCTCTTCCGAATGCAAAAATATTTTGTTGAACCCAACCTACATAGGTAGCAATGATCACAAAAATTAAATAAGAGAAATCAGAGCTCGAACAGAAAGGTTTACGTGTTCGTTTTTCCCGCGCGTTGTTCGGGAGTGGAATGGTAGAGAGATAGTACGATTGTGGTTCGATGAACCCTCTGCCAAGCACTTAAATGCGAATTGCAGGGTAATCATGTAGATGTAGATGATCACTATGAAGGACACGGACATGCGGTGTACTCGGAGACTGTTATCACCTCCTGACAGACTTTCCAAGGGACCTCTTTGTGGGTCTCCTTTAGACCGGGTCGTCGAATCCTGCAGTATCAAGATTTGTGGGGCATTCGGATGTGATAGTGAGTTGATTTTGGACTGAATGGGAACCTGAGGGCAGGCGTACGTGCCGTGAAATTTATGGTCGACCAGGGAGGGTCACTGTACTGTGCACCAAGCACAATTTAGCCTATCCAAGACTGTGCCTACCATCTGAGAGCAAGTATTGGACTCCCTACAAAGTTCTACGTTGTCTCGCATCATTGGTCAGAGATTAGTAGTTGGAATGGGAAATTATCGCCCCATCAGTAGGCTGCCGTTAATATCACAACATGAACGGCTGCAATTGGAGTGCTGCCCTGAACGGAAAGCATGGACTGATGAAGGGCGTCACGTCCTGTTCATCGAGGAACTGCAGTTCTGCACTACCCCGGATCACCACTGTCCTTGAGTGTGGTGGCGAGCTGTGGTGAGAGGTCGCATTCTTCCAATGGTTTAGAGAGACACAGCTGTGTTACTCATGGCATCACAGTGTGGGAAGATATCGTGCATACCTTCAGGTGACGTGTGGTAGTGATAGAGGGAACTCTGGCGGCACAAGGGTACGTTACGGACATCTTCGAGTCCTCGTATATAACTCGTGCGACAGAATCGTGGAACCGTTTTTTCAATAAGGCAATGTTCGTCCACACATGCCACTTGTCTCTATGAAGTGTCTGCGTGATGTTGAGGTACTCCAGCAAGCTTCCCAAATCTTCACTACACAGTATACAACACAGGCTCAATAATATTGAGATCTGGTGACTGTAGTGGCCTGGTGATATATGACAGTTCATCATCGGCTCATAACATTAGTAATGGACAAAGAGAGCTGTGTGAACGGCAGCGTTGTGATCTTGGAATAGAGCAGCAACACTGAGGAAGAAGCATTGTACCATTGGATGTACCTGATCGGCCAAATTGGTCATTTAATGGTTGGCAGTAATGAGACCTTGCAGAGTACCCACGGGCCCATCGAACAGCACGATATGGGTGCCCAAATCGTCATCGAATCCACCGTCATGCCACACACTTGGGACGTAAACTCGGCCAGAAGCTGGAAACAGCTCATCCGACGAAATGACTTCCTTTCATCGCTTCAAATCTTTGGTTTTGTGGCTTCGGCGCCACGTTTTCCTGTCATGGACATTTGCCTCAATGATGTGTGGGTTTGTAACTCCATCTCGACCTCCGGTTCCCAGGTTATGGAGTTTTTTTCATGTTGATTTGTTGCTGACAGGTTCGCGAGTACGACATTGAGTTCTGCAGTGACTTTTGAAATTGTTTTCACAGTACTGCCCAATGGTCATCCGTCACGATCGCCCAACACTCACATTCACCCACGTTGTGACCAACCAGGTGATATTTTTGCACTCTCCCTGTCTGCGGTGTAAATCTTTGACGCGCTGCCTCTTGAAACATCAAACGTACTACAAACATTTTGTATACTTTTATCCTACCTTTAGATTTTTTAGGTTATCCTTGATTGTCCATATTTCCATAACATCAAATAAGTGACAACTTCTCTGTGAACGAAGAACCATTGCATACCGCTAACACGGCAACGGACGCCGTGGCCAGGGCAAAAAGATAACACCATACGAACACACCAGCTGCTACCATGACGACGGTGCCCTCGCTACACAGACTAGAGGGCGCCTGATATACGCTTCATAATCCACGGCAACGGCGTCCTCACCACAAGGAGTACAGGGCTCTGTAGTCCTTCCATATCAACAGTTTTTGTAAATTGACTCACATGTTTCCTATGTAAATGTACGAATAGATATATTATAATACAAGACGGCACCAGTTTTTGTGTGTCACAAATTGTTTTACTTTATATTATGCCACATAATGTAATATACTTTTACGAATTTTACGAGATGACTACGGAACATTTGTTATTATTTTATAATTAACACTATAATTGTAACTTTTTTAAAATGGAATGGTTCCGTTTTCTGTTATCTACTGTCACTTAAAGTTTTGTTAAACCAAGGTGACTAGTAATTACATATAATAAACTAATAAATGCCGTTGATCGCCGCTGGGGGTGTTGCCGTCTATTCACATGATCTCAGAACGCTATTTAAGCCCAAGGGTTAGTCTCGCATAGTTTCCTGTCGTTATGTACACAGGAGTGACACCACCAGCAGTCGATGAATGGGTAACATATTTTAAATTTACGTAATCTTAGCTGTTGTATAATGGAATCTTTCTGACGGATATTTATAATTTCACAGTGTAAACGCCCAGAAGATGCCCCCTACGTCGGGTTGAAACCGGTTGGCAGTATAATAATAATAAATGCGATTAAGACTGTTTTTGAATAATTGATTAATCATACTAATCTCTGCTTCATCTCCACAACCACGTTGTCCAAAAATCAAACACTTCGGCCACCTTCGTTATGGAAGAACTCACTACATGAGCACCACCAATTTGCACATATTCGAATGCGCTGAGCTACGACATAATGCCTTCACAACTACACAGAACACTTTTCTGACCACGACTAACATTTGCAAAGTAGTGAGGACTTTGCAGAGATGGCGTTCATGGCCAGATAGAACAGAGCAACCTCAGGCTTAGCTAACATCTGCATTTCTGTTCAAGCATGCATTTCTCGCTGTTTCTCCATATTTTTGACCACCTCCTGTATGTGTAATGTATGTAGAGAGATGACCCAGCTGTGGTAATTCAACGAATTAAGGAGAGAGGTGGAACTGATTTGAAAGGCGTGGGTTGCTTAGCCATTCGTAATCTTTTATATTCTGGGTCAAGTATGTTCAATCGCCAGCCGGTTCCATCCAGACGTTTCAAGACTTGAAGCAATTAAGTATGTCGTCATTAATGACCTTTCTTATCCATTTCTTTGACTCAAAAACGACAGCCTGTTCTCTCTTGCCACAAAGAAAAATATTTGATTTTTCATTGACATTATGTCCAATTAATCGGTATCGGGACAATTATGATTAGTTCAGATGACCTTTCCCACATCCACGTCCACAGCTGTGATCCCTAAGGCACTGGAGCGACGCGTTTCTGGTTGCTTGTTATGACTTTCACTTTTCCCGTTTCATGGTTAATACATGAAGAAAAACATCCTGTACAATTTTAATGTATTTCAGTGCCTTTTGTTTTATCACAGGAGCTCTCACACTGTTTGCGAACACTGGAGGTAATGATTCTTAGATTTATCTGTGAAGTGAGGTTCTCAAAGTTTTAAAAATCTCCCGTGCGTTACTAATTGTGTTACTGACTACGACCATTATCTCTGTTATCCATAGTATCATCGTTAATGTAATAGTTTTCAAGCGAATATTGTACTATAGTTAGGCCCTTCATATAAAACTCAAAATATGTAAATGACGTACAAAAGTTTGAAGGGGTTTTTCATCATTCCCCTCGTGCTCTGTAAGTCTCTTTCCTCATTGGTTGTCTTTCAGCTTTGGAAACAACTAAAAATTCCAGGGTGCGATCCCTGGCCTTTATGATGGGTGAGTCGCACCTCCCATTCCATTTCAATGCAACAGTCGCTACCTACCAACGGATGTTGTCGCACAGAAAACAAATGGCACGTTATATACTTTTTGGAATTTTCTTTTGCGATACCTGATACCAATTTTGTACATTCTCAACTTAGACAATAGCTAGAAGTAAAAGATATCTGACAACAGCCGGTCCTTTTCTGTTTTCGTAAATGGTTGCCACGTCTCCTCAGCGCGAGTTGTTTTTACATGGTGGTGTTTGTGTGTACGGTGCCTTTCCATCGGCCGTCGTCTCTTCTGAAATATGTGCTGAACTACGAAAGTTCCTCCGGTTTCCGTAGTGCAATTGGGAAAACCGTCTCATTGTTTCTTCACAGTTAGTCAATTTGAACCCAGTTTAAGAATGCAATAGTGTGAAACAGAGATCTGTTGCCTGATTTCAGTGCTGTGTGTAGTAAAAAGGTATTTGGCCTTCCAATTTTATTTTAATTTTGTCTTTGCCTTTTTCAAATAGCTTTGTGGTCACGTTACGTTTTTGTAATTATATACCAAATCATTTGTGCTTGAAGCGACATTTCGAATCGGCCTGATCCCCATTCAAGTTACGTTTCGTTTCTGACAAGATCCTTTGTTCAATAATGAAAGTCACTTGTAGACGTTTACAAAATTAGATTAGGAAATGAGACAGTTAAATAAATCTACGAGATTTGCTACTCAGCAGCAAAATAACTGACGATGGACAAAATAGAGAGGATGTAAAGTGGAGACGAAATAACAAGAAATGCGTTTTTGGAAAACAGAACTTTTTTAACATTGGTAATAAAATGGCCTATCGACTGATAGGTCATATTCTGAGGGATCAAGGAATCATCAGCGAGCTGATGACTTGTTACTGATTTGGCCAACAGTGCAGAAGCCAGAAATAATATAAATTTCACGCAGGTTGATAAGATGACTTGTGGTATTTCCAAATCGACTGTACTCGATATTAACAGTGGAGCAGCATCGTCAGAATCTCTAGGAGTGAGCACGTGTTTGGATTCTGCAAGAAAGAAATATAGCCGCGCGGGATTAGCCGAGCGGTCTGAGGCGCTGCAGTCATGGACTGTACGGATGGTCCCGGCTAAGGTTCGAGTCCTCCCTTGGGCATGGGTGTGTGTGTTTGTCCTCAGGATAATTTATGTTAAGAAGTGTGTAAGCTTAGGGACTGATGACCTTAGCAGTTAAGTCCCATAAGATTCCACTCACATTTAAATTTAATTTTTTAAGAAATAAATGAAAAAAGAAATCAACAGAATTTGGCGATTTTTGATAAAACGTTAGAGCGTGAAACTGTACTTCGATACTAAAACACAGGAGAGTATCCCATGGATAGAAAAATACAGAGTGACCTCCTTCACAAATTAGTTATCCTGGCTCCGAGACGTCCGTTCTTTGTTTTCTCTGCTCACTTGATCTTTATCCAGAAATTTTTAATGGAATTCAGAGACATTACAGCAATAAGAACGATGTTTTGTGTAAAATGCACTTACTGCGTGCCCTTATATACTTCTCTAGAACTTGCAGTTTCCCAAAAGCCGGCCGCTAAGGCCGAGCGGTTCTAGGCGCTTCAGTCTGGAACAGCGCGACTGATACGGTCGCAGGTTCGAATCCTGCCTCGGGCATAGATGTGTGTTACGTCCTTAAGTTAGTTGGGTTTAAGTAGTTCTAAGTTCTAGGGGACTGATGACCTCAGACGTTAAGTCCCGTAGTGATCAAAGCCACTTGAACCATTTTTTGAACCATTTGGTTTCACAAAACCGCACTCAAAGATAATTTTTTCTGGACTTAAACGGAAACAGTGACGTGAAAGTAGCTGCAGTTACTTTTGATAGCGTATATCGGCGACCTGGGTGACGGGTGCAGTGAGGAAGGGACAGTAACAGCTGAAAATAACAAAAATTCGCGAGGTAGGGAATAATCTCGGTCGTATTAAGGCGACATCTAGTGATACATAGGGGTATGCGGGTACTTTCGATCAGATAGTGTATGGTTCATTAGGTCGCAAAATGGTCACTGTTTAGATAGTTATGAAAGATCAGTGCTCCACCCTGGCAACACAAGTGTACTTAATTGCCTAGTGGAATTGTGATTGTTTTCTCATATACAGAGCAACTAGTCAGTTCCATTGGAGCGTTGTCAGAATGTTCTCCAGCGTATGAACTTTGATGTCTATTCGAAACACGCCTTTTCGCTTTTCCGCTGAGTAGCAGTGCCCAGTCTCGTGTTTAAACTCCAAACCTACACCCTTCCTGTCAAGTACGTCCGTCTCATTGCCTCCTTCCTCTCCCGCCGCCCCTCCTATGTTACCATCCATAACGCAGATCCCCGCACCTTTTACCCCTCCGCAGGTGTGCCCCAGGGCCCTGTCCTCTCCCCTCTCCTCTACCTCCTGTACACAGCAGATATGCCCCAACCGTCCCCTTCACTACACATCCTGCAGTATGCCGATGACACCGCCGTCCTTTCCCCGCGCACCTACCCTTCAACAGTCCCAACGCCTTCTCCAGAATCGCCTTGACCTTTTTACTGCATGGTGTAACCAGTGGCTCCTGAAAATCAGTCCTTCCAAGACCCAGGCAATCACTGTAGGTTGTACCACTTGGTCCTTCAGACTCCTTGATTTCTCCCTTACCATCTGCGCCTGTCCTGTCCGCTCTCCCCCACCCTCACCTACCTTGGCCTCACCATTGACCGTCACCTCACCTGGGTCCCTCATCTCCACTCTATCCAATACAAAGCCCACAACCGCCTCCAACTGCTCCAACTCCTCTCTGGTCAGACATGGGGGTTGAGACCCACTACCATCCTCCACACCTACAAATCCTTAATCCTTCCCATCCTCTGTTATGCCAGTGCCGCCTGGATATCTGCTCCCCCTCCCAACCCCCCAGCGCCAAATTCTATAAGGCTCTCCAGATCCTTGAGCGCCATGCACTCCCTCACCTTCCGTGTATGCTTCCCATCCCCCACGCGGGTCCTCTATGAACTGATTCCTTTCAACCATCTGCTCCTATTCCTCGAACATGTTTGCATCCTCTACACCTCATGCTGCCTTGATCCCCCTCATTCCGTGGTTGCTCCCCTCGTCTCCAACCCCTGCTCTCTGCTGCACCTTCAACGTTTTGTCCCACCTACCCTCCACCTCTACACCCTTCATCTCCTTTCCCAAGGTGGCTTCCGTTGACTCCCCCTCCTGGATGATGCCCTCTCTCCCTCCATTTATTCCTCCTATCAACTCTGGTCCTCACCTATCCCTCTGTCCTTTTCCTAGGCTTCCTCTCCCCCACCCCTTCCGTCCTGTTTTTTCCCTGCATACCCTCTCTCTGCCTCCTGTCTCACCCCTGAGTCCTTTTGCTCTCCCCTCCACTGCCTTCCCTACTCCTTCTCGCGTCCGCCAAGCCTCCCCTTTTTCCTATGTCCCCTCCCTCCCTCCTTTTTTTCCTTATCTCTCCTCCCCCTCTCTTTTCCCCCTTCATCGGTCCGGGTCCTCTCCCCTCCCCCCCCCCCCCTCATCCGCCGTTATATTGCCTTGAGTGTTCAGTGTTGTACGTCCCCTGTCAGCGTTGCAAACAGCCACCATACTGTCGCTAGTTGTGTTTTTATCTCATGCGAACAGAAATCAGACTGTCGCCGTGTTTTTTAATGTGTGTCTCCCATCCGCTACGTCAACGACATGTTTTTGTATTTTATGTTTCGCATCTTTTATCCATTGTACTGTTGTTAACAAAGTCACCGTTTTATCGCCTTTTTATATTGTTTGTTCTCTCACCATTGTTTGTTTAACTTTTCTCTCTGCTGTTGAGCAGTGTATTAAGCTGCTGTCAGACCACTGCACCCCAGGTGGGGGGAATCTAAAATCAGTAATGGAAAAAAGGAGTAGCAGTGCGGACATTGATTACTTCCTGTGAGCCACAGAAAGCTGGGCGACTGACATAAATTGTGTTTTCTGCTACTGTTAGGAATTAACATATGTACAACCACCCCGTGTAACTTAAAAATAAATCCGTAATGTATCGCCAATGGATGCAGTTATCATCTAACGGAGCACCCATAGCACCCATACCGGAAGAACACATTCACATGGCAGGACGGTGGTGAGTCGAGGTGCCCCGCCACTCTGTGGGCAGTGTTGAAAGCTATGTGCTGACGGCGTTCCGCAGGTAGCATCGCGTGTGTCGGGGCGTTGCTGTTTGCTGTTCGCTGCCAGACCGCCCCCACATCGATGACGTGCGTCGCAAGGCAATGGGGCGGCTCTGCCTGCTCTACCCTCTCATCAATCCAACCTCTTCACTCCCCACACACCTTGCTGTTAGATTGTACACCTCCCTTGTTCGTCCCATCCTTGAATATGCGGCGGTGGTGTGGGGCAATGCTGCCCCCACCCACCTCCGCCGACTCCAAACCGTCCAGAATCGGGCTCTCCGGCGTGCCCTCCACCTCCCTTTCGACTTCCCAACCCAAGAGCTCCACAACCTGGCCGACGTGCCGCTCCTTCGCACCCGCATCCTATTTGCAGCCAATTCCTCCTACCAACAAACACGTCACTCTCCTAATCCCTTAATCCTCTCCCTGGGTACCCGTGTTCACCGTCTAGCCACCACTCGATGGCCTGACCTTTTCCGCCCCCCATGAACTCGCATGCATAAGCCACCTCATCTCATGTCAACTACTCTTTCTCACATCTTCGATCATCCACCAACATGTCATGTCATTCACCCTCACAAGCACGCCACCCCCCCCCCCCCTTCCACCCACTCTGCCCCCCAATGTTGGCCTAATCACGACAGGCCCTTCCTCTTTCCACTTCTCAAGCTGTCACTCTCTGACTACTTTCTCTTCCCCCCCCCCCCCCCCCCCAAACCATCACTTCAAGATTATCTGCCACCAATATCAAGACGCCGCTACGAAGAAGAGGCGGCCAGGATAATGGCCTTTCGATTTCACTCGCTCTAACTATTCCTCCTTCTATCCTTTATTCCATAATTTAATATAATATTCCCGGCTAGTCAACGGGCCGTTCCTTTTCCGCCACTCTTCTACTGTCCCTTTCTCTGTCCTGTCTTCTTTTACTATAAAAAAAAACTGCACAAAAGTCAAGCAATACCAACACATCACGACATCCCATCTCCCAACAAACTTCATGCCAGAAGGAGAAGCGCCTTAAGGGCGCTAGAACTTCGATCACAGCAGAGGGGTCAACCGTCCACAATGTGCGCGGCGGCGGCTGCCAGACCGAATATGCTGCTGGCAAAGGCAGCACACACCGGAACTGGGCCCGAGTGCGGCGAACTGCCAACAGCTCGCAACCGGGTGCGTTGCGTCGGGGATCCACGCGTCGCTGCCTCTGACCAC
The DNA here is from genome assembly GCF_023897955.1 of Schistocerca gregaria. NCBI lineage: Eukaryota > Metazoa > Arthropoda > Insecta > Orthoptera > Acrididae > Schistocerca > Schistocerca gregaria. Next base: position 658,059,960 of record NC_064920.1, read on the forward strand.
CCCGCATCTCTGTTTTCGGCTCGCGCGTTGCAAGTAGCCGGCGAGCCTTCCGGCCGTCAGCGGTGGCTCCATAGCGCATGGCTTTTGCTTGCCGCCCCGAACCCTTGCAGTAAGAGGGATATTACAGCTTTAACGGGTGCGTGTCTTGACTGTTTCTAAGCACGCCTGCATACCCATTGTATTCAAGTAGCGCGACATACATAGGACGTTTCCGTGTTTCCGTAAGAGCGTGAAAAATTTAACAGGACATAGAGGAAGTTCCACTGATCAATTTCAGGGAGGGAACATGCTGTCGGAGAAACCGACTTGAGGAAATAACAAGAATAAAATCACATCACTGTGTACGTTTTTATTTACATTCATTACAGTTAACCGCAAATGCCATCATTCATACAATCAACGTATCATTTGTATTGCATCTTACAAAATGTACTGAAACTGACGTCCATCAGCCTCAGTGCAAGCATGGTATCGATGAACAATATTCTGATGCAACCTGGTGTGTTTCGAATCACATCACAGGCAGCTACAATTCTGGCAGCTAATTTCATCTCCGTATCCACTGGGGTCTCATACATACGTGACTTTAGATATCTAAGTAGGAAATGATCAAGGGGATTCAGATTAGGTGACCTCACATACCGTGGAATAGGACATCCCCTTCCAATCCAGCCACCAGGAAATACAGCACTGAGATGATTGCGGACATTCACACTGAAGTGAGGTGGTGCTCTGCCATGTCGTTGATTCATAACACTTTCTGTCACGAGAAAATGTAAATACTATACAACAGAGCCTAATTATAGACAAGTAAAGTAAACAAAGTCTACGTCATGGCTTCCTAGAAATCATATGAAGACGGCATCCGTTCCTTCGGATATGTCCAAAAGAACAGATGCCATCTTCATGTCATTAAGGTTAACAAGCTGATGACCTTCTTCAGTGCGGATGCACACGAGTTGCCCTGAAATCTTACGAGAATCGGTGGATTGTCTGCCGTGAGTAATGGGTGTAATGGCAGGGGCACTACCAATGCAGAGTGTGGACTATGAAATGGTTCAAATAGCTCTGAGTGGCTGGTCCTGGCAGAGGTTCGAGTCCTCCCTCGGGAATGGGTGGGTGTGTTCGTCCATAGGATAACTTAGGGACTGATGACCTTTGCAGTTAAGTCCCTTAAGATTTCACACACATTTGAACATTTTTTTGGCTCTGGGCCCTATGGGACTTAACATCTGAGGTCAACAGTCCCTTAGAACTACTTTAACCTAACTAACCTTAGGACATCATACACATCCATGCCCGAGGCAGGATTCGAACCTGAGACCGTAGCAGCAGCGCGGTTCCGGACGGAAGCGCCTAGAACCGCTCGGCCACAGAAGCCGGCGTGTGAACTGTCGCTGGCTGAGTTGGATAGAGTGTCTGCCATGTAAGCAGGAGATCCCGGCTTCGAGTCCCGGTCGGGGCACACATTTTCAACTCTCCCCGTTGATGTATATCAACGCCTATCAGCGGCTAATTGTATTCTTTTAATTGTAATTTCATCCTAGTAATCAGGCTCGTCCCCCTTGTTTCCCTGCGGGAAATAAAGAATGTAATTGTAAATAAACCGCACAGTACATGTAAACTTGTATGCATGTTAGTTGTAAATAAGCTGGAAAACAGCAATGTTAGACAAACTGGTAGACAAGTTTACCTCCATATCTCCTTAAGCTGGCTTCTCCGACCCCAGGTTCCCTACCTCAAATTGTTCAGGGGAGCCTTCTCTATGTCCAGTCACCCTTTTGCACGCTCTTATGGAAACACCCTACATAAATTAGAACTAGAACAGGCGGTGCCAAATTTCATGTTCATTTTCCAAACATAGTGCAGTTGAGGTGGTTTAGGATCACCTGACTATGTGGTATTCACATGTCCTCTACAGGTGGAAGCTGGGAGACAAGAAAATCCTCAGAGCGAAAAGCTGTTGTTAATTATGAACGCTGATAACGTTAGTTACTGAACATTGAACATATCTAGCAGCGAATGGAACAAGTTGAGAGTAAATGTTAGACACCGAACTGGAGGTGTTAGAAATGTTATACAGAGGGGAGGGGTGAGTGAGAGGGAAGATGTCAATCATGAGGAGGTGTAAACAGACGCCAGTAGTGCCAATGTTGAGAGAATGTGTGCTGTGATACTGTATATTACGCATGACGAGCAGGTATCTGCAAGCAACGCACGTGTGGCTGTAGTTCATTTTCCCACTCGGTGCAGCTATAAAGCAAGACATTCCCCAGCACTCGAAAAAGGGCAGCAAGCGCTATACACATGAGAAGTAACTTTTATGTTAACATTACTCATTTTCATTTCATAATCTTTCTAATCAATTATGATTTTTGTATACAGGGTGTTAGAAACAGTCAGAGAAACTCGTAACTCTGTTGAGGGTAGAGTGTGCTGAGAAATAATTGTTACTAAAAAAATTCGATACGCTGCACCGTTTTCGAGTTAATTAGCACTAAAGTTCGCCGCTCAGGCCGTTGCGAGAGCAAATTCAAGAGTTCCGCCAGATGCTAATAGTGTCAATTGTTCTCATCAAGTAGGTGACAGCGCACAAGACTGCTCAGTCTTTGGCGCGGGTTCGATCCTTACTACCGTCCTATGTCAAATTTTTGTGTAACTCTATTGCTCGGTTTCAGGAAACCAAACGAAGAATACGTCCCGCGACGCCGTTTCAGGCGGGCTGCTTGAATTCGCGCGAGCAACGGCCTGATTAGTTAACTTCAATGCTAGTTAACTAGGAAACGGCGCAAAGTATCGAATTTCTTTCTTGACAGTTATTTCTCAGCACAACCATCGCTGCAACATTCTTAGTCGCTTTTCAGACTGTTCCTGACCCTCCAGCACATACTTACTGTTAAGGTACCCTGTGTAAGTCAATGTCTTCATTATTGCATTCATATATTCAATCACTAAGAACATAGTATTACGTAGAGAAATTTTAAGGTATGGATATATTGTAGGACCTGATTTGGATACACAAGATGGCAGTTTTTCACAATGCACTAAATAAGGACATCACACACAACCATGCCCGAGGCAGGATTCGAATCCGCGACCGTAGCGGTCACGCGGTTCCAGATGTAGCGCCTAGAACCTCTCGGCCACTCCAGCCGGCAAGAAGTTGTTCAGCGAGCTAATCGCAAAGGTTTTTGTTCCTCCGCGCACAACGGCCCCTAACTGAGGGCGTTGCTAATAAGTCTAACGACAAATTTAGCTTTACTGCGTCAATAAAAATCTAAACTTACGAGTTAAATAGAACGCTTAAGCAAAGAATCTTGTTCTTCCGTGCAGTGACCAGCGTCCGGTCGGTTGTATTTCATGGGCATAGGAGAAAGACGGTCACTCCTAGTAAAATGGGGTCAAGAGGCGCCCGTAGAAGAAACACGGCGGCCTGTTCAGCGACACCGTACGTTAATCACAGACTTGACATGGTACGTGCTCTCGTAAGGCTTAACGAACGTAACGACACTCCTTGGCTGTGCCCACGTTATTAATAACGTAAATAAATTTCCCCAATTATTCTCCAGTGATTGTAGACTATTTTGTGAATAAAGCCGTTTATATCGCTTAACATATCTTTTTATTTATAACGTCGTTTCGGCTACTGCCATTATCAGATCTGTAATCAAAGTTAAAAGACATAAGAATGAGAGGCGTTTCCTCTACGTTATGACGCTACGGCAGATAAAAATTTGAAAACGTAAAACATTTTGAAAAGTTCACTTAGCGAAACGTAAAACTCGCGAAACATTTTACAGTTTCAGTATCAATAAAACTTATGCCTAAATGGGCCTCACCTTTCAAGTGAAAAGTTAGTTTCATGAATGAGCAACAGTTACCAATTAAACCAAGTTTTATAGTTTAAATTCGAATGTTTGTATTTTCAAAGCCGTCTCTCGTTTTACAAATACGACTGGGGAAAAAAAGGAAAAAATGAAGCCAACGTTCCCGCTCCCCCCTTGCCCCATCCACATTTTCCGAGTCGAGTTGGCAGATTATGCCCTCTTTAGCATAGGTTTTATTGATACTGACACTGGACGTGGTTTTGCGAGTTCGAAGTTTTGTTAAGTGAAATTTTAATTTTTTAACCATTCATTTCTTTCATCTTTTGTAGCCTCGTAACGTACAGAAAACACCTCCCATTCTTATTTTTATTTAATCTTAATAGATCTGACGGTGGTAGTATCTGAAACGACCTTATAAATAAAGGGCTCATACGTAGCATGTTACGGTACGCATGCTTTCGCGCGGACAGTAAACAGCAAAATACCTATCATTTACCAACAATGTGCTCTCGTCCTAGTTACAAGCAGTAAATGATACATTCTACTGTGCTTCGTATAATGCTTAAACCGCAAATGTATGTTAGACGGCAAAATAAATTGGGATTGGTGTTGTTTGGACATAGCAACGACAGATGTAGGAGTATACTTTTTCTCCACTTCTCCGAGCACTTGCATTTCTTTCTCCCAACGTTAAGTTAAATTTATTTTGAAGGCCGTGACCTTCTACACAACTATTTCAGATACCTAACTGGTAATTAGTGCTATCTGAGCATGTGTACGCTGTGTCGAGATATCGCGACTGGACATAGGGGAGTGTGCGCGGCTATAGCTGCGAGCTATCGATTATCGCGGTCGCAACATGGCCGCCTGCTGTCTGCGGCGTCGTAAATATCGGCGCTGGGCAAATGTTGGTGGGTCTGGGAGGACGCGCAAACAGCGCCTGCTTTCATAGGCCCGCAAACATTGTTCCAGCCGCGGCACGACGCCGGTCTGCGGCTCTTCTCTCTGCCCTGCCGGAAAACCTCAAGCCGATTCGCGGCTACTTTTCTGTTACCGTCGCCTGGAGATATTCAGTTATCACAAGCCTAGAGTTGGCTTAACAAGATATAGAATTCGGTTCGGCATAATTAAAATAGGGTTGCCAGATTTATCGCTCCCATCGGACATACAATGTCTCATATGTGCACTCTGTGAGACACAAACGTGACTGCTTTACACTAAATTGAGATATTAGCAAGTAGTCTGGTTCATTACGCTACCAACCTTCGCCCGTAGCCTCAGTCTCCCTCTTGAAGTGGAGGCTAAGTGAAGCAAATTTCCTCTACCTACAGAGCATTAATGCATTACCACGATTGTATTTTAAAAAAAAAATGTTCACGTGTGTGTGAAATCTTATGGGACTTAACTGCTAAGGTCATCAGTCCCTAAGCTTACACACTACTTAACCTAAATTATCTTAAGGACAAACACATACACCCATGTCCGAGAGAGGACTCGAAACTCTGCCGGGACCAGCTGCACAGTCCATGACTGCAGCGCCTAAGACCGCTCTGCTAATCCTGCGCGGCGATTGTATTTTTCGCACAGCTAAGACTAAGCAGCTAATTTCAAGTTCTATACATTATTTGTACCGTCTCTATCTAATGATATTGAGTTCTCAAGCTATACGAGCTTTTAATTTCCTGCTGGTCTTTTACTGGTTATGAAATATCACGCTCACGTAAATTTAATGAAAATGAATATTTGTCTAAAACAATATTCATGTTACAAGCTACATTCACTTAAATCAACTAAATAAAATGCCAAGAAAAAGTATTTCAGTTTAGATTTAGTGTCACAAATTTCACATTATTAGACAATCCAGTCACACTTTGGGGCTCTGGGGCTCTCTGTTAACCCTGATATGTTGAAATTAAGTGTTTATTAATCGATACATAATTAAATATATAGAGATCTACCAGCTATGTCTAGCGTACAGCCCTCTCATCAGCATTGACGATCAAAGTCAGGCATGTGGAGCCAAGTTTCAAGCCAAAATATCCAGGCAGAAGTCGGGAACAGAAATAACATTACAAAAACCTAAGCACAAAGTCTTCAACAAGTACCCTTAGATGAATGTATTTCTTTCCCTCTTATAGCTCAGAGCATATCTTGCTTTCGATTACTCAGCTCTTGTTTTCAATGTAACCAATCAAAATACATCAATTTTTCCCAGTATCTTATGTCTTCCCGAGAAAAATCTAGAAGACAGAGCCATGAAATTTCCGACATCGGCGTCCCATGGTTCGACTCTCCCTACCCGGTCAGTCAAGTGGAGCTAAGTCCCCCCTCACAGGTAAACAGCTCGAGCAGAAGAGCTCTAACCAAAGCGACTGCGTTTTATTGGCAGGACACTTAGAAAATGTAACTGATCTACTAAGGAGACTGCCTACACTACGCTTGTCCGTTCTCTTTTACAATACTGCTGCGCGGTGTGGGATCCTTACCAGATAGGACTGACTGCGTACATCGAAAAACTTCAAAGAAGGGCGGCACGTTTTTTATTGTCGCGAAATATGGGAGAGAGTGCCACAGAAATTATACAGGATTTGGGCTGGAAATCGTAAAAGAAAGACGTTTTTCGTTGCTACGGAATCTTCTCACGAAATTCCAAACACCAACTTTCTCCTCCGAATGCGAAAATATTTTGTTGACACCGACCTACATACGGAGGAACGATCACCACGATAAAATAAGGGAAATCAGAGTTCGTGTGGAAAGATATAGGTCTTCATTCTTTCCGCACGCTATACGAAATTGGAATAATAGAGAATTGTGAAGGTGGTTCGATGAACCCTCTGCCAGGCACTTGAATGTGATTTGCAAAGTATGCATGTAGATGTTGTGAAGGTGGTTCGATGAACCCTCTACCAGGCACTTGAATGTGATTTGCAGAGTATCCATGTAGATGTTGTGAAGATGGTTCGATGAACCCTCTACCAGGCACTTGAATGTGGTTTGCAGAGTATCCATGTAGATGTTGTGAAGGTGGTTCGATGAACCCTCTTCCAGGCACTTGAATGTGATTTGCAGAGTATCCATGTAGATGTTGTGAAGGTGGTTCGATGAACCCTCTACCAGGCACTTGAATGTGATTTGCAGAGTATCCATGTAGATGAAGATGTAGATGTACAAACAACACAGCGGACTACTACTACTTCCGGGATAAAGAAGTAAGGAAAAAGCATCAGGACACTTAACATTCTGTGCTGCGACACCGAAAGCCGGTTGGTGCCATATTAACAAACACATACACACATACACACACGCACACGCACACTAACAGAGGAATGGTCATGTACTCATGATAAGCTATTAATTCAGTATTCCAAGTGTTTTCTTGAAACATGAACAAAAGAATGGTGAAACTTCCTGGCAGATTAAAACTGTGTGCCCGACCAAGACTCGAACTCGGGACCTTTGCCTTTCGCGGGCAAGTGTTCTACGATCTGAGCTACCGAAGCACGACTCACGACCGGTACTCACAGCTTTACTTCTGCCAGTATCTCGTCTCCTACCTTCCAAACTTTACAGAAGCTCTCCTGCGAACCTTGCAAAACTAGCACTCCTGAAAGAAAGGATACAGTGGAGACATGGCTTAACCACAGCCTGGGGGATGTTTCCAGAATGAGATTTTCTCTCTGCAGCGGAGTGTGCGCTGATATGAAACTTCCTGGCAGATTAAAACTGTGTGCCCGACCGAGACTCGAACTCGGGACCTTTGCCTTTGCCTTTGCCTTCGGTAGCTCAGATAGTAGAGCACTTGCCCGCGAAAGGCAAAGGTCCCGAGTTCGAGTCTCGGTCGGGCACACAGTTTTAATCTGCCAGAAAGTTTCATATCGGTGCACACTCCGCTGCAGAGTGAAAATCTCATTAAGAATGGTGGACTATTTGTTGTTTCTGTTTGACTGAGAACAATTATGCTGACTACTGTGCAATATCTACAGTTATATGCACACTACGCAAACCACTGTGGAGCGCTTGCCAGGGCACTTAACACTGTACTACGTGTTTGGGTTTCTGCCCGCTCCAATTGTACAGGGAGTGAGGGACGAGTAACCGCACAAATCCCTCAGTGCGCGTTATTCTTAGCCTCAACTTGTCCTCGCGGTCCCTACTCAAACGATTCGCAGGGCGCAAAAGGATACATCTTACTTCTTTACTTAATAGGGATGTTAGAAACTTTGTAAGCAGCTTGTCATGGGATAACTGCCGTCCATCTTCGACCGTCTGCTAATTCAGGTTTTCATCACTTCTGTGACATTTCTGTGGCTCAAACAAACCTGTGACCATTCGATCCGCCCTTTTTTGTATATGTCCAACTTCCATTGTTAGTCTCATATGGTTTGGATCCACCACACTTATGAAATACTCTTAAGATGGGACGAACTAGTGATATCAAAACAGTCTCATTTGTAGACGTTCATTTTTTCAGCATGTTCCAAAGAACTCCCTAAAAGCTCTGTTAATCCAGATGTGGCCTTTATTTTCACCAGTTGTATTTCTTTTGTTTTAATTTCGTTTTCGCAAATCATATTAACCGACGCAGTTCCCAAAAAGTTCATTCAAAATTCTTACTTCTTCAATCTTTCTGTAAGATAGCTCGGTAAATAATAACCATCAAATAACACCAGAAAAATAGCCGGTTGGACGTCAGAAATCAGATGCAATGATCATCCCCAAGATCTGAGGGAGAAAGTTCTTCAGTGACGATGATCACACTTCTACGAGCTATACAGCTGCTAATGAAAGCATCCAAATGCGCTGCTGAAATCCAGGCGTACATTATAATCCGAAATTATTGCGACTTATTGACGCCTCTTCGCATAGAGTCTGATAGTACGAGCACATCATCCGACGATCATGTATTTTCAAAGACATCGCTCGCCTGCAGGCAGTTTCACCGTGTGAGGAAAACAGGCAACCCTCCCACCACCCTATGCCCGACAAGTAGCCGCCGTCGCATAGTAGGGCAACCGCAGAATTCAACCAATACCAACCTTATGGTGGCTTGCGACTCACAATGCTTTGCCAAGTGTAAACCAGATAGTTACGTCATGGTCAATACACTTAACGTTATTACTTCACGCAGGAATAATATGTCATAACTTTGTGTCTTCATTTATGCATTCAGTAATCATTCGTCTATTACAAACAATTACAGTTTTGAGTCTATCTGATCATTAGTTACACCTCTTTCAAAATTGTCATTGTTGATGCATGAATATTACTCATTCGTAATTTGTTTGCAACCTTTAATTTCCTTTTATGTAAATTAGTTTCAAGTACTGCTCTGTACCTACTACTCTTTCAACATAACATGGTATATGATAAACAAGATTCTCCATCCATCAAAATGACGCATCAAAGCACACTTTTCGCTATATAAGGTAGACAAAGGTACCCGTGTTAATATTCCAGTTGAAACCTATTCTAGGTAAATAAATAATAGCCACAAATTTTAGATGTATCTGTTTTGTTGTGATCAAATAGTGAACTGATGGGCCTAGACTTTAGTTTAGTTTAGATTAGTTTTAAATATGCCTAAAACTTTGAAAACATACCGATGAGTCAAAAACTATTAGTCCATAAAACAACTGCTCAAAAAAGAATTTGTAACATGTTCAGTTATCGTTATGCAATACACAATACAAATTGAATATAATTCTTTCATATTCGAGCACCCCTGGTTTCAGCAGATCAATTACCCACTTCAGTGTTACATATCAGCTAATTTAATTCTGTCTGAATGTCGCTTTCCATTATGCGTACATTCAAAAGCCGTACTGAAAATTTTCGCATCTTCTTTAGCGCTTTTGAATTCTTGTAGTCTTCCTCGTGATTATCGATTTAGTCTTTCTTCGCTAGCATCATAACTCATAATTTTCTTTGCTGATAATGAGTCTTGCCACAGTCAGACCGAACACCCCTGTATGTCTCATGTCGCCCCTGACCATAATTTTAGATAGTCTTTTGATAGATCCATGCCTGGAGAAAGGAATGTCCTATTGGCAGATCCAGCATAATGCAAGAAACTGTTGTTTGTGTTTACACAAACATATTTCGGCACTTTTTCCAGTCTTCAGAAACAAATAAAATCCACTTGTAGATGGCACAGTTTTTCCAAAGCATGTTTGAAAGGCAAACAACAGTGAATCAAGACAGATCTGCGCTATCCACATAGTATTATTTATTCGCGTTTAGTATCTTCAGGGCTTCAATTGCTGCATATCAGTATTTGATTTTGAGAGTGTGGCCATCATTGTAATCGATGGGTGATGCACAAATACGAAGATCGACACGGAAACATTGTAGAATAAGGGAGAAAGCCTTTCTAAATTTTATTCGGAGCATCTGACAATCTGAAAGCCGTATGATCCAGAAAATGCCTTTGCTAACAACCCACAGACAACGGTAAAAAGGAAGGCAATTTCACTGCACGTCTTATTACCGTAGGGGTCCCACAAGCCGTTTCGTGTCGCCGGGAACTCCACGTGAGTCACGGCCGACATATCCGTGCAGCATTGTGCAGGCGACGGTCTAATTTCCCCTGGTGCGTCGGGGTGAGACGGAAAGTTGGCAGGCCTGACCAGCTTGCACTGGTTCGGACCGGCGCTCAACTGTTACTTCCTGTAGTCTGCGGCCGACTCAGCGCGCGACCGCCGCGCTGATTGGATGTCCGGGCCACTCTGCAATGGCGACGCAGTCTGGCAGACATTTGACCTCTCTAAGCGCGCCAGCCGTACCTACACAGTCCACGTGCACACCTTCTGCGTGTTGGTTGACAGCGTTCCATGCTGTCGAGTTCCTGGTGGACGAAATGGATTCTTACTGCCGGATACTATCGTTAGGAATTTTTATAAGGCAAATAGTTCAGTTGCAATGTTAGGCGACAAATACATTTATGCAATATTTGAAAAAAAAAATACCACGAAAATTTGTGAATTAGTCGTCACCAGCCGGCCTTTGTGGCCGAGCCGTTCTAGGCGCATCAGTCCGCGCTGCTGCTACGGTCGCAGGTTCGAATCCTGCCTCGGGCATGGATGTATGCGATGTCCTTAGGTTAGTTCAGTTTAAGTAGTTCTAATTCTCAGATGTTAAGTCCCATAGTGCTCAGAGCCATTTGAACCATTTAGTCGTCATCGTAATCTAAGCAGCATTGTTGCCCAGCAATACACTTAATCCGTCTTTGCATCCAGAATATAGCAGCTGCTATTTAACTTCCCATCTACTTGAGTTGTGAAACTATAATTATTTTAACGTGTCTCTTCCAGAAGACTGAAAGTTTTGATACATAACAATTCTGATTCGTCTTGCATCTACTTAGTACATCACTTTCAATTTTCGACCCATTTACACAAATTATTTTTAACTTAATTTCAACAATCGATATGTTTTTAACTCAGCATTTACACACGCGATATGTTTCTACCAGCCGGCCTCCGTAGCTGAATGGTAAGTGCGATTGACTACGATGCAGAGGATCCCAGTTTGATCCCCGGCACTACTAGGAATTTTTCCTTGGTGGGAGGACTGCACCCAATCTTATAATAAATGAGAAGCTACTTGATTGAGTAGTAACGGCTCCAGATCACGAAAACTGACATCCGCCGGGAGGATGGTGGGCTCACACGACAGCCCTCCTTACCTTATTCAATGACGCCATTGGCGGAAGATGACATGGCGGTCAGTCAGTATCAATGGGCCTGCCAGGGGCTGTAGACGGGTTTAACGTATGTTTCTGAGCATCACTACTATGAAAGTTATAAGTGCTACCACCAACCATTACACAATATTACAAACTGATATTCGTGTAGGTAAAATAACAGAGCACTAATTTATGTCAGCCGTCTTTGGTAGACAAATAAAAGAAAAACGATGTGCGAGCAAATTACCGCGTGACTGCTATGGTCGCAGGTTCGAATCCTGCCTCGTGCATGGATGTGTGTGATGTCATTACGTTAGTTAGGTTTAAGTAGTTCTAAGTTCTAGAGGACTTATGACCACAGCAGGTGAGTCCCATAGTGCTCAGAGCCATTTTTTTTTAGCAAATTACAGAAATACAAACATCTCTCGCTCTTCTAACATGGTTTTCTAAGATCCGACGCTACAGGTGACAAGTCGGATACTACACTCCTGGAAATGGAAAAAAGAACACATTGACACCGGTGTGTCAGACCCTCCATACTTGCTCCGGACACTGCGAGACGGCTGTACAAGCAATGATCACACGCACGGCACAGCGGACACACCAGGAACCGCGTTGTTGGCCGTCGAATGGCGCTAGCTGCGCAGCATTTGTGCACCGCCGCCGTCAGTGTCAGCCAGTTTGCCGTGGCATACGGAGCTCCATCGCAGTCTTTAACACTGGTAGCATGCCGCGACAGCGTGGACGTGAACCGTATGTGCAGTTGACGGATTTTGAGCGAAGGGCGTATAGTGGGCATGCGGGAGGCCGGGTGGACGTACCGCCGAATTGCTCAACACCTGGGGCGTGAGGTCTCCACAGTACATCGATGTTGTCGCCAGTGGTCGGCGGAAGGTGCACGTGCCCGTCGACTTGCGACCGGACCGCAGCGACGCACGGATGCACGCCAAGACCGTAGGATCCTACGCAGTGCCGTAGGGGACCGCACCGCCACTTCCCAGCAAATTAGGGCACTGTTGCTCCTGGGGTATCGACGAGGACCATTCGCAACCGTCTCCATGAAGCTGGGCTACGGTCCCGTACACCTTTAGGCCGTCTTCCGCTCACGCCCCAACATCGTGCAGCCCGCCTCCAGTGGTGTAGCGACAGGCGTGAATGGAAGGACGAATGGAGACCTGTCGTCTTCAGCGATGAGAGTCGCTTCTGCCTTGGTGCCAATGATGGTCGTATGCGTGTTTGGTGCCGTGCAGGTGAGCGCCACAATCAGGACTGCATACGACCGAGGCACACAGGGCCAACACCCGGCATCATGGCGTGGGGAGCGATCTCCTACACTGGCCGTACACCTCTGGTGATCGTCGAGAGGACACTGAATAGTGCACGGTACATCCAAACCGTCATCGAACCCATCGTTCTACCATTCCTAGACCGGCAAGGGAACTTGCTGTTCCAACAGGACAATGCACGTCCGCATGTATCCCGTGCCACCCAACGTGCTCTAGAAGGTGTAAGTCAGCTACCCTGACCAGCAAGATCTCCGGATCTGTCCCCCATTGAGCATGTTTGGGACTGGATGAAGCGTCGTCTCACGCGGTCTGCACGTCCAGCACGAACGCTGGTCCAACTGAGGCGCCAGGTGGAAATGGCATGGCAAGCCGTTCCACAGGACTACATCCAGCATCTCTACGATCGTCTCCATGGGAGAATAGCAGCCTGCATTGCTGCGAAAGGTGGATATACACTGTACTAGTGCCGACATTGTGCATGCTCTGTTGCCTGTGTCTATGTGCCTGTGGTTCTGTCAGTGTGATCATGTGATGTATCTGACCCCAGGAATGTGTCAATAAAGTTTCCCCTTCCTGCGACAATGAATTCACGGTGTTCTTATTTCAATTTCCAGGAGTGTATATTTCTAGTATATGGGAAAGACTACGAAACACTGCCACAACTACGTCTGCAAATAACAAAATAAGAATTTCGCGAGTGAAATGTAGACCATTTTTGAAACGAAAACTTCAGCAAAACATTCAGGACAGCTCTCGCGAGTCAACTGTAGACCATTTTTGAAAGGAAAACTTCAACACAACATCCTGGAAGTTATTCAATGGAGATTAATCTACAGACGTGTTTATAATGTTAGATTTGCCTCAGGGAAATGTGATACATCCACTTAGACTAACAGCAATTTTTAGATGATTGTGTTCAGATAATAAAATTCATGGCGACATCTCAGTCTTGGTCTCATATGAGTTATAGAGGGTCCATAATAGACATAAGAGTGATGTACAGACTATCCTATAAACGATACACAGAAACTTGCGACAGATACTAAAAAGCGCTGGCGTAATACTAAACAAATATAATTCGGTCACATTTAACCTTTGATACACATTTTATAATGCGTAAAATATAAACGTGATGCGCCTAATCCATAATGTTGTGGAGTGTAAGTATTACACATGACAAAACCCAATGATCACAGTATTACATAATGAAACGTCCGCTTAGAAAAATTATACACGACTGTGCTTAAACTGAAACACAATACTTTTGGCGCAACGCAATCTGACTTCCAAAAATCCCTACGAAAGAATGGCCCTGACTAACATTAACCTATACGTTTCACAAATCACTTACCTCACAAAAATTTTCGTTACTCAAGCTACTGCAATACAGCGAGCGCCACTACTGCCAGCTAAATAAAAGATTCAAACTACTGAAGGCACTAACTACTGATAGGCATAGTTAGCAAATGAAAGATTTTAATACAGAACAAACAATGTATTTATCTTAATAGTCATAATATATATAGCAGTTCATGACATCCAGTCTTACAAATTTCAAAACTCCGCCATCTCTCTCCCCACGTCCAACTGCGCAACGCTACGCGCTGTTAGCATCCAGCTGCAGCTGCCCGACACTACAATGGCAGACAACAATGCAAACTAGCCACAGACTGCGCACAGCACAGCCAGTGATTTTTCACACAAAGCGCTATGTGGCGTTACCAATAAGAAAACCTAAACAGCCTACTTACAATAATTACAAGTTGAATCTGTCTTCGCGGACAACAGACACCTCCACTTAAGTTAAGGAACCTTCTGGGTCACGATAAAAAGTTCCTGATCACCAGACTTTACGCCAATTTCCTGGATCAGAGCCGCGATGGATAGCCGCGCGGACTTAGACGCCCTGCCACGGTTCGCGCGGCTTCCCCCGTCGGAGGTTCGAGTCCTCCCTCGGGCGGTGAGTGTGTTGTCCTTAGCGTAAGTTAGTTTAAGTCAGATTAAGTAGGGCGTAAGCCTAGGGACCGATGACCTGAGCAGCTTGGTCCCATAGGATCTTACAACAATTTTTTCCTGGATTAAAATCGAGATCTCTTGGCAGAGTCTCGTGGAGTGAGGGCGTGCGAAGCTGTTTTTGGTGATCCGCCTGTCGAATGAGAACCATGAGGTCGGTGGCCCCTTGGTGTTATTTGAAAGTAAAAGTTTATCTGACAATACTGGTATTCACTCGCTTCCTTTTTGCGTTATAGTTCAACACAACACAATATCATATATACACATTTCACACACAGATACACATAAGGCACACCTCTCACATTTCACTTTTCACTAAGCAAAGGCTTTATCGTATACAGGAAAAGAAAACTTTTCCAATGAGTAGGTCGATCATACTCCTTGGTGTCTTCCAGTAAAGAATGCCACATTATTTTGTGAAGTACGGCCACTGCAGACCCCCTGGCAACATTGTGACGTGGTACCGCGCTACAGATTCAAGTTTATACGGAAAACTGTTACCAGATCTTCTCTGATACCACTAGTGCCTTACATAGTTTCAATATAGCATCTCCCATTATTGTCAAGCAGTCGTCTATGAAAGCAATGTGATTACTGCAAATTTTCGGCCTACAACGCCCAAGTCAGTCCGGGAAC
The DNA here is from genome assembly GCF_023897955.1 of Schistocerca gregaria. NCBI lineage: Eukaryota > Metazoa > Arthropoda > Insecta > Orthoptera > Acrididae > Schistocerca > Schistocerca gregaria. The sequence continues at coordinate 658,075,409 of NC_064920.1, forward strand.
GCAACTGATCGCTCTAGACACGCTATGTCTTACGTTGCTGACACTCGGCCATCAGGCTAGCCCTGTGTTCTGACACCCATTAGAAGAACGTCCAACGAAAACGGTACACATATTACAGCACACTATCAACACTGTACATCACAACCATCACAAAACTCGTAGGAAACATATTGCAATACCACCCCAGAAGAAAGTACTGGTGCCGCTGTATCGGACCCATCGGACAACACTATCAGAATTGTAGCTTGTTCCATGGGTACGAAGATAAACAGACTAAAAGTATCATCTTACAGCCTAAGAAACAACTTACCAGTGAACAGAGTGCTATCCCAATTCTCCTGGACCCGTCGACAGTGGGCCAGACACTATAAGTATATTCATCGACCAGTATGGTATCTTTCTGCTAGGGGAATGCATTTGACAGGTAGCCTGCCACATAGGACAGCCATTTGAAACCGAGTACATGACCTACGGATTCTACATAGGTGCAGCGCTAATTGGATGTCTTTGGCCACCCACGTTAGGCAAGATAATGATTTGTGATGACTGTGGGCACCCGATAATGAGTCAATTGTATACGCACGCGTAATACCATCCAGATGTGTATTCTGTGCAATTCCCTTCTCTATGATTCGAATGTTGTGTAGCAAGCTCACATGACACACATTCAAAATCACTGAAGTCAAGGTCTCCGCCTACCTGGACTGTTTTGAAACTCTGAGCTTCTCCTACTGCTGCGCCATGTAAGTCACGTGTTTTCACATTGTTCTGCCGCGGCTTAATCCCCACAAGCGCGATATATTTTCGTAGATTTCGAAGGTTCCGTGACTCACGAAGATGAGTGTACCTTCGAGTAAAGCTGCTGTCTACAGTCGAGTTGAGAAATCACAGAGGGTCAGTTGCACACAAAACAGTTTTCAGGATTTTATGGGTAGGACACTGGAAAAGCGACGTTTGCTTACGAAAGAGACTGGTTGCAAAATACCATACAGTTTCTACATGAAAACTGCTGAGGTATGTAGAATTCTCCGTCTCGGGTCTGGTTAAAGGAGGACAGCAGATGTATGCATTTAAAAGCAATGTGACTGCCTTGCTGACTGCTGACAGCGTACAATATAAAGTGGCCGACGCCCGAAGTCAGATGTTTAATACCTATTGAAACTTAATTTGTAAATTCCAGGAGTCTGTTTTCGGGTTAAAATTTAGATATTTTCTCCAGCGTTCAACATTGCTCTCGAGGTGAAATTCTGTTAACAATAGCTCAAGTAAAGATCTCTAAAATCATTCGTTCTATCATCCATCTATGAACACTACTACATACAGGGTGTAAAGAGTCTGTGTATATAAAGTTTTAGAGCGTTCAGGGTACATAAAAGAGACACTTTTTGTGTGACAAAAATGCCAGAGATGCAGTTACCCCGCTAATGGTAAGTGAAGGGTTTGAGCAAGCTTCCCTTAGGCCAACGTTCACATTTGTTTTGACTGCTTTTTATACAAACCGTTGACAACTGAATCTGATTCGCCACACAACCACTTCTTACAGCTAGGAAGCGTAAGTTTTCATTGATGCTAGCAATGTACACGTCCGTCGATATACAATTGACCGAGTGAGGTGGCGCAGTGGTTAGCACACTGGACTCGCATTCGGGAGGACGACGGTTCAATCCCGTCTCCGGCCATCCTGATTTAGGTTTTCCATGATTTCCCTAAATCGTTTCAGGCAAATGCAGGGATGGTTCCTTTGAAAGGGCACGGCCGATTTCCTTCCCAATCCTTCACTAACACGAGCTTGCGCTCCGTCTCTAATGACCTCGTTGTCGACGGGACGTTAAACACTAACCACCACCACCATATACAATTAAGTTACTATTGTTCATGTTACGCTGTGTTTACATATACGTTATTACTGGTGTTTACACGTTTTTGATTGCTGATCACGTGATTGTGGCTCCGGAATGACGGGAGTCCACCATACTTTTCCGTTGAGAAGAGAGAACATTTAGACAACGTTTTCCCCCGTTGTTGGATTGGGAAGGGTGGGGAAGAACTATGGCCACCACATACTCCAGATGTCACTCCAACAGATTTGTTTTTGCGAAGGAAGATGTAGCATTTCGTGTACGAGACACCCATAGACGCTCCAAATGAGTTGGTTGCCCGTTTGGCTCAAGTTACAGCCATTCTTCGTGAAACACAAACTCTAGAGTCCGAAATTAAAGCAAAAAGAGGAAATTTTCAAGGTTTTGTGTACTTTGTCACAAAACAGTAGCGGGTTTCCGCACACTTGCGATAACTGGTTAATGTGCTCAGCAGGGGGTGTGACCACCTCAGGCAGCAGTACAGGCTCCACAACGACGGGGCATGGAGTGAATGGTGTCCTCAGTCTCATGTTGAGACAATTACGCTCATTCTTCCTGCAGGGCTGCTCACAAGTCGTGGAGAATGGTTGGTGGATGCTGACGTGATGCGACATGCCCTCCTTAGTGCATCTCAGGTATGCTCTATGGGAATGAAATCGGGAGAGTATGCTGGCCACGGCATGTACATTTCCCAGAAAACATCAATTACCGTGCTCCATGAGGCGGAGCATTATCGTCCATCAGTACGAAGTCTGGTCCAACGGCACCTCGCAGTAACCACGTATGGGTTGCCAAGATCTCGTCACGATACATGACAGCAATTAAACCTTGTCGATTCACCCGTTGCAGTTTTCTGAAGAAGTGTCTGAGTGGTCAACATAACCCATGCGCACGTCATTAGGGAGCCTACACGATATCGGCTCTTTCCACAATGTCTAAATCGCGAAATCGTGTTCCACGTTCCCTCCAGGTGAGAGTCTACCGAGGATCACTCTCCAGATCAAATCGGGACTCATCTGTAAAAAGCACATTCGCCCGGAGTTCGACCGCACAGGTGGTATGTTGACGACTCCACTCTAGACGTTTCCTTCTGTGAAGAAGCGTTTGAGGCACACATACAACAAGCATTTTCTACTGTTTGCCTCGATATAATACGTCAAGTGCATACTGCGAGGTAAGACGCCAGGTGCTATGCAGTACTGAGGCAGTAACGTCGTGCCCTTACAGCCAAATAACAGTCCTCTCTTCCTGACGTTACACGTGGGGGGGGGGGGGGTCCTGTCTGGTCTTCGGCATACAGTTTAGGTCTCTATAAACTTTCGCCATGTCCGAGAAAGAACTGAACGATTCACATTAAACCATCTAGTCTCATCAATTTGCGACCTCCACAGCACAGAGTCTGGTTGGCGTCTTCTCTGTGACATACTGCACTGTCTATGAGTCTGTACACAGCAACTGTGGATGTGGGACTATTCGCCAAACACTACACCGTCTGGTAGGTGCACTGACATCGTTGGCGTGCTTGTCCGTTAACCGGAATGCTACCTTCCGTATAGAACACGGCCGTACGGCCATCTGTTGACAGTTGGTATGATTATATTGAGAATTAGACACAGGACGGGGAAACGGCAGTTTGTTGCTTTAATTCTGAACACCAGTGTAGTTGCCTTGAGCATATCAGACAACCATTAACACGCAGATGCCAGCCGTGTATTGATGTAAATGGATGACATTTTCAGCAACATCTCAAAAAAAAAAAAAAATACCCTTCACGTGTCTGAACATGATTAGCGTCAAAACCTTCATCTTTCCTAGAGGGAAACGATGCAGCAGTTTGCTATATTTTTGTCACATAACAGAATGTTTATTTACGTCTCCTCTACTTTTTCTCTTCTTGTTCTCAGTCTTCTAATTCGCCACGCGACGAATACCTCTCCTGCGCCAACCTAAACAGCATTTGCGCTATCCGTCCTGAATTATTTGTTGGAAGGTACGTTTGCTACCTATTTCCCCCAATGATTTTAGAAGTTCCGATGCAACGTTATTTACCTATTTGCTTTATTCGATCAGGTCTTCCATAGGTTTCTTAAATTCTGATTCATATACCAGATTCCCTATGACTTAGTTATCGACTCTAGGTTTTTCTTTTATCAAGTCAACAGACAAGTTCTCCCCTTCATAGAGGCCCTCAATGCACTCTTTCTGGCATCTGTTTCCTCTGCGTATAACAGTGAAATTCCCGTTGCACTCCCATTGCACCCTTGGTTTTAATTTCACCGAAGGCTATTTTCACTTTTCTATATGGTGAGTCAGTTCTTCCGACAATCATTTCTTTTTCGATTTTTTCACGTTTTCCTTACAGTCAATTGGACTTGTCTCCTCTGCACTTGCTATTTATTTTATCCCTAGGGAACTGCTGTATTCCTGTCCCTGCTTGAACATTTTTGTACTTCCCTTTTTTCATATATCGACTGAAGTATTTCTTCTGTTACTTAAGATTTCTTCGCAGTTACCTTCCTTGCACCTAGACTATGTGATCAAAAGTATCCGGACACCTGGCTGAAAATGACTTACAAGATCGTGGCGCCCTCCATCGGTAATGCTGGAAATCAATATGGTGTTGGCCCACCCTTAGCCTTCATGACAGCTTCCACTCTCGCAGGCATACGTTCAATCAGGTGCTGGAAGGTTTCTTAGGAATGGCAGCCCATTCTTAAAGGAGGGCTACACTGAGAAGAGGTATCGATGTCGGTCGGTGAGGCCTGGCACAAAGTTGGCTTTCCAAAACATCCCAAAAGTGTAGGATAGGATTCAGGTCAGGACTCTGTGCAGGCCAGTCCACTACAGAGATGTTATTGTGCATTATGAACAGGTGCTCGATCGTATTGAAAGATGTGGTCGCCATCCCCGAATTGCTCTTCAACAGTGGGAAGCAAGAAGGTGCTTAAAACATCAATGTAGGCCAGTGCTGTGATAGTGCCACGCAAAACAACAAGGGGTGCAAGCCGCCTCCATGAAAAACTCGACCACACCATAACACTACCGCCTCCGAATTTTACTGTTGTCACTACACACACTGACAGATGACGTTCACCAACCATTCGCCATACCCACAGCCTGCCGTCGGATCGCCACATTGTGTACCGAGATTCGTCACTCCACACAACGTTTTCCCACTGTTCAATTGTCCAGTTTTTACACTCCTAACATCAAGCGAGGCGTCGTTCAGCATTTACAGGCGTGATGTGCGGCTTATGAGCAACCGCTCGACCATCCAAGTTTTCTCACCTCCCGCCTAACTGTCATAGTACTTGCAGTGGATGCTGATGCAGTTTGAATTTCCTGTGGATGGTCTGGATAGATGCCTGCCTATTACACATTACGACCCTATTCATCCTGCCCCGATCTCTGTCAGTCAACAGACGAGATCAGTCTGTATGCTTTTGTGGCGTACGTGTCCCTTCACGTTTCCACTTCACTATCACATCGGAAATAGTGGACCTAGAGATGTTTAGGAGTGTGGAAATCTCGCGAACAGATGTAGGACACAAGTGACATCCAATCACCTGACCACGTTCGAAGTCGTGAGTTCCGCGGAGCTTCCCATTCTGCTCTCTCACCATGTCCAGTGACTACTGAGGTCGCTGATATGGAGTGCCAAGCAGTAGGTGGCAGAACAATGCATCTAATATGAAAAACATATGTTTTTGGGGGTGTGCGGATATTTTTTTCACGTAGTATATGTCCGACTATCCGACATCTGTGATTGCCCTTTTTTAGAGATGTTTTCTCCTCTTCAACTGAACTGCCTACTCTCGTGTTTCTTATACAGTATCCGCATCCTTAGCGAAATTCAAACACCTCACATCGCTTTTCACTACTTCAGTAGCCCACTTCCTTCCACTCTGATTCTCCCGTACGATTCTCTAAAAACATCACTACCAAATTATGTTCTGCATTTAGATCTGTTCCAGGATACGCCTTACAATCTAGTATCTAATTTTGGAATCTCTGTATGACCATTATGGAAATACAACTGGAATCTATACGTGTCTCCGAATCTTTTCGAAGTATACCTGCTGCTCTTCTTAATACTCTGAAAGTTCTAACTAAAGTGGAAGCCGTTGCACACCGCTGGTGCACAACGACCGTTGTATATTCAGGTGTAAAGGACAGTAGTCAGTCGTAGAAAACAGTAATTTACTACAGATCTAGATTTCGAATACATTAATAGTCATCATGGCTGCATTATTAGTCGTTATAGTTGCTGTCAAGATCTGAAATAAATTACGGTTTTTTTCGACTGACTGATGAATGATCTCCTTCGTTAAATTTGAGTCTAGCAGTTTATGTATGTGATTTTTATACCGAGTATCCTACAGTAAAATGTATGTCTGCATTACTTTGAACGCGGTTTTCAAAGTACTTGTGTAAATTTTTATTCTCAATATGAAAACTCCACAAGCTTTCTTTAAATTAAGAGGAATAAGAAATCTGACACACACCTAACTGCAGAATATTTCGTCTTGGCTGACCATATGATTAGGGTCTCGTCTTTGTTAGGTATTAACTCATTTGGATAAGGGTGTGAGTGGAAACTGGCTGTGGACTTGTTTAAGAAGTATCCTCGAATTTGCGTGAAGCAATTCAGGTAAACCATACAATATCAAATCGAAATCGGCACTGGAATTTAGGCTCCACTTTCTCGTATAAAATTCCTGTCTCTTGCTTAATGCGCTACGGTTCAAATCCTGCCTCGGGCATGGATGTGTGTGATGTCCTTAGGTTAGTTAGGTTTAAGTAGTTCTACGTTCTAGGGGCCTGATGACCTCAGATGTTAAGTCCCATAGTGCTCAGAGCCATTTGACCCATCTTGCTTAATGCAGCACATTGACCAACAAGTTTCGGCATCTTGTTTCTTGGCTCCAAATCGGAATTTTGCTTTGCCCCTATAAGCGTCAGTAGAACACTCTGTAAGTGACAATATGTCCAACGGGGTTCTTACGCACCAATCTCACAAATTGTTATACAGTTCTTCAGTACCGATTGGTGAAGAACGCGGAAGGACAAATTGCGTGGGTACTGCAATCGGCTACTGGCATGTGAAGCACAAGTTTGTTTCGTTTCATTGTGGAGCAATGGAAAAGAAAAGCACATAAAATTCGGTCGCTCAGTCATGAGAAACCCACATAATGGATACCAAATATAAAAGTATAACCATGAAGCGTTTAAAAATAAGCTTTTTTTTCGAAACCGATCGAACTTAGCACAGCAAAACAATGATTACTGGTAGCAGCAACTGCTCACTCGGTATGAGAAATAACCTTATTAATCGAGATCACGTGTTGTCTTGTTGTAATATGGCACTAGTATTGTGTGGAGGAATATCTGAACCTCATCTTCTTTAGACTCGCTAGAGGCTGTGCATAATTTTATGAGTTCAGGTAAGCGCTTTCAGCCAATAATATCCTATCTCTTCAGTCACTCAATTCAGTGTGCATTTCACCTTGTAAGATGCACACACACACACACACACACACACAGAATTATGCTGCATGTATTTGAACACATACCTATCCTGATCTCGTTTCCCTATCCCTGCCTAATCCGAGCTAGTGCTGTATGTTGATACTTGATTATTGATATGTAGAAGGAATATCACATTGTGAGTTCCTAATTTAGCGCATAAGAATCTCATGGCGTTGTACAGCCACATACAGTCCTCGTGTCAGAGCTTGCAGTGAGTAAGAGGCTTGACAATTGCAGGATGAATCACTCTTGGCAAATTGACATCCATCAGTGGTTTCCTTTCTCACCAATCTCAGATGAAGTTTAATTTGAAACTAGCCTAACAGAGAAACGATCATGACTTGCATTACTTTGGTGTGAGAGTAGGCTGATATACTGCAGCGATAACTGGCTAATGAAAGTAACAGAAAGAAAATTGAGAACGCTACTTTTCAGAACTGAAACAGGTAGAATGCAGTGGAAGAGGAAATCAGGCTGTTTAACGGAGAGTCAAATATGGAATAACTGAAAATACGATAGTAGAAGTTCCCAATAGTATGGGAAATCAGTGCTTTCCTAAACTATCACTTATCAGAGAGTCTGACGAAAAAAAAAATCAAGGAAATACTATAAAACTGGGATGTCTGTGACGTAAATATAGTGAAAATCAGTATGGTGTAATTTCGTTTGTTGCGTTTTGAATCATATCTGCAAACAGTTCATTATCACATGGACTGTATCAAAATTTCGCAGCACAGGGTCAAGTTACTTTATGACCATATCCTATCCGTTTAAGCAGATTTATGTAACGATTATGACAAATAAACTTAAATCGGTTTTGAAAACTGTTCTCTCTCTCTCTCTCTCTCTCTCTCTCTGTCGCTCTGCGATATTAATATTCAACAAACACACCCCCACCTACACGACTGCCACTCCACTGGCCGTCATCACAGAAGACGTGGATATCGACTGCCAAACATAAAGATGCGCCGGCCAAGCTTGCAAATGGTATTCCGAGACAGACCAGAAGCAATGCTAGCTGGTGACGCCTCCTAGTCACTGGCTACTGTCCTCAAACCAGGACTCGAAACAGACACGTCATACTGCAATAAGTTGCTCTCGTGGAACAAACAGACATGTCATAATGCAATAAGTTGCTCTCGTGGAACAAACAAGGTACAATTAATCTCTCACTCAGATGTACTAGGCAAATTCCAGTGACTTTGCTTATAAAAATTAATAATGCATGAGGTCCGTTGCTTTTCATTCATAATACCTGATCCTAAATCAATAAATTTCATGACTGATGTCTCCACACCAACGGTTTATCGTCCAGTTTGAAGACAAAAGATATCTGAAGAGCTGCTAACAATTAACGTAGTCTATAGACTTGGTCGAAGTCCTGGCTATCATTTAGTTTATCGTAGACGAAGTAAGCTTTAAATCAAACTGACTCCACAAAGTACAAGTAATATTCGATCATTAGTCGTATTACCGTTCTACTAATACTAGTATAGAATGTTTGTATTTCAGAGCTTGTGGTGCTGAGAGTTCAGGAAGGTGGCGTCGTCATGAACTCCGCCGTCATTTTCAGATAATTAGAGAAACGGAACTGAATAGATACATAAGTATTTTCTGCACGCATCTATTGTGACATTAATGAGTAAACACAAAACTGGACTGACTAACAGCTTGTGCCAAAATGAGATAGATGACAGAGGGCTCCAAACTGAAAATCAAAAATAAACAAAAAATGCTTGTTCAAGCGCATCGCATCAGGGCCAATGACCACGAACATAGGTGGAACAAAATCAATACTCAACAAAGTATAGAAAAAATGTAAAGAAGTTTCCAAATTGAAGGCGTTATAGTGCACCCAAGTTGGGTACTTTGTGGAACATGACCAATGCGATTTTATCACCCTTACATGGTCCCGACAAATCACTGGATGTCAAGTCCGGTGTGATACAAGTTTAAGTAAGCCGAGGCTTTTGTAAGAGTAATATACTCACCACTGTACCAACTGTAACGAAACACATCACTTTTGTCACCACTGATAAAAATCAACCCACGCAGTCTACACAAGAGCCATCAAAATCACTCTGAAGTCATAATGCTTCTAAGCATATAAAACATAATAATTAGCAATACGAATTTCAAATAATAGCAGGAATAACTAACCCGGCTTAAGAAAATTCAAATGGTTCAAATGGCTCTAAGCACTGTAGGTCTTAGCATCTGAGGTCATCAGTCCCCTATAACTTAGAACTACTTAAACCTAAGTAACCTAACGACATCACACACATCCATGCCAGAGGCAGGATTTGAACCTGCGCTGTTCCAGACTGAAGCACCTAGAACCGCTCGGGCTGAAGAAATGCGTATACTTGTAACATATAGTAGACACTGGTTTTGCACGATTTTAGATTACTAACAAAAAAACGTTTAACATACACGTATTTATCTGTAACGTGTTCTAATGGTAGTAGAGACTTATGTCGTAATCTCGATGGAAAAAACCTAAAAACAATTCAGCCCGAGGAGATTAAAAAGCATCAGGACAAAAACAATTCCCTGTTATGGTCATTGGTACATTTGCTAAAATTCATGTTGTAAATGGAATAAAAATTTTATCATATCTTCGGAAAATTGTATTCGAATTTGGGTTCTAGTTATGTTATATGCCTAGCATTGAAAAATTACTGTTCATATGCGCGTCCCCTGTCCACTCCTGTTTTGCGAGTCAAGACCATCATTTCAATCATCTCCACGATTTACCTAACGAGCTGAAAAAACATTCAAATTTATTATTCATTATTTAAGAAATAATGTTTAGTCATACTGGTAACCAAGCAGCACTGAGCAGAAAATAAAACTAATTCACATATACATACGAGACTTGAAGATTTAATTATGACATTCATTTTACATATCTTCGTTTCGAGCTCACAATGTAACGACAAAAACTCAGTACGTAACTTCTGTGTCCAGTTGTTCCTAATTTAAATTCACTCAGAAAGAACAATGGACTGGCAAAACAACACAACATGAACATAAAATACTTCGTCGGTCAGTTCATCGATAAAAAAGGCTGAAGATTGAAACTACAATAAAAGATTTTAAAAATAAACCATCAGTCGAAGACGACAATGATGTCCTTCAAAAATGGAATACTGTTCTGGCATAGGAATCAGTGCCAATGCTTTGTAATCAGAATAAAGTACACTCCTGGAAATTGAAATAAGAACACCGTGAATTCATTGTCCCAGGAAGGGGAAACTTCATTGACACATTCCTGGGATCAGATACATCACATGATCACACTGACACAACCACAGGCACATAGACACAGGAAACAGAGCATGCACAATGTCGGCACTAGTACAGTGTATATCCACCTTTCGCAGCAATGCAGGCTGCTATTCTCCCATGGAGACGATCGTAGAGATGCTGGATGTAGTCCTGTGGAACGGCTTGCCATGCCATTTCCACCTGGCGCCTCAGTTGGACCAGCGTTCGAGCTGGACGTGCAGACCGCGTGAGACGACGCTTCATCCAGTCTCAAACATGCTCAATGGGGGACAGATCCGGAGATCTTGCTGGCCAGGGTAGTTTACTTACACCTTCTAGAGCACGTTGGGTGGCACGGGATACATGCAGACGTGCATTGTCCTGTTGGAACAGCAAGTTCCCTTGCCGGTCTAGGAATGGTAGAACGATGGGTTCGATGACGGTTTGGATGTACGGTGCACTATTCAGTGTCTCCTCGACGATCACCAGAGGTGTACGGCCAGTGTAGGTGATCGCTCCCCACACCATGATGCCGGGTGTTGGCCCTGTGTGCCTCGGTCGTATGCAGTCCTGATTGTGGCGCTCACCTGCACGGCGCCAAACACGCATACGACCATCTTTGGCACCAAGGCAGAAGCGACTCTCATCGCTGAAGACGACACGTCTCCATTCGTCCCTCCATTCACGCCTGTCCCGACACCACTGGAGGCGGGCTGCACGATGTTGGGGAGTGAGCGGAAGACGGCCTAACGGTGTGCGGGACCGTGGCCCAGCTTCATGGAGACGGTTGCGAATGGTCCTCGCCGATACCCCAGGAGCAACAGTGTCCCTAATTTGCTGGGAAGTGGCGGTGCAGTCCCCTACGGCACTGCGTAGGATCCTACGGTCTTGGCGTGCATCCGTGCGTCGCTGCGGTCCGGTCCCAGGTCGACGGGCACGTGCACCTTCCGCCGACCACTGGCGACAACATCGGTGTACTGTGGAGACCTCACGCCCCACGTGTTGAGCAATTCGGCGGTACGTCCACCCAGCCTCCCGCATGCCCACTATACGCCCTCGCTCAAAGTCCGTCAACTGCACATACGGCTCACGTCCACGCTGTCGCGGCATGCTACCAGTGTTAAAGACTGCGATGGAGCTCCGTATGCCACGGCAAACTGGCTGACACTGACGACGGCGGTGCACAAATGCTGCGCAGCTAGCGCCATTCGACGGCCAACACCGCGGTTCCTGGTGTGTCCGCTGTGCCGTGCGTGTGATCATTGCTTGTACAGCCCTCTCGCAGTGTCCGGAGCAAGTATGGTGGGTCTGACACACCGGTGTCAATGTGTTCTTTTTTTCCATTTCCAGGAGTGTAGTTCAGTGAGAGAATGACCAGCTTACATTTTTCTGTCTTTCATTCTCTCCTACAGTTAATTCTCAGTAGGCGATGTTCGTCAAAAGCTATCTTTCTCTACTCAGGCAAGGTGGAATCAAAGGAGTTTCTCGGAAACGTCTTTTTAACCTCTGCTTTATCTGCGTAGTAACTTTTAACAAAAAACTCTTGATTCTAGTATGAGCGGAGACCAGTAGTAAACAATACCATATGGAAATTCCTTTTTCCGTACCATACATGGGAGTACCGTGGTCTGGAGATAGCGTATGTGACTAGTACTTAAAGCATCCTGGGTACCGAGTTCATACTCAGCCACTGGTTAAATCTGTAAAAATAAAAATGTAAATCTTCCTTCGTTCAAAATCTTACATTTCCGAAAGTTGTCCTCCGATAGCATTGAAGTTTTGACAAAACGTTGAATTCGAATAGCTGATAGAGTGCCAGCTGTTGAACGTATTTATAATATACTGTATAATAGGGAGACTTGTTAACAAAAATCTTGAAACGCTCTTGACCGAATTACTGCAAATTTTTACACGATACTCTAAGAGAGATTCGGATGGACAAAGGCTACATTTTTTTAAGTTATTGTATCAAAATGTATATGGCATATAAAGGGAAAACGTTGTTGACAAAAATCTCCACTAGTTCTTCATCTTCATCTTCTTCATCTTCAGCGATACTCTGAAAATCACTCTTAAGTGCCTGGCAAAGGGCTCATTGTACCACCATCACAATAATTTTCTGTTGTTCCACTCTCGAACGGTGGGCGGAAAAACGAATGCTTATGTCTTTCAGTGGGAGCTCTGATTTCCTTTATTTTATTATGATGATATGTAGGTTGGCGTCAACAAAACATTATCTCATTCGGAACAGAGGAGAAAATTGGTGATTGATATTTCGTGAGAAGATCCCGCCGCAATGAGAGACGCCTTTGTACACTATGTGGTCAAAAGTATCCGAACATCCCCAAAAACATACATCTTTCATATTAGGTGTATTTTGCTGTCATCTCCTGCCAGGTACTCCATATCTGCGACCTCAGTAGTCATTAGACACCGTGAGAGAGCAGAATGGGGCGCTCCGCGGAACTCACGGACTTCGAACGTGGTCAGGTGATTGGGTGTCACTTGTTTCATATATCTGTACGCGAGATTTCCACACTCCTAAACATCCATAAGTCCACTATTTCCGATGTGATAGTGACGTGGAAACGTGAAGGGACACGTACAGCACAAAAGGGTACATGCCGACCTAGTCTGTTGACTGACAGAGACTGTCGATAGTTGAAGAGGGTCGTAATGTGTAATAGGTAGACATCTATCCAGACCATCACACAGGAATTGCAAACTGCATCAGCATCCACTGCAGGTACTATGACGGTTAGGCGGGAGGTGAGAAGACTTGGATTTCATGGTCGAGCGGCTGCTCATAAGCCACACATCACGCCGGTAAATGCTGAACGACGACTCGCTTGATGTTAAGTGTGTAAACATTGGACGATTGAAGAGTGGAAAAACGCTGAGTCGAGTGACGAATCACGGTACACAATGTGGCGATCCGGAGGCATTATGTGGGTATGACGAATCCCCGGTGAACGTCAGTGTGTGTAGTGCCAACAGTAAAATTCTGAGGCGGTAGTGTTATGGTATGGTCGCATTTTTCATGGAGGGGGCTTACACCACTTGTTGTTTTGCCTGGAACTGTCACAGCACAGGCCTACATTGATGTTTTAAGCACCTCATTACTTCTCACTGTTGAAGAGCAATTCGGGGATGGTGACTGCATCTTTCATCACGATCGATCACCTGTTCATAATGCACGGCCTGTGGCAGAGTGGTTACGCGACAATAACATCTCTGTAATGGACTGGCCTGCACGGAGTCCTGGCGTGAATCCTACAGAACACCTTTGGGATGTTTTGGAAGACCGACTTCATGCTAGGTCTGACCGACTGACATCGATACCTCTCCTGAGTGCAGCACTCACTGAAGAATGGGATGCTATTCCCCAAGAAACATTCCAGCACCTGATTGAAGGTGTGCCTGCGAGAGCAGAAGCTGTCATCACGGCTTAGGGTGGGCCAACACTATATGTAATTCCAGCATTACTGATGGAGAGCTCCACGAAATTATAAGTAATTTTCAGCCAGGTGTCCGGATACTTTTGATCACATAGTGTATTTATTTATGTCCTCCCCAAATCCTGTATCATGTCAGTGACACTCTCTCCCATATTTTTCGGTAATAGAAAACGTGCTGCCGTTTCTTGAATTATCTCGATATACTCCTTTAATTCTATCTGGTAAGGATCCCACACCGCGGAGCAGTACTGCAGAAAAGGATGGACAAGCGTAGTGTACGCAGTCTTTTTAATAGGTCTGTTGCATCTTCTAATCAATAAAAACACAGTCTTTGGCTCTCCTTCCCCATATATATATATATATATATATATATATATATATATATATATATATATATATATATATATATATATAAAGTAGGCTGTTTAGGTTTTTATGTTGGTAACGCCATGTAGCGCTCTATATGAAAATCACTGACTGTGCTGTGTGCAGTCTGTGGCTGGTTTGTATTGTTTGAATTTGCTATTGTAGTGTTGGGCAGTTGGCTGTTAACAGCATGTAGCGTTGCGCAGTTGGAGGTGAGCCGCCAGCAGTGATGGATGTGGGAAGAGAGATGGCGGAGTTTTGAGAGCGGATGATCTGGACGTGTGTCCATCAGAGACAGTAAATGTGTAATACTGGATATCATGAACTGATATATATAACTTTTGAACACTATTAAGGTAAATACATTGTTTGTTCTCTATCAAAATCTTTCATTTGCTTAGTATGCCTATCAGTAGTTAGTGCCTTCAGTAGTTAGAATCTTTTATGTAGCTGGCAGTAGTGGTGTTCGCTGTATTGCAGTAGTTCGAGAAACGAAGATTTTGTGAGGTAAGTGATTCATGAAAGGTATAGGTTATTGTTAGACAGGGCCATTCTTTTGTGGGGATTTTTTAAAGTTTGATTGCGTTGCGCTAAAAATATTGCGTGTCAGTTTAGTGTTGATCAGAATAGGTAAAGAGCGAAATGTCTGAGCACGTTCAGTTTTGCTCAGTTGTTTGAAAATCAAATAACGTAAGGGGTTTAGCAGTACAGTCACTCATTAATTTTTCTAAGGGGACGTTTCATAAAATATATATATTCTTTTCCATTTAAGTTGTTCGTAATTGTGATTCTACGCATTTAGTTGAATTTACGGGCTTCATATTTGACTGATTCATCGTGTTACCGAAGCTAAACGGATACCGTTTAGCAGTGATGTGGATGACCTCACACTTTTCATTGCTTAGGGATAGTTGCCAATTTTCACACCACACAGATATCTTCTCTAAATAGTTTTGCGATTTGTTTTGATCTTCTGATGATTTTTTCTAAACGATAAACAGCAGCGTCATCTGCAAAAAACGTAAGACGGCTGCTCAGATTGTCTCCTAAATTGTTTATACAGACAAGGAACAGGAGAAGACCTACAACATTACCTTGGGGAACACCAGATACATTTCTGTTTTACTCGATGACTTTCCGTCAATTTCTACGAACTGTGACATCTATGACAAGAAATCACGAATACAGTCACACAACTGAGACGATATTGCATAAGCACGCAATTCGACTACAAGCCGCTTGTGACATATGGTGTCAAAAGCCTTCAGGAAACCTTGAAATACAGAATCAGTTTGAAATCCCTTGTCAATAGCACTCAGCACTTCATATGTGTAAAGGGCTAGTTGTGTTACACAAGAATGACGTTTTCTAAATACTTGTTGACTGTGTGTAATAGAACGTTTTCGAGGTAATTCATGATGTTCAAACACATTATATGTTTCATAATCCTGTTGCGTACCGACGTTAATGATATGGACTGTAATTTAGTGAATATTGGCGTGACGTGTGCAACTTTCCAGTTTTGAGTGTGGAACTTTCGTCGAGCGAGCTATTGTATATGATTGTTAAGTATGGAGCTATTGCATTAGCATACTTTGGAAGGAACCTAATTGGTTTATAGTCTGGACCAGAAGACCTGCTTTTATTATTTGATTTAAGTTGCTTCTCTAATCCAAGGATATTTACTTCTAAGTTAGTCATATCGGCAGTTGTTCTTGATTAGAATTGTGGATATTGGTCTTCTTTGGTAATTGAATTTTTGACGGTTGTGTTTAACAGTATTGTCATTGATTAGAACTTATATTGCTATCGCGCAGAGAAGGCACTGACTGTTTCTTGCCGCTGGTATATTTCACATACGACCAGAATCTCTTTGAATTTTCTGCTATGCTTTTTTCGCTGTTTCTGCAACAGTGTTCTTTGTACCAATGTGTATCAGCTCCGTCGTTCCTTAATTTATTTGGTATAAATCTCTCAGTTGCTGTCGATAATATTTCTTTGAATTCAAGCCAAAACTGGTCTACATTTACCGATACATCTTCTTAAATAAATGTGGTATTGATGTAATATCGCGTGTTTCTACATTTAAACATAAGCCAAACTGATCTTTCCGAAGGCCGACGTCAACCTGTTCTTTACGATTTGCTTCTACATGATACTCAAGTAAACTTTTGGATGAAAGTAAGCTATATACGAAATATTGTAAGCAAAAATCTAGGAAACATATTGACCAATTACTTCCAATTTTTACACGAAACTATAATAAAAGTCTGGACGGTGATAAGTTACATACTTTTAATGTTTATTGTACATGAATATATACACAATACACAGAGAAAACGTTGTTAGCAAAAACCTCGAAAAGTTCTTGACTCATTTACGTCAAATTTTTATATTACTCCAACAAACATTCGGACGACACAAGATATGCATTTTTTTAACATATATAACTAGACATTCCCCACGGCTTCACCAGCACATGCGTCCCACACGTACTATGCTGAACACGCCTCCTCTTCCCCCCACTGTGTCTCCACCTCTTCCTCCCTCTGTCTGTCCACCTCATCCTCCTACCTCTATCTATCTCCTCCTCCCCGCTCTTCATCTGCTCCTCCTCTTTGTCCATTTCCTCCGTCTCCTCACACTGACCATATCCCACTCCCCCCACCTTCTGACCTAATGCTCCTCCCCCTCTCTCTTTCCATCTCTGCCTCCCTCTCTTCCTTTGCATCTCCCCACAATCACTCTACTCTTTCCTTCCATCTCCCATGGCAACACAGGGCGAGGAAAATAAAAGTAAGCGTGAATACCATTTGCGGCAACATTAACTCAAGAGGAAAAGACCTACAGTTACTTCCAACAGGATATAACAACTGCCCATACTGTCGACCGGACCTTGGAGCACATTTACGCAATCTTCAAACCTGACAGAGTTGTTAGCGGAGATCAGTCTGGTCGCGGCCCCAGGTGGCAGCTCGGGTCACCTAATCTGTAAATGTGTGATTACTTTTTTATGAGGACGTGTGAGGAGCCCTCAGGTCTAAGGTGTATCGCAACAAACCTCACGGTCTTCTAGAACTGCAGCAGAACATTTCGGATGAGACTGCAGCAATTCCAGCAGTCCAGCTTCGATCCGCCTTCAGAAACATGCTGATCGGGGCCCAAAAGTGCAAAAAGATGAATGATGATGGGCATTCAATTGTTAAAAGCAGAGCGGATAGGTAGAAAGAATAAACTGAAGCCCTCTATGAGGCGAAGGGCTTGTCTGATGACGTGACAAAAGAACAAATGGGAGTCGATAGGAAAGTCATTGGGGATCTTATGTTACAGTTAAAGTTTAACAGAGTTTTGGAAGACTTGAGATCAGACAAACAACATTCGAATTTGTAAAATCAGTAGGGGAAGTGGTAACCAAACTCCTATTCAAGTTAGCATGTAGCATCTATGAAGACGGAGACATACCATCAGACTTTCGGAAATACATTGTCTACACTACCCGAACATACACTATGTGACCAAAAGTATCCGGATACTCCAAAAAAGATACGTTTTTCGTGTTAGGTGCATTGTGCTGACACCTACTGCATCGTGTTCCATATCACCGGCCTCCATATTAACTAGACATCATGAGAGATCCGAATGGGGTGCTCCGCAGAACTCAAGGACTTCGAACTTGGTCTGGTGATTGGGTGTCACTTGTGTCATACGTGTGTACGCGAGATTTCTGCACTCTTAAGTGTCCCTAAGTCCACTGCTTCCGATGTGATAGTGAAGTGGAAACGTGAACGGAGACGTACAGCACAAAAGAGTACAGACCGACCTCATCTGTTGACTGACAGAGGCCGCCGACAGCTGAAGAGGGCCTTAATGTGTAATCGGCACACATCTGTCCAGACCATCACACAGGAATTCCAAACTGCAACAGCATCCACTGAAAGTACTATGACAGTTAGGCGGGAGGTGTGGAAACTTGGATTTCATGGTCGAGTGACTGCTCATAAGCCACACATCTCGCCAGTAAATGCTAAACGACGCCTCGCTTCGTGTAATGAGCGTAACCATTGGACGACCGAACACTGGAAAAACAGTGTGTGGTGTGACGAGTCACAGTACACAATGTGGCGACCCGATGGCAGGGTGTGGGTATGGCGAATGCCCGGTGAACGTCATCTGCCAGTGTGTGTAATGCCAACAGTAAAATTCTGAGGCAGTAGTGTTATGGTGTGGTGGTGTTTTTCAAGGAAGGAGCTGGCTCTCCTTATTGTTTTGCGTGGCACTATCACGACACTGGCCTTCATTTATGTTTTAAGCACCTTCTTGCTTCTCACTGTTCAAGAGCAATTCGGGGATGGCGATTGCAACTTTCAACACAATGTAGCAAGTGTTCATAATGCACGGCCTGTGGCGGAGTGGTTACACGACAATAACATCCCTGTAACGGACTGGCCTGAATCTTGTAGAACACTTTTGGGGTGTTTTGGAAGGCCGACTTCGTGGCAGGCCTCACCGACCGACATCGACATCTCTCCTCAGTGCAGCACTCCGTAAGAATGGGCTATCATTCCACAAGAATCCTTCCAGCACCTGATTGAAGGTGTGCCTGGGAGAGTGGAAGTTTTATCAAGGCTAAGGGTGGGCCAACATCACATTGAATTCCAGCATTACCGATGGCGGGCGCCACGAACTTGTAAGTCATTTTCAGCCAGGTTCAAAGGATTCAAATGTCTGTGAGCACTATGGGACTTAACTTCTGAGGTCATCAGTCCCCTAGAACTTAGAACTACTTAAACCTAACTAACCTAAGGACATCACACACATCCATGCCCGAGGCAGGATTCGAACCTGCGACCGTAGCGTTCGTGCGGTTCCAGACTGTAGCGCCTAGAACCGCTCGGTCACTAAGGCCGGCTTCAGCCAGGTGTCCGGATACTTTTGATCATATAGTGTAGATATAGGCATGTTGGATTCCATATTAGATGAAAATGCGTTGGTCCGGTAGCAAAACCCAATAAATAAATTTTATAAAAAGACTAAAACCTAATAGTTTTGACGCAATGAATATAAAGTAAAAAACATATCGAATGCCTAGCTAGACGTAAAAGAAGGACTGATGGGCTTAATCATGTAGGGTAGGCATATAAAAATAACTCACTAGATGAAGTGCCTGCGTGGAAATACAACGATGCATTTACCTGTTGCTTCAGGCGCAGTGTGTTCCATCATTAGCTGCAACAATTTTGGTCTCTGAGACGTTACGTAACAGATATGACCTCCTTGCCAACCATAAACTTCGCTAAGTCAGGCTACAAGGCATTCTGCTACCAGAAGCCTCGAGACGAACAGTGAAGTTCAGAGGAACGTGTCCGCCTGGCCGGCATGTCGGGCAGCTACGTCGGCGCGATAGAGAAGCAGGAAACGGGATAAGCGCAGCGGGCTTCCTGGAAGCGGCCGGCGCCTGCCGGGGCCCTGTCCGCTCTGGCGCAGGTAGGCGGCCCCAACTCGCTATCAGAGGCGCCATTCCGCCAAGCGGCCCGCCGGCCGGCCTCGGAGATAGCGCGCACAGTGGACAGCTCCATACCGCAGGCGCCACGACGTCGCAGACACTGTACAGTGGCCTCAGCACTCTGACGCTCTTGCTTCTACACCTGGAATGATGCCAACATCAATTTCGCAACTTTGGCTGCAAAAGTGCAGTATCTAGAAGCTTGTTCCCATTGTACTGGTGCTCTTTTTGCCGTATCCAGCCCTCCAAGCTGGTCTATGCTTTGCAAGTCACTTCATCTTTGGGTAACTACAGCTACTTGAACTTTCTCATTGCAGTCAGCCTTTAGTCACCCTCCATTATTATTATCAGATTCATAATTCCTTCAAGCCTGATGTCATGCCCTATCAACCGATCCTTTTCTTACTCAAGTTAGTGCCACATATTTCCTTTCGCCGCAGTTCGATTCATTACCTCTTCATTATCCGATTTAAGCACCTAATCTTCAGCACTTTTTTGCGGTAAAACATTTCAAAATCTTCTCTTTCTACTGAAATGTTTATCCACACTCCAAACTCTAATTTAGCCCTTATCAGTTATTTTGCTGTCCAAATGGCTAAACTAATCTATAGTCTCTATTGCTTCGTGTTTTCCTACTTTTGCTGGAACCCAAACTGATTCCCCCTGAGATGAGGTTCTACCAATCTTTAGATTCTTCTGTAAACGGTTCTTGTTAGTATGACTCAGTAATATTCGCACCTGTCAACGGCTGCCTTCTTAGAACTAGCGATTATTACACTCTTCTTGGAGTCCGAGGATATTTTGCCTGTCTGTTTTACTGATACGTATTCAATATTCCACATAGACTATGAGAATGAAAGAGATATGTTGTCTGTAGGCCTTAACCGCATATTCAGCCCTCATAACAAAATAGCCATTGAGGCAGTAAATGAAACGTCGAGAAGTCAAACAGTCAGAACTTTAAGCATGATAGTGTAGCCCAGCGAATCGACGTAGAATTATCGCGAAAAACTAATAGCGAGTACATGTGGATTAAAATTACGAGCGACATTTCAGCGACTCCAATTGCAGGGGCCAACCGCTCGTAGTTCCTTCTGGAGTGCAGCGTGCTAGCCGTGCTGCAGGTACAGGGTGTTTCAAAAATGACCGGTATATTTGAAACGGCAATACAAACTAAACGAGCAGCGATAGAAATACACCGTTTGTTCCAATATGCTTGGGACAACAGTACATTTTCAGGAAAACAAACTTTCGAAATTACAGTAGTTACAATTGTCAACAACAGATGGCGCTGCGGTCTGGGAAACTCTATAGTACGATATTTTCCACATATCCACCATGCGTAGCAATAATATGGTGTAGTCTCTGAATGAAATTACCCGAAACCTTTGACAACGTGTCTGGCGGAATGGCTTCACAAGCAGATGAGATGTACTGCTTCAGCTGTTCAATTGTTTCTGGACTCTGGCGGTACACCTGGTCTTTCAAGTGTCCCCACAGAAATAAGTCACAGGGGTTCATGTCTGGCGAATAGGGAGGCCAATCCACGCCGCCTCCTATATGTTTCGGATAGCCCAAAGCAATCACACGATCGTCCAAATATTCATTCAGGAAATTAAAGACGTCGGCCGTGCGATGTGGCCGGGCACCATCTTGCATAAACCACGGCATGTTCGCAGTGTCGTCTAAGGCAGTTTGTACTGCCACAAATTCACGAAGAATGTCCAGATAGCGTGATGCAGTAATCGTTTCGGATCTGAAAAATGGGCCAATGATTCCTTTGGAAGAAATGGCGGCCCAGACCAGTACTTTTTGAGGATGGAGGGACGATGGGACTGCAACATGGGGCTTTTCGGTTCTCCATATGCGCCAGTTCTTTTTATTGACGAAGCCGTCCAGGTAAAAATAAGCTTCGTCAGTAAACCAAATGCTGCCCACATGCATATCGCCGTC
Organism: Schistocerca gregaria; assembly: GCF_023897955.1. NCBI lineage: Eukaryota > Metazoa > Arthropoda > Insecta > Orthoptera > Acrididae > Schistocerca > Schistocerca gregaria. Next base: position 658,097,347 of record NC_064920.1, read on the forward strand.
ATCAATCCTGTGCACTATATCGTTAGCGAATGTCTCTCGTGCAGCAATGGTAGAGGCGCTGAGGGGTTGCCGCGTTTGAATTTTGTATGGATAGAGGTGTAAACTCTGGCGCATGAGACGATACGTGGCCGTTGGCGTCATTTGGACCGCAGCTGCAACACTGAGAACGGAAACCCGAGGCCGTTGTTGGATCACCTGCTGCACTAGCTGCGCGTTGCCCTCTGTGGTTGCCGTACGCAGTCGCCCTACCTTTCCAGCACGTTCATCCGTCACTTTCCCAGTCCGTTGAAATTTTTCAAACAGATCTTTTACTGTATCGCTTTTCGGTCCTTTGGTTACATTAAACCTCCGTTGAAAACTTCGTCTTGTTGCAACAACACTGTGTTCTAGGCGGTGGAATTCCAACACCAGAAAAATCCTCTGTTCTAAGGAATAAATCATGTTGTCCACAGCACACTTGCACGTTGTGATCAGCACACGCTTACAGCAGAAAGACGACGTACAGAATGGCGCACCCACAGACTGCGCTGTCTTCTATATCTTTCACATCACTTGCAGCGCCATCTGTTGTTGAAAGTTGTAACTACTGTAATTTCGAAAGTTTGTCCGCCTGAAAATGTACTGTTGTCTCAAGCATATTGCAACAAACGGTGTATTTCTATCACAGCTCGTTTAGTTTTTATTGCCGTTTCAAATATACCGGTCATTTTTGAAACACCCTGTACATACAGAGCCTTGTCAAGTCTGGCTGGTTGCTGGCCAACAACACTGCTCTCTGGCTCTGCAATTTGTCACTCACCAATTTGTTTTATGGGAACTCTAATGTACTACAGTTGAACAGTGACGGGACAAAATTCGGCTGTAAAGAGAAACCTCGCGAAACATAAAACTGACTAACCGGGCGAGGTTTCAAACCCCGCTCCTCTCGAATATGTTAACTGAGACTTATGTCTCACACACTGCAGATGAACTCATTTTGGAGCTGAGATCCAAGTTGTTATAGTAGTTTATAGTTGCTCGCGAAGATGCGGTCCAGTGTCTACTTGTTTTATGTGCAAGACGATGAAGAGTTATCGTCTTGCGTAGTGGCGAATTCTTCTTATAAGGAATGGTTATGCCACAGAAGAGAGAAAACCCGGACCCAGTCTTTCCCTATCTATTGGCAGCATGGTGGTAGTCGAGTCTACCGACTTCTAACAGGCGGATCACCTTCAAGAGCTTCATATTCGCTCACTACGTTAAATACTGCGGAAGAATCTAGACAGTCGAGAACAGTCTGCTGCTCCGAAACCTTGCATAGCATCCTCTCCCCTCTTCGTCAACCAAAAAACAGGAAATGAGAAAAGCGGCTCTATCATTAGCATTTAAAGTTATTATCTTCGGGCTGAGCGCCTTTGTAGATTCGAGTGAGTCCGTCTACCTATGTGCGTAAACAACAGATTACATGATCTACTACAACAGGCTGACAGAATTAGCAGTATCTTCTAGAATTAATATTTCAAAACTAGAAACAGACGCAGACCCAGTTATACAACAACAGCAGAAAGGCAAGACCTATGCAAAACTTCAACCGCATTTCAATAAGAGTTACGCAGGAGGAACTGATTTTTGCTCTCACAAGAATATGCTATGCTTCGCATTTCATGTCCTGATAAAAGAGCGGCTAGTAATTTTATAGAGCACTCGCTCTCTATTTTACATAGTAATTGCAAGAGTGAGGTATCCTGTGACGTCCTTTCCCTCCAGATTTCTTTGTCTGTCCAAGATGAGTGGCTCACCCATTCACTAGCAGAACACTCGTCTATAAAAAATCTGTAACGTTTTACTCTCATCCTCAGTCTTTCATTTAACTTTAGCGTCGATTTCGTGACTTAATTATGCGTGCTTCTTTCGGTGTGTGTGTGTGTGTGTGTTTGTGTGTGTGTGTGTGTTTGAGAGAAAAGGGGGGGGGGAGGAGATGGAAAGAGAAAGAGCATATTTTTGTCAATTGTTTGTAGTGTTATTATCAACCCCGACTATTTGCGAGTGAAAAGACGGACCCAATTCTGTACAGGCCAGAACTAGTGTGTCTTGTAATATCGCTCACTTCATGAACTCCGTGTCATAATCCAGTTAAATAACGGCTCCGAGTCGGTTACCAGATGACTCTATTTCTTGTCTTGTGTCTCGTATTGTTTCGGGTCCCGTATCTCTGTTCTGCAGAAATATTTCCTGTAATGTGTAACTAATTGCACTATTACTAGCGTTTTATTTGATCCAAATCTGCGTTCTTGGTGAAACATAAACGAAACACTTTTTGCCCTATTCCACAAACTTTATTACTATTCTAAGACTTAGGTTTCAGGTTTAAGCCCAATTTCTTTGACAATACTCATCCCACAGATGGCAAACAAACAGAGGTACAACGCATCAACCTCTTAATATATCAGTTCTTGACTTAAACTATAAAAGTTAGCTCTGTTGAAATTTTTCACAGAGTTACATTTGTACACAACAACATTAACAAGGACAGCATTTACAATAACTTCTATGGAAAGCAGAAATAATTTTGATTTAACTTAAACCAATCCAATATTAATCTCTTTTGATGTACACAGCCTGTTCCCAAGCATTCCCGTAAAAGACTGTGGAGATATTGTGTCACAATCATTGTACTTACACGACATGAATCCAGAAGAACAGAAGAGCATGGTTAGTAAGGCAAAATATTGCTTAAATCAAAATTATTGCTGCGTTTGAGGAGGCTATTATAAGTAAGTGGATAGTCTGACAATGGGCTCAACCTTATCACCCTTGGTAAGGAGCAGAAATGTCCATGGACAAGTGAGAGACTGATTTTCTTGAGAGCAAACCATTAGCAATGCATGTTGCGTGTCGGTATCGGTACGGCGACATTGTCTGTATGTGGAAAGGGTCCACTAGACAACTCCAGAAGTTCTTGAGAAATATGAACCAGTGGCATATAACATAAAGGTCGGTATGGAGTAAGGGGAGTCCTCGATTAATTTCCTGGAAAAAGCTTACGAAACAATAGAAAACAGCAACTATAAATTTAAAGAATCTTTTTGCTCGGGTTGGCAGCTCTTTTTGAAATTTTTTCCGTGTTTGAAAATTTGGGCAAATTTAAAAACGACCATGAACAAATTGCCAGCCACAACAGAGAACCAGGAACACGAAATCACTTGATAAACACAGTTAACCGACACCACCTTACAAAGAATACAGCATGGCACATACTAATATACAGCAACAAAAACGTCCACAAGGTGGGGAACGTCCTGAAGAGACAAGATATAAAAATATCTTTCCGCACAAACAACAAATTAGAGAAAAATCTAAACACTAACAACTCACAGACAAATACTCCAAAGCTGACATCTATCAGTTGAACTATAGTTAGCGCCAGTCTGGCTTGGTCAAACACACAGAAATTTTACAACGAGATGTTCTGAACGCCTCGGAGCCTTAAAAAGTGATAGTACACACCCCATATTTGCAGATCATCTCATACCAGAAAACAACCAGCCAAACAACATTGAGACTGATCTTACGATCATCAGAAAAAGTATTAGTGTCTACCAAAAACTCACAAAAGAGGAGAATTACCACACATAAAAAGCAAGCTGCAATGATATAAAGAAATTAATAATAATGAATAAAAATCCAACACTGTGCAACAAAACACAGTTTGGAACATTCAGTGAACTGTACAGGGACACTCACCCACATACAAAAATAGTCAGAAGACACCCTCAAATGTCTAAAAACAGCTGGTGTAATGGTGTGCGGCGTTTGGAGTTGGAGTGATATGGGTTCCCTGATCCGTCTAGATACAACCCCGTTAGGTGACAGATACGTAAGCATTACGTCTGATCACATCCATTCATGTCCATTGTGCATTCCTACGGTCTTCGGCAATTCCAGCAAGACAATGCGACACCCTACACGTCCATAACTGCTACAGAGTGGCTCCAGGAACACTCTTCTGAGTTTAAACACTACCTATGTCTACCAAACTCCCCAGATATGATTGAGCCTATCTGGGACGCTTTGCAATTTGCTGTGCAATCTCCATCCCCTGCTACTCTTGCGGATTTGTGGAGAGTCCTGCTGGTTCCATGGTCTCAGCTCCCCCAAGCACTACTGGAGACATTAGTCGGGTTCATGCCACGTCGTGTTTCGGCACTGCTAATAATGCTAAACATAGATAAATTATTATTATTATTGTAATAATAAATTTTGGGCTATTTCTGTGCTCTCGCAGGGGCCCTACACGATGTTAGGCAGGTGCACCAATTTTTTCGGCTGTTGTGTGAATTAGAGTCTGCTTCAGTCACGCTCTGTGTACAATACATGTGCAGTAAATGTGAGTGTAAAATTATAAAAAAAAACTGTGTGAAAACGGTGTACACAACAGCAACATAGTAAGAGACCCACCACCGCTAGACAACACTATAGAAAAGGTAAGTACAGTTACATACTTAACAACTAAGCACGAAAAGGTATTTCAAAAATGCATAAATTTCTGCATGACTACTTTGCACACGTGCTGTCGAAACGACAAAAAGTGTATAACTACACTCCTGGAAATTGAAATAAGAACACTGTGAATTCATTGTCCCAGGAAGGGGAAACTTTATTGACACATTCCTGGGGTCAGATACATCACATGATCACACTGACAGAACCACAGGGACATAGACACAGGCAACAGAGCATGCACAATGTCGGCTCTAGTACAGTGTATATCCACCTTTCGCAGCAACGCAGGCTGCTATTCTCCCATGGAGACGATCGTAGAGATGCTGGATGTAGTCCTGTGGAACGGCTTGCCATGCCATTTCCACCTGGCGCCTCAGTTGGACCAGCGTTCGTGCTGGTCGTGCAGACCGCGTGAGACGACGCTTCATCCAGTCCCAAACATGCTCAATGGGGTACAGATCCGAAGAGCTTGCTGGCCAGGGTAGTTGACTTACACCTTCTAGAGCACGTTGGGTGGCACGGGATACATGCGGACGTGCATTGTCCTGTTGGAACAGCAAGTTCCCTTGCCGGTCTAGGAATGGTAGAACGATGGGTTCGATGACGGTTTGGATGTACCGTGCACTATTGAGTGTCCCCTCCACGATCACCAGAGGTGTACGGCCAGTGTAGGAGATCGCTCCCCACACCATGATGCCGGGTGTTGGCCCTGTGTGCCTCGGTCGTATGCAGTCCTGATTGTGGCGCTCACCTGCACGGCGCCAAACACGCATACGACCATCATTGGCACCAAGGCAGAAGCGACTCTCATAGCTGAAGACGACACGTCTCCATTCGTCCCTCCATTCACGCCTGAGGCGACACCACTGGAGGCGGACTGCACGATGTTGGGGCGTGAGCGGAAGACAGCCTAACGGTGTGCGGGACCGTAGCCCAGCTTCATGGAGACGGTTGCGAATGGTCCTCGCCGATACCCCAGGAGCAGCAGTGTCCCTAATTTGCTGGGAAGTGGCGGTGCGGTCCCCTACGGCACTGCGTAGGATCCTACGGTCTTGGCGTGCATCCGTGCGTCGCTGCGGTCCGGTCCCAGGTCGACGGGCACGTGCACCTTCCGCCGACCACTGGCGACAACATCGATGTACTGTGGAGACCTCACGCCCCACGTGTTGAGCAATTCGGCGGTACGTCCACCCGGCCTCCCGCATGCCCACTATACGCCCTCGCTCAAAGTCCGTCAACTGCACATGCGGTTCACGTCCACGCTGTCGCGGCATGCTGCCAGTGTTAAAGACTGCGATGGAGTTCCGTATGCCACGGCAAACTGGCTGACACTGACGGCGGCGGTGCACAAATGCTGCGCAGCTAGCGCCATTCGACGGCCAACACCGCGGTTCCTGGTGTGTCCGCTGTGCCGTGCGTGTGATCATTGCTTGTACAGCCCTCTCGCAGTGTCAGGAGCAAGTATGGTGGGTCTGACACACCGGTGTCAATGTGTTCTTTTTTCCATTTCCAGGAGTGTATAAAAATTCATTTTCACCAGCAATGTAATTTTCAGATTAGTAATCGAAACAAACCAAACGAAATGGACACGTTACAATTTTTAGGCCTAAAATAGATAAATGACGACGAACTTTATATTTTTCATAAATTAGTTTGTCCCATTGAAGATGACACATAGGGCGAAACATATTTGGGTGATTAAAAAGAAATAATTAGTGTTTTGCATAAGACGGAATTTTTTAAAACCGAAGTTATAAATTCAAATTTTAACGGAAAGGCTCGTTTACTGACACATTCATCCCAGCCTAAAAATATGCAGCGTTCCACCATATGTTCCATCGTCTCCTTTCTATGCCCATGTCACAAGAATATGACGAGAAATTTAATACAATAGAAGTAATTGCTACGAATGATAAATTTGAATCCATTATTGACAATATAACAGAAAACAGAAGAAGTAAGCACATCCCTGCTGCACCCTGTGCACAACGTAGATGGGCCTAAAAGGAAGTGGTGCATTTTACATTTTACAGACAAAATTTCCCATACGATGAGCAACATTTTAAAAGCAAATGTCCCACACACGTTAGGCAGATGTTTCTTCAGTTCAAAAAATAAGCAACCGACCATTATGAAAAGTGTTGTTTATGAGATTGTCTGACGATAGTGTCATTCCTGCAGTAATGAAAAAACTGTATGGTCAATCATTGCTCATAGAACACTCTAGCAACTGATGATTAAAGAAGCCGGTTACATCCTTTGCTTCAACCAAAACCGCAGCTACGTAACAGATTAGAAGACCTACACATACAGTGAAAGGATGCAATCCTTATCAATAAGAAATATTAGAAATTGAAAAACGATATGTGTATCCTCACAGTTACTATTGAATGAGCAGTATTACAACATGTACACAGGTGAAGAACCTTGGTACCCTACTTCATAAACAGGTAAGGATCTAAATTCCCACTCCTATGTACGCACCTCTACTAAAATGGATGTTTATTCATAGTTATTGTAGATGCTGTCCAAATGAATGTCGTAGTATACAAATGTAACTGCCTAAATTGCCAACAGAGATAACTTTTATAGTCAAGAATCGATAGACTAAGAAGCTGAAGTGTTTGCTTTTGCTTGGTTGACATCTTTTGGATCAGGTGTGTACTAGAAAATGGACTTATACACCGAAACCTAGGTCGCGTGCTTGGTTGCCATCTTTTGCATCAGGTGAGTACTAGATAGTGGGCTTATAGCGCGAAATCTGGGTCGTGTAAGCTAAAATACTTAGACAAACTTAATGAAAATATCTTAATGAACAACTAACCTCAATTAAAGAAGTCTTTAGGAACCAAAAAACACACGACTTTTACAAAATGTTTGCAAATCAGATCAAAGGACACACTCCATGAAACCTCCGTTTCGGGAGGCAAAATTGAAAATTAGCACTAACAAAGAAAATTGTCAAAAATTAGCCAAATATTCCTCACAACTTCTAAATTGCTCACAACCAAGTACGAGATTCCTCAAATTACAACCAGAACACCCGAACTTCAGTACCGCTAACTCAAGGAGAAATTGGAAGTCACGTTAAAAAGCTCAAAAATAATAAGTCATCGAGAGAAGATGGAATTGTAGCCGTACTACTGAAGACCCTTGGTCTAAATTCCTTAAAAGAGAATAGTCAAATCATCCAAGAAATTTGGCAGTCATAAAAAATTCCAGAGAATTTGAAATATGCTCTAATTTATCCATTGCACAAAAAGGGAGGTACATCATATGTAAACAACTACAGAGGCGTTTCACTTTTGCTGGTCACTTATAAAATTTTATCCGCGTGTTTGTACAGAGAACAAAAGAACAGCTAGAACATATAATTTCATATTACCAAGCAGTCTTTCGACCTAACAGATCGTGCCCGGAACAGATCTTTAATCTTAATTCTATTTTAAAAATTAAAGTAATCAGGTCGAACCCAATAGTCTGCACAACTGTTGATTTTAAAAAAAAGCAAACGATTCTATAGATAGACAATCTCTATGCAGTATTTAAGAAGAACGCGGCCTAGACATCATAACTCGAAAACTGGTCGAACAAACACTGTCAGAAACCAGATCAAGAATTAAATTAAAGAAATAAATTTCGGAACCATTCTTAGTTAAAACAGGAATAAGACAAGGAGATGGGATCTCTCCACTATTATTCAAGTAATGAAAGGATGGGAAGCGGAACTAAGAAAACAAAACTTTTGGAAGCCAATCGAACGCGGAAGAAGTCAAGGAAAATTGAACGTTCCATACTTTGCTTTTGCAAATACCTTTCACGATAATTAACGATGCTAACCGACACTGAAGAAACAGCAGTAAAACAATTATAGACACTTTTGCGGAGAAGATTGGCCTGGAAATCGCCTTTGAGAAGACTGAATTCGTGTGTTCCGAGTTATATATTTCGAAACGTAAAACAAATTGTGGTGAAAACAACAGAGTCAAACACTTTAAGTACCTCGGTGAAATTACTAAACAAACAGAACTTGAATAAATAACACAAAAACAGACCGCAGGAAACCAAGAAAGGGGACTTGGTTCAGATTTGTATAACAAAAAATCCCTTTCAAAACGCATTAAAATCAGACACTGCAACATAGTAATCAAACAGACAGTCACATATGCAAGTGAAACACTGTCATTGAATCGAAAACTAGATTTACAAGATATTATAAAAGTAGAGATAAAGATTATTAGAAAAATTCTGGGACCACGAACCACACAAGACGGATTCAGACGGCAAACTGTCGAGACAACACACAAAGTATCAAACATCGTAATAGACATCAGAAAGAGACAAATGAAGTTCTATGGATACCTAGACGGATTACCTGCAAACAGACTAACTAAACGTCTGTTGAACTATGGGACATCCTTTAAAGCATCAATATCTTGGGTGACTGCCTTTAAGGAGGATTTGACAAAAGCAAAAATTGACATAACAGACACATCAGAAAGGGATACATTCAGAACTAATCTGATAAGTGGAAGTTTATTCTAGAGATGGAACTAGAACTACACCGACCAAAGTGGACTGAAGAAAGGAAGAAGGTCTTCGGGGAGAAAATGAAAAAAATATAAGGAAAAGAAGAAGAGCCCTAAGAAAGATTGAAAATCATCTGCTTATCTTCCTCCATTGGTGAAATTCGCTAATAATAATAATAATAATAATAATAATAAAGTTTGTGAAGCAAGACAAAAAAATGTTTCATTCAGAATCGTATTTACGGGCAATACATTTAAGCTATTACTTGTTTTATGAGTAGTGATCGTCTGACAGCTCACAACAAACGGTTTGTTCCTCCTAACGCGTCGTTCTAATAGTAATATGTATTTTTATTTTCATTGTTTCTTATACGGAATTCATTCATACCACATGCCTGGCTACTGTCGTCAGATACGTTAATATTCTAGTTGGCAATACGACTGTGGTATTTTTCTTTTTACCTGCAGGAAAAACTCCGATCTTCTCTCGGCTGTAGTTTTCGCAACAACTTCTTCGCTGAAGGAAATGCAGAAGGATTCATTCGAGAATGTATACGAACTTTTTTTGTCTTCAACTGGTTCTTCAGAGATACGAACAATGTTCGTTAGACTGGGTTTAATTCCGAGGTTGCGTCTGTATCAATCTGTGTGTTTGTGTGTGTGTGCGCGCGTGCGTGCGAGCTTACGTGTTCGCCAAAACTCCTGCATGCCACACCCATGCCAGAGTTCATCATGCAGAGAGGTTTTGCATGTCTTGCCTATTTAGTAGAGCTCGGATTATTGCATATTTGCGTGATAGCACACATAAATACACGTATAGAGTGAGTCAGGAGGAAAGAACATACTTTTAAGGGAGATAGTATTGATTAGTCTGAAAAATAACTTCAAATGAACATACGCTCTTTTCCTGTACTATCTGATACAGAGCTGTATGGAAATCACGAGCTTCGATGGTATTTCTTTCTTCACCAATACTCACATGTGAATATAGCCAAAGCGACGTTAGGCTGCGTAGTATTGTCTTAACCGACCATTCCAATACCCACGCCGCTTACCCACGGTGGGGCGACGAGGTTTGCAAGTGTACACGATGTTTACCTCACCTCTCACAGTCAGTGCCACATTGGTTGCACCAGTGTAGTACAGCGCTGTCAAAACAGTACGGGGCAGTGTAGTGAAAATGCCACAAGTCTTCACATAAGAAGGGTATTATGACACGATCTTTGTGCAAGGGTACTTGTGTTCAAGTAAAGGACCATACGAATGAGCTCAGATCAGCAACACAGCAACTGTGTACAAGAGCTGAGTAATGCATTGCAGTTGACGGTGGACTTTTTCAACATCTCTTGTGAGGTAATGTACACAATTAAACAAAACGTTAAATCATAATGTTTCATTTAGTATCACCTGTTTTCCTGTTCCCCATTGTTTTCATTAGTTTCCTCAGAAACTGTTAGGAGCAGGACATATGTTCATATGACGTTTCTTGTTCAGAATCATTAATATTATCATCCCTCAAATCACCTACCTTTCCTCTTCGTTCACACTCTATGAGATAATGGGTTACTGCATATTTTACTAATTTGTGCATATTTATGCACGTATTTTACTTATTTAGCGATGTGTCTTGAAGTAAACATATTTCTCCACGATACTTTAAGAAGAATAGAAAGACCAGAGCAAATTTCTCTTTTATTGCTCGTTTTGCGTAGAAACACTGTTATCTACCAAGTTTCTGTATCCGAAACAGGGCGTCGAAAAATGAAGAAAACGTAGTTATCAACAACGAACGGTTCCTGATGTAGTATGAAAAATATTCCGCTCAATATCTTAACATAAGCTAAACAGCGTTCAATAACAACGCGACAAATCTTTAATGGTCGGTGAGGCCGTCACGTCAGACAACTGCATACCGTTTTTTATTATATTATTATGTTACCAAACGGATCCGTCTTTCACAACGATAAGATTTTCACAAATTAAAAACGCCCATTTTCAGTTAACTTTTAAAGTTGTAACTAGCGTGCTGTCGCTGGTAATGTCTCAAGTGTGAGAAGGAGCAGACAGAATATTACAATCCCGAAGGAGAAGAGCAGTGAAGCTTATTTGCTTCAACAGACGATTGATTGAAATCTTTCTATAACAACAGATGGAAATAAAGTACTATGCTAAGTGTCCGAAATCAAGTAAGTTTTTTTCATTTTCAGATTCTCATTAAAGTAAAGTAAACTCACATTATTTTTAACTGTTGTTATAGGTTATCTGTCACAAAAACTTTGCAGATAACACAACATTTGCAAACGTGGTATTAACAAAGAGGTCTCCAAGATACAAATAATTTTAAAAGCAACATTTGTTGCAAGCAGCCGTAGAAATGATGAGAACCATAATTTTTCGAAAGATATCTGCAGATCATTAGTTTCAACCAGTATCCCATCGAGTAATTTAAACAATGTAGAATATCGAACGTTCCGAACGAAAAGTCCCTGATGAATCAACAATAAGCAAAAACTACCTAGCCAAGTTTATGAAGAGATGAGTTTAATAACAGAGTTAATGAAATTAGTTTGTGTGTAAATATTTTGAGCTTTATAAAAATGCCAGCTACTTAAAACTTTCAAATATATGATACAAAAATATTTCAAAATGGAAACATAAAATTATATGTGCCCTGCAGTGCCAAAGAGGGTGGAATGGCTTAGTTTATGATCAAGAAACATATTTCTTTATAATATTTTTTAAACTTCTTCCCCTCCAAAAGTGAGACCCCAAATTACGCCCTTAATCTTTGCTAATTTTCAATGAAATAATTCTTTTCGGGTAATAGAAGAAATAAGAGACGATATAGACGATTCTAAATTGTGATTGTCTGTAAATGAAACAACTCACTTGTGTGGGTGATTTATTGTCACGCTGTCGTGGGAAAAATGACGGAATGTGAAACAGGAGCAATCAATCTCATTGACATGTTCGTGACGCATTACGTGCATTGTAGTCTGCTAGCATAGATGCTGCTGCACATATGATTAAGACTGCCAAAGCTTTGCAGGTATTTCATCCTAACGCAGTGAATATGACTCAAATGTTCAAATGAGTGTGAAATCTTATGGAACTTAACTGCTAAGGTCATCAGTCCCTAAGCTTACACACTACTTAACCTAAATTATCCTAAGGACAAACACACACACCCATACCCGAGGGAGGACTCGAACCTCCGCCGGGACCAGCCGCACAGTCCACTACTGCAGCGCCTAACACCGTTCGGCTAATCCCGCCCGGCTGCATATGACTCGTTTAGCACACGCTCTTCACCAGTTGACAGAGGAAATTCGAGTGAACTTTCCAGAAGTAAATGCCTTAAGTTACTCTTTGAAAAAAGTGTTTGCGAACGCGCCATCAAGAGTGAACTTATTTACTTGTATGAGGCAGGATTCTCGTTTACCTCCAGAGCCAATCCTCACGAGATGGTGAATCTGGACTGAAGCAGATCTGAATTACAGTGATCATTCAAAAGATCTGAAAGAAATACTTGATGTGATGGATAAACACGAAGCAGCAAGTACTCCTTAAGAACTGTTTTAGTACACTCACACATTTGGGAGAAAAAGGGAGACCTCTGCCCTGCAGGCATACGAAACAGCTGTCTCTGGAAACGTAACAGGAGAAATAGGGAAGTGTCTTTGTAACAAAACTGAGAAAAGTGAAGCAAGGAATCAAGGTTTAATGTCTCTTCAGTATACCAACAAGGAGTTACAAGAGAACATCAGCAACAACTTAACCCTTATTCTCTGACATAGCCTCTTTTCGGTATTACCCTGTAATTCTGTGTGAAGTAGAGAGTTCTTTCTCTTAATAGGAAAACACTGTATATAACAGAATTTCTTCTAGAAAGTTGTGGAAAATATATAACTGTTTACTGCAAAAAAAATCACTAATGCTAAACTAGATTAAGAGATAGAGAGTAATAAATATTAATTTTGCTAATAACTGAGTTTAATAATAAATTTACTATTTGAGTACTTCATACAGATTAATAAACCTGAGAAAGTTGAATAAATATAGTCGTCTTTTATTTTTTAAGTATATGTTAAAGATGTTATAGCATATTTACCATATTTTTGTGCATAGATGCTTGCATATATTCATACTTTACAGTGCATATAAATCTTGAGTCCTACTCATTAGTCACATAGCCAAAAAACAAGATTCCTAGAATGACTTTTTGATTTCAATGTGCATACACAGTTAATACTAGAGGTGGTACATTATCATCTGTTGTAGGGGATTTTTCTCAAATAACTTTTATTTTAGCCAAAATGTAGTATTTTTTCTTCAATGATATTCTCTGTGTCTCTACATTGGATCATGAGAGCAGCAAAAGTTGATTTATTTGTTGTTTAACCTAAGCACATCAACTTGTTCTCAATATCTTGCACTGAAACTCCTACCAGTTAGTCAATACAAAATTCTGGGAACAGAGCAATCCAGTTCATAAATGTCAGATTTGTGATGTGGTTCATTATTTAAATTTAAGCCACAAATTAGTTTATATTTCAGAAATCAATCTGGAGAACCTTAGCACTAAACATGTATGCGAATACTATACCATTGAATGCTATGCAGACATATTTCATACAGCTATGGGGGATGGGGTGGTAAATTGCAACTGTATTTATTTTCAATGCTGCTGTGAAGCTTATAGATGATGGTTCAAATGGCTCTGAACACTATGGGACTTAAGATCTGTGGTCATTAATCCTCTAGAACTTAGAATTACTTAAACGTAACTAACCTAAGGACATCACACACATCCATGCCCGAGGCTGAATTCGAACCTGCGACCTTAGCGGTCCTGCGGTTCCAGCCTGAAGCGCCTAGAACTGCATGGCCACACCGGCCGGCAGATGATGACAGAGCTACAATCTTTATTTTGAGCTATCAGTTTAATTTCGTTGAGTAATTGTGTTTTATCTGCAGTATCCAATAGAATTCTTTCCACTACATTGATCATTGTCTTAAAATATGCCTTTTTTGTTGCTCAGGATGACATGCAGTGCTGTTGATTGTGCCACCAGTTGTAGTTGTTTTCCACATATTTGAAATTTATGTTTGCTGTTGTATTTGCTTATCTTTAAATCAAGAAAGTTAATGCCACAATTAACTGTGAATTTTATATTTTGATACTCTTTTTTCACAATATGAGTATTCTATTTCACCTTCTCTTCCCTCCAAAAAAGACAGGCATATCATCCACATAACGTTTATAATATTTGTTTAATTTTGTTATTAGTATATTAATTTAAAAAAGATGTTTTTAAATTATTAATGTCTATGTTGGCCAACTGACTAAATAGACAGCTTCTGTTGCTAATCTATCTTCCAGTATATAAAGTGTATTACCAAAGGCAAAATAATTGTGCAGTAGCAACAGTGTCAGTATTTCAACAAATTCATACATTCCTGGCAATTTAAGATTTTAACATTAAAGCACATTATTTTTAATCAATGTTGTTGTTTTGATAACTGGTATGTTTTTGTACACATTAACTGCATTGAAGAATACAAACCTAGCTGTATTCAGTATATTAATTATGCTATCTTTGAGCTCCTAAGTATTGTTCGTTTATCTTCTAATTTATAAGCCTTAGTGGTAATTTCATGTTTTAGAAAGGCCTTTTCTGAAAGTTAACAGATGAGCATATTGGACAGTTCGCTTTATGAATTACAGGTTGTGACTGCAGTTTTAGAGCACTGGGATTCATTAGAGATTTTTCTAATTGGGATAAGAGAAAGTTAGATTCATCAAAGAAATTTTTACGTGTTGTTTAATTTGAGGGTTGAATCAGAATGAGTTTCTCTTATGTTGCTCTTTTTTTGGGGGTGGGGGGAGCTTCATTTATGAGCTTTTATCATCAGTGCTTTATTATCAATGAGTGTCTTCTTTATTTTTTGACCTAAAATATTCCATTGTGCTTTGTCTACGTGTTTCTGAATTATTTTATTTCCTTTATTCCCAACATCACTGAATTTTTTCATATTTATTTTGTTTCGCTATGTCACATGCAATTGTGGTTCTAACAGTAACTTCTTTGACATTATTTTTGTTTACTTTATAACGTTTTGAGGTCTTGTTCCACAAATTTAGTTCAGAGTCAATGAAATTAATAGCTGTCGGATTTATTACTCTGTCATAGAATCATTGCTTGATAAATGGTGGGTGATTGTGTTTTCTTGCTTTAATTTAGGACTTCTTACGCCTTTATGAGTTGTCATGACGTTCTGTCTTAACAAAAGTGTTAATCATCCAAAGTACTTTTGAATACACTCGTAATTAATTCCAAATGAATTACTGTAAGTGTAATTTTAGGATGTGCTGGCAATCGTTGGGGACTCTTCTATACTCCTCACATTTCGTCCAGAACTTCGTGGAGTTTCTTCTGAGGACAAACTTCATGTTTGTCTTTTATTGCTTTAAGTAAACACTTGACTTTCACGGAACTGCATCTTTGGAACTCCCAAAAAATAAGAGATTAATGATTCAAAAGAGCATTTTCCATATGAACCGTTGTCGCATTTGAAAAAGTCAGTAGAATATGTGGAAATGGCTGTCAGTAATTATAATGAAAGATGATCGATTCTCAGGAGCTATTAGTAAAATTGGTCAGAGTAATAGAAAATGCGGTGTGACTTCTTGGTCATTAGTGCCAAACGAGATACGTTCTAGAAGTGTCACATAGAATGTTAAACTAACGAAATTAAAGAACCCCTACTTTCTAGATATGTGTTGATTACAAGCTCATCGAAGTGGACAACACCACAATAAAAAAGAAAATGGTGAATTCTGTTTTACAAATTTCTTGATAAATAAAAGTTAAGCATTCAGTTGTCCTACTGCTGCAAGTATAAGTTACGTATAATATCGTATCAGCGGTACTGAAACTGCTAAATCGCTCAAACTGAACAAGGTGGAAGAGGCAACAGAGTTTTTGTCCGGTTCTATACGTAATATGCAAGTCAGTCACGTAACTCAGCATTTTTTGCCGTAAACCCCTTGAATGGCGAACTGGTCACACGTGGTTCGTATTATCACAGATAACAACCATTTATAAAACAGAAATCCGAAGTGATGTATAATTTCCTCTGCATGCAGGGGAATTTTAGAAGATATTCTGATCTCAATTTAATGACCTTTATGAAACAAAATAGCCGCTGAAACAGATCGTGCGAAAACAGACAATCTTCATATCAGGAGAGAAATTGTTGTTCATTTTGCGAAACGTCGAAAGTCGAACCTCAGCAACGTTCGATTATTACATTAACGAGTCACAATTCGAGGCCACAACTGGGTGGAGTACTAATGAGAAGCGATATGAAGTGAAATGACCTTATGAGTTCAGTAGCAGATAAATCAAACGGGTAATACTGGGTAAGTTGTTTTATCTACGGAATGGATTGCTTCTGACGTCTTTTAATGCGTACAGTCTATGCAGAAACAGAACCTAAGTGGAGGCATCCAAATTCAATTCGACTAAGAAGGGCAGCGCAGATGTCATAACCGCATTTGACTCACAAGGGAAAGAGCAATATGAGGGCTAATTTTTTTCACATCCTCCGACAGGCTGCGAAATGGAAACCACAGTGTAAAACAAAAATGTTTTATTTGCAACATTTAATTTCACCTTCCAGCTACATAACTACGTTTCTTGCAGAAAAAAGATATCCAACTGCATTAAATTTATTGAATAATTCTATTACGCTGCCAGTTTCGTTCCTTCATTGGCACCATCTTCAGCCCCCTACACACGAAACGAGATAAACCATTCAGTCGTTTGTGAAAACTAAACGAACCACTATATCAAAATGGTTTCCGTACATACCATAACAATAGGAGTGGAAATTTCACACATATAATGACAATAAGGAATTACAGAAACTCATCTACACAGTCGACACTTAGACATTTATCGTAGCGTGGTACCAACTTGCCAATACTTTCGTCATGGATCGTCAAAGAAGCAGCCGCCTGAGATTACCGCCAATTCCCTACGCTCGTCTGCTGTTCGTTGTCTGTGCCAAAATGCTGTCCTCACAGCCGACGATTCATGTGTGCAAAGAGACAAAAATAGGAGGGAGTCAAGACCGGGCTGTATGGTGGGTTATCAAAAATTTCCGATGGAAAACGCTGCAGGAGAGTCATCGTTACCCCTGCTGTGTGCGACCGAGAACTGTCATCAAGTAGGAAACGTGTGACAGTTACATTATGTGGGATGCACCAAATGAGGCGGAACCCCACAGTAGTCACGTCACATTATTTCCTAGACATCTTTACATGCTCACTGTAGACGGACGTGCTTGAGTTTCACCAGATTTCCACTGCGGTCTTTCACTACTGGACATTAAAATTGCTACACCAGAAAGAAATGCAGATGATAAACGGGTATTCATTGGACAATTATATTACACTAGAACTGACATGTGATTACATTTTCACGCAATTTGTGTGCATAGAAAAAAATGGCTCTGAGCACTATGGGACTTAACATCTAGGGTCATCAGTCCCCTAGAACTTAGAACCACTTAAACCTAACTAACCTAAGGACATCACACAGCACCCAGTCATGGGTGCATAGATCCTGAGAAATCAGTACCCAGAACATCCACCTCTAACCGTAATAACGGCTTTGATGGGCCTGGGCATCGAGTCAAACAGAGCTTAGATGGCGTGTACAGGTACAGTTGCCCATGTAGCTTCAACACGATACCACAGTTCATCAAGAGTAGTCACTGGCGCATTCTGACGAGCCAGTTGATCGGCCACCATTGACCAGACGTTTTCAATTCGTGACAGATCTGGAGAATTTGCTGGCCATGGCAACAGTCGAACAGTTTCTGTATTCAGAAAGGCCCGTACAGGATCTGCAACGTGCGGTTGTGCATTATCCTGCCGAAATGTAGAGTTTCGCAGGGATCGGATGAAGGATACAACCACGGGTCGTAACACATCTGAAATGTAACGTTTACTGTTCAAAGTGCCGTCAATGCGAACAAGAGGTGACCGAGGCGTGTAACCAATGGCACCCCATACCATCACGCTTGGTGATACGCCAGAATGGCGATGACGAATACACGCTTCCAATTTGCGTTCACCGCGATGTCGCCAAACACAGATGCGACCATCACGATGCTGTAAACATAAACTGGATTCACCCGAAAAAATAACGTTTTGCCATTCGTGCACCCTGGTTCGTCCTTGAGTACACCATCGCAGGCGCTCCTGTCTGTGATGCAGCGTCAAGGGTAACCGCAACTATGGTCTCCGAGCTCATAGTCCATGTTGTTGCAAACTTCGTCAAACTGTTCGTTCAGATGGTTGTTGTCTTGCAAATCTCCCTATTTTTAACTCAGGGATCGATACGTGGCTGCACGATCCGTTACAGCCATGCGGATAAGATGCCTGTTATCTCGACTGCTAGTGAAACGAGGTCGTTGGGATCCAGCACGGCGTTCCGTATTACCCTCCTGAACCCACCGATTCCGTTTTCCGCTAACAGTCATTTGATCAGGACCAACTCGAGCAGAAATGTTGCGATGCGATAAACCGCAATCGCGATAGGCTACAATCCGACCTTTATCAAAGTCGGAAACGTGATGGTACGCATTTCTCCTCCTTACACGAGGCATCACAACAACGTTTCATCAGGCAACGCCGGTCAACTGCTGTTTGTGTATGAGAAATCGGTTGGAAACTTTCCTAATGTCAGCACGTTGTAGTTGTCGCCAGCGGCGCGAATCTTGTGCGAATGCTCTGAAAAGCTAATCATTGGCATATCACAGCATCTTCTTTCTGTCGGTTAATTTTCGCGTCTGTAGCACTTCATATTCGTGGTGTAGCAATTTTAATGGCCAGTAGTGTAATTTCGCGAACGATCGGAGATAGGAAAAAAATAGCCCTCGAAAAACTCACGAAAATCAGACAGTCAGCAGCGGAAGAGCCCTTCTGGTGGGGCGTCTGCACACTGCACAGCGGCAGTAAGGAGCTGGTGGCAGCTGCGGCGGCAGCGGGAAGGGCGCAGCAGGGCCGCCTTCTCCGAGGTCAGAGCAGCGCCGCGGCTGCCGCGCCGGTCGATACAGCCGCCGCCCGCCGCCTCCCGGCAACCCACATTCTGCAGCACGCAGACCGCCCCCCCCCCCCCCCCCCTCCCTTACACAGCTCCAGCCATTCACTGTGCCTTATCTCCCATAAGTAGCAAAAGCAGCAATACCGGAGCCGTTCGAAGCTCACAAATGATATTCCTGCATTAGTATATACCAGCCGTCTTCAAAGTGGTCGGCGCGTCCCGTGGAGGGGGATTGGGAGGGGGGCGGCGGCGACTGGCGCATAGAGTATACCAGCCACCCTCAAAGTGGGGGGTGCGCACCCTGTGTGGAAGGGGCAGCGAGGGCGGGGTGTAGCACACAGAGTAATAGATGGGGGCGCTGTTTTTCATTGAAACAGTTACATTTCACATTATGTAAGAAAAAGACTTCCGACGAACAAATATTCTACATCTACATCCATACTCCGCAAGCCACCTGACGGTGTGTGGCGGCGGGTACCTTGCGTACCTCTATCGGTTGTTCCTTCTATTCCAGTCTCGTATTGTTCGTGGAAAGAAGGATTGTCGGTATGCTTCTGAGTGGGCTCTAATCCCTCTAATTTTATCCTCGTGGTCTCTTCGTGAGATATACGTAGGAGGGAGCAATATACTGCTTGACTCTTCGGTGAAGGCTTGTTCTCGAAACTTTAACAAAAGCCCGTACCGAGCTACTGAGCGTCTCTCCTGCACAGAGTCTTCCACTGGAGTTTATCATCTCCGTAACGCTTTCGCGATTACTAAATGATCCTCTAACGAAGCGCGCTGCTCTCCGTTGGATCTTCTCTATCTCTTCTATCAACTCAATCTGGTACGGATGCCACACTGCTGAGCAGTATTCAAGCAGTGGGCGAACAAGCGTACTGTAAACTACTTCCTTTGTTTTCGGATAGCATTTCCTTAGGATTCTTCCAATGAATCTCAGTCTGGCATCTGCTTTACCGACGATCAACTTTATATGATCATTCCATTTTAAAACACTCCTAATGCGTACTCCCAGATAATTTATGGAATTAACTGCTTCCAGTTGCTGACCTGCTATTTTGTAGCTAAATGATAAGGGATGTATCTATTTATTCGCAGCACATTACACTTGTCTACATTGAGATTCAATTGCCATTCCCTGCACCATGCGTCAATTCGCTGCAGACCCTCCTGCATTTCAGTACAATTTTCCATTGTTACAACCTCCCGATACACCACAGCATCATCTGCAAAAAGCCTCAGTGAACTTCCGATGTCATCCACAAGGTCATTTATGTATATTGTGAATAGCAACGGTCCTACGACACTCCCCTGCGGCACACCTGAAATCACTCTTACTTTGGAAGACTTCTCTCCATTGACAATGACATGTTGCGTTCTGTTATCTAGGAAATCCTCAATCCAATCACAGAAGTGGTCTGATAGTCCATATGCTCTTACTCTGTTCATTTAACGACTGTGGGGAACTGTATCGAACGCCTTGCGGAAGCCAAGAAACACGGCATCTACTAGCGTCGGGTTCTCATTTTCAAGAAACACCTTATGAAACTCCTCCGTCGTTAATGTGCTGTCTTATTCCTCAAGAACTGAGCAATACATCCTGTCAGTAGAAATGTTGAGAAAAGTCGGGAGTAATATTTCATCACTTCGCCCCTGTCACCGATCACCCACAGGGCTAATTTGGAAAATCGGAAATTTGTGGTAAGGCCTTATGGGACCAAACTGCTGAGGTCATCGGTCCCTAAGCTTACTTATTGCTTAATCTAACCTAAACTTACTTACGCTAAGGACGACACACACACACCCATGCCCGAGGGAGGACTCGAACCTCCCACGGGGGGGGGGGGGGGGGGGGGGGGTAGCCGCGCGGACCGTGACAAGATGCCCGAGACCACGCGGCTACCCCGCGCGACCAGGATTGGTTACTTACCAAACGTTTAACAACCACTGATGACATTAAGCTGCTCGACAATGTGACCGCCCCACTTCCTTGCAACACTGACTACCAGAAAAGACTGTCAGTCAAAGCCATAGTAACTGACCACTCGATTTCAGCAATGCTTCCTTAGTCAGGTCTACAATAGTGACTTCAGTTCGTGTACAATGAAAGTAGTTAACCTGATTTAAAATGAAGTGATACAAATTCCGCCATTCCCGTGGATAATTGGCTGCTTAATAGTAATAACAACAAATTATATGGAAGGGATTCGCAGTGTGTCTCTTCTCCTTCAAAAATATGTATTTCTAATAAGAAAAAAGATTCGAATTAAATCAAAGTACTGTCTCCTTTTGCATCATCTTCTGTTCCTGTCAGCAAGGTTAGTTCTAAACGCAAAACTAAAGAGCGTAACTATCAAGTTGATAATTTGACGCCGAGTGGAGTGGCCGCGCGGTCTAGGGCGCCATGTCACGGACTGCGCGGCCCCTCCCGCCGGAGGTTCGCGTCCTCCCTCGGGCATGGGTGTGGGTGTTGTTCTTAGCATAAGTTAGTTTAAGTAGTGTTTAAGTCTCGGGACCGATGACCTTAGCAGTTTGGACCCTTAGGAATTCACACACATTTGAAAATTTGATAATCTGACGTGAGGCTTTACCAACAGTCTTCTGAAAAATAAGGAACGACCACAATGTTTTCTTTGTTTGGAGATTTTAGCCAACGACAGCATGAAGCCCATGAAACTAAAGAAACATCTACAGACAAAACATCCAGACTGTGTAAGTATAACACATCGAATATTTTAAGCGTCAAGAGCAACAACAAAAATGAAACTTCGAATTCCTCAAAAAAACAGTTATCTGTCCCTAAAAAAGCCCTAAGAGCATCGCTAGAGACATCTTACTTCAATTGATAAATCAAACGCACCACACATTATTGGTGATAAATTACTTCTTAACGTCACCATGTGCGAAATCATGCATGGAGGAAGGTTTGAGTCGTCAGTCGTCGGACAGCCACGCGTGCAGCAACATCCACAGGGACTGGTTATGGCGCGTTATTTTAGGAGGAGAAGGCGTTCGCCCCTTACAGTGTATAAAGCTATTGATAATACACTACTGGCCATTAAAATTCCTACACCAAGAAGAAATACACATGATAAACGGGTATTCATGGGACAAATATATTATACTAGACCTGACATGTGATTACATTTTCACGCAATTTGGGTGCATAGATCCTGAGAAATCAGTACCCAGACAAAACAAGCTCTGGCCGTAATAACGGCCTTGATAGGCCTGGGCATTGAGTCAAACAGAGCTTAGATGGCGTGTACAGGTGCAGCTGCCCATGGAGCTTCAACACGGTACCACAGTTCATCAAGAGTAGTGACTGACGTATTGTGACGAGCCAGTTGCTCGGCCAACATTGACCAGGCGTTTTCAATTGGTGAGAGATCTGGACAATATGCTGGCCAGGGCAGCAGTCGAACATTCTCTGTATTCAGAAAGGCCCGTACAGGAACTGCAACATGCAGTCGTGCATTATCCTGCTGAAATGTAGGGTTTCGCAGGGGTCGAATGAAGGGTACAGCCACGGGTCGTAACACATCTGAAGTGTAAAGTCGACTGTTGAAAGTGCCGTCAATGCGAACAAGAGGTGACCGAGACGTGTACCAATGGCACCCCATATCATCACGGCGAGTGATGCGCCAGTATGGCGATGACGACTACACGCTTCCAATGTGCGTTCACCGCGATGTCGCCAAACACGGATGCGACCAGCACGATGTTGTAAACAGAACGTGGATTCATCCGAAAAAATGACGTTTTGCCATTCGTGCACACAGGTTCGTCGTTGAGTACACCATCGCAGGCGCTCCTGTCAGTGATGCAGCGTCAAGAGTAACTGTAGCCATGGTCTACGAGCTGATAGTCCATGCTGCTGCAAACGTCGTCGAACTGTTCGTGCAGATGGTTGTTGTTTTGCAAACGTCCCCATCTGTTGACTGAGGGATCGAGACGTGGCTGCACGATCCATTACAGCCATGCGGATAAGATTCCTGTTATCTCGACTGCTAGTGATACGAGGCCGTTGCGATCTAGCACGGCGTTCCGTGTTACCCTCCTGAACCCACCGATTCTATATTCTGCTAACAGTCATTGGATGTCGAACAACTTGAGCAGCAATGTCTCGATACGATAAACCGCAATCGTGATAGGCTACAATCCGACCTTTATCAAAGTCGGAAACGTGATGGTACGCATTTCTCCTCCTTACTCGAGGCATCAGAACAACGTTTCACCAGGCAACGCCGGTCAACTGCTGTTTGTGTACGAGAAATCGGTTGGAAACTTCCCTCATGTCAACACGTTGTAATTGTCGCCAGCGGCGCGAATCTTGTGTGGATGTTCTGAAGAGCTAATCATTTGCATATCACAGCATCTTCTTCCTGTCGGCTAAATTTCGCGTCTGTAACACGTCATCTTCGTGGTGTAGCAGTTTTAATGACCAGTAGTGTATATCTATTACTACGAAGAACGGAGTAGGTGCGCAAGTTATTCTTCATGGTTCTTCATTCTTTTGTGGACGCGTACTGAATTTTACACTTACTAATGCTGATACTAGTGCACGTGGTAATGGTTGGGTTACTGTGGATCTAGTTCGTGGTGGTAGAGTGGAGACTGCATCAGGGCTGGGGACTTTTAACAGCCGAGAAGTTATTGCTTATCGTAGATTTCAGATAAGCGAAGTGTATAACAGAGATCTTGGTTCATCTTACTATATATCTACAATGACGTTGGGTCTTAGAACAAGGAATCGTCGTAAAGTAAATGAATCAGAATCTGTGTCTGTATGGGTTAAAGGTGCACTGAATTGTGCCAAGATTATAGTTGTTGTTGATGTAACACATTACTATAAAAACTGAAATAAAGTACCTGTCCTTTCCTTGATAAAATAAAAAAAAAGATTTGCTAAGAGAAATTTCTTGTGGTATATGTCAGACCGCTGTAGTGGTAGAATGTTCAGGACAATTTCCACTCAGCCCTACCCATCATACTGACATGAAAATGGCAACTTGCTGCTCCAACTGGCTGCCTCACTGCCTGGAGCAGGTCTATACGTTGAACCTCGCAGTATTACTTTATCGCATTGCGCACTGTCGCCTTGGCTAGCGCGCCAGCACCTTCATTTTCCCTTATGACGCAGTGTTCCTTCAACCACAGCATACCTAGAAGAAATAATTCTGCAACTTTGACATTACTGTGATGCTCTCGAGCCGACTACACAAGCTCGTGACAAATCGCGCAGTTTTTCTGCGAATTTCCTCCAGCACTGCTAATAATTTAGTATGCTGAGAGTCTCAGACTGACGAAATATTCAACAATCGGACAACTGGGGGTTCTGTAAGCCACTTTTTTCGTGTAAGAGTAACACATCCTTTTTATTTTTTCTGTGAGTTTTAGATTCAGATCTGCCGTTCACAAAATTTGATGGGAATGCTTTTTTCAGGCTAAATCAAGCCGCACGTGTACATCTTGAATTATGCCCAAAAATATAGTCTAGCTATATCGGGTCTCTTCCCCTATGTACGTTTGATGATGATGTTTGGTTTGTGGGGCGATCAACTGCGCGGTCATCAGCGCCCTTAAGAAGCCCCAATTTTTACACAACCCGATTATTTACACAGTTAATCGAGTCACGAATGTTGACGATGATGAAATGATGAGTACAGCACAAACACCCAGTCCCCGGGCAGAGAAAATCCCCAGCCGGCCGGGAATCGAACCCGGAATCCCGTGATCCAGAGGCAGCCACTGGACCACGAGCTGCGGACCCGTATTTACGTGCATGTGCGTTAACAAGTGGCTAGCCGTCTTTGCGACAAGCGCTGATCAACTGCGGACAATTCTCCTTTTCGTAACAATTCTTAATGATGGCACTTCCTGAAAATAAATGCGTCTTCACTGAAAAAACGTAAACGAGTTACCGACGCTCTCTACTACACAGCAAAGTTTCATCAGATTTTTCTGTCCTTTCTAGGAAAATAACGTGGTGAACTATACTTAGTAAGCATTCTTAAATTCAGGCTTATAAATCGCTCATACATTATTTGCAAGTCTGCGTTGCAGAAGAGCTTTTTACAGAAGAGAAGACATGGCCTCACGTTGGGTGCCTGATTTTGTAGCTTTCTGAGCCTAATCAACTGAAAAATGGCTCTGAACACTATGGCACTTAATATCTGAGGTCATCAGTCCCCTAGAACTTAGAACTACGTAAACCTAACTAAACTAAGGACGTCACACACATCCATGGCCGAGGCAGGATGCGAACCTGCGACCGTAGCAGTCGCGCGGTTCCGGACTGAAGCGCCTAGAACCGCTTGGCCACCGCGGCCAGCAATCAACTGAAATTATAAGTTGAATTTGACACGGTTGGTACTTCCTAATTCACGTACAGTTTTGAAGAGGAGATACTGACCTTCAAATAGTCATCGTACGCGAGAGCAAAAAGTGTTCCAGAACTCTTCAAGACATTGTCGTTAGGAACGAAGTTCTGTAGATCTGTGCATTTCTTCCTCGGACCATTCATAAAAACAGGCATGGTTGCACTTTCCTGCATACACCTATCTTCAAAGAAGCGCTACTAGGACACAGGCCGTTTCTTGCGCACAATTTTCGGTCCAAATAGAATGTCGGTGAAGCGGTAACAATTCGCTGATTATGGGAGGCTAGAAACGAACCAGCTGTGTTGAAGTCTAACAAGAAAACGCTGAAGAATTACCAGAGTGTTTACAGAGAAAAGTGCTGAAAAATTATGTCTCCGATTTTTTATGTAAGAGTTCTTCAATATTTTTAAATAAAACGAACGTCATTAACACTCTACATTTTTATTCTTCATGTCTATGTATTTGAAGCCCACTGCTGCTAAAGAGCTCCGAATTATAGCATCAGACTTCATGGTGTGTAATACAAGTATGTCTGTGCGGGAGAAACTGCGTGCTGTAATCGAGGTTCGAATTCCAAGAGTTCGTCCACACGTGGAGCACCATCTCCTTCAGCGTGACAATGGGCGCTGCTACATCTGAAAGAGGCCGAAGCCTTGATTTCATTGTCATCGGTCATCCTCCGTACATTCCCGACTTGGTCCCACACGATTTTCATCTGTTTCCAAAACTTAAAGAACCACTTCGAGGACTTCACTTTCATAGTGATGAAGCAGTGTAAGCAGAGGTGATATTGTAACTCCGTCAACAAAGTCAAATATTCTACAGTATCAGCCAACTGGTCTATCGTTGGGAGAAATGTGTTCGTCGCTAGGGTGACTATGCTGAGAAATAAACATATAGACAGGAAGCAGAGAGATACACAATGTAAATAACGTTTGTTTTATTTAAAAAGCCTTGAGAGTTTTCACATAAAAAATTCAGAGGAATTACTTTCAAGCACACCCTCGTATGACATACAACGGGTGGTACCACAATCGACACCCCTATGACAATTGCATCATGAATAGGTCCTCTGGTTTTCTTTGACAGTTGATGGGTAGCACGTGGAAAGTGAGGATATTTAAGGACTAAAACATGAACTACTGCAGCCCAATTATGTTTTTCTACTTCTCTCAGATCAAGAGCCGTAACTGATCACAATCAGATCCAGAAGAACTGTAATATGCCATTCTATGCATCCTTTAAAAATTAACACAAACAACATTTTCGTCTTACAAAGTAGTTGCGAGGCATGGAAAATCCTGCAGAAGCCGTGCCCTCTCGCTGGGGCTATCTCGCAGCGACGTCTGTGTGCAACGAAGTTAGGGTACGGCATGCACCGCACTGACTCCTAGACTGGGAAAAGCCTTCCGTCCGAAATCTAAATACCTCAGAATCTAAATCTGCCAGGTACGGTGGGCTTGTACCGGAGTACGACAGTACGGGGTGTTTTAATCCTCAATATTAGTCTCTTATGTCCAAGGCATTTCTGAAAGTATTTGTATGGAGTGTAGCCATGTATGGAAGTGAAACATCGACGATAAATAGTTTGGACAAGAAGAGAATAGAAGCTTTCGAAATGTGGTGCTACAGAAGAATGCTGAAGATTAGATGGGTAGATCACATAACTAATGAGGAAGTATTGAATAGGATTGGGGAGAAGAGAAGTTTGTGGCACAACTTGACCAGAAGAAGGGATCGGTTGGTAGGACATGTTCTGAGGCAACAAGGGATCACCAATTTAGTATTGGAGGGCAGCGTGGAGGGTAAAAATCGGAGAGGGAGACCAAGAGATGACTACACTACGCAGATTCAGAAGGATGTAGGTTGCAGTGGGTACTGGGAGATGAAGAGGCTTGCACAGGATAGAGTAGCATGGAGAGCAGCATCAAACCAGTCTCAGGACTGAAGACCACAACAACACAACATGTCCAAGGCGGAGTTTCATATGTCCACATGAGTATTAACTTCTCTCCACCCATCACAGGAACTATTTTCAAATGCATCGTAAGGACGCAAATTTCGGCGTAAAAACTGGATTCCTAAATACGGAATAAAGGAGCAGAGCCTTGAGTGTCAACCTCCCAACACTGTCTCAGAATCTAGCTGCCCAGACACAAGATATTTGAGATCTTTTTCGAAGCAACCGCTACAAACAACAAAGGATTCCCCACCCTAATCTAAAACAAAAGTCCAAAAATCTTGGATACTGGTTTCGTTTTTGAGCTCTAAGAGGTTCGTCGAAGACATCAGGGTTTTTCCCAGGCGATTGAGGAATAGACTGGTCAGAAAAGATAGTTCTTAAGCACATAAACAGATCTGTCTGTTGAAGTGCAGTATACGTCTCTCTATATCAAGTGGCACATATCATTTCTGAGCACATTTCTAGGCTCGTACTCTTGGCTATTGAATCGGGTGTAAAAGTAACTGAAAAAATTATATTATTATCCCCCCAGAGAACGCGATAATTCTCTCTGAAAAATATCGAGAGCTGTGTTTTGAGTTTTAATTATTAGTGGGTCGCTGATGCCAATGTCTGAAGTGGTTGTTTCTAGTCTGATTAACTGAAGTTCATATAGCTGAGAAGTGACGGTGACACTCAAGTTTGTTTTATTTTTTTGTTACATTTCGGCTTGGTGGGATTTTGAATAGAGCACCAGCAGCACAGATATATGGAGGAAAGGGGCCATCCACCTGGAGATAACGAGTTCCTCTTTCTGTAATCCTTATAAATGGAGATATTAAGGAATAGTGACTTTCTCATAATAGCATGAGTTTTCCGGCAGCTGTTGAAAATGGAAGTTTGGAAAGTTCGGACAGAAAACCACACTTTACTGCGGAGTGTCAGCGGGAGCACGAATTGGCCAATGAAGATACCTGCATTCCTCTCCCGAGGATAACTGGTTGAAGGCAAGGGTGTTAAAACAGTTTCGTGGAGCAGCTGAGTACCTGCAATTATGAGGTTTGCGGGATGAGCTCGCTATTGAAGGAGTGCTGGGCCCTCTGCAAATGCGGTGTTGAGCGCGTCCGGTCTGGATTGAATGTTTCTCAGTGATAAATAAAGTTGCTCTGCCAGTAGGGAAGGCTCGACAGAATTCGCAAGTACTTACCCCAAGCACGGTGTGGAATTCTTCTCAGTTTGCAGTTTTATCGGAAAGTATTATGGTTTAGTGGGTGAGCACGTGCTCGCTTGGAATAAGTGGTACAGCAGAGCTTGGAGCCATTAACTGGTTGCAGATCGTATTTCATGAACGAGAAAGACTGGAGGGTGTCTAATTCAAGGTAATATAGCTATCTTTTTCCATTGGAAATTTGAAGAGTGCTATTTTTGTTTGGCTTTTCCCCTTTTTTTCTTTGAAGTGTTAGCCTGCGTGCATTTTTTTGTGGATGTTATCGACAGGCGTTGCTAGAGACCAACTGGAGGCGGTGAGTGCAGTGAACGTTTTCCAGGCTAATGTTCGTATGTGAGACTCTTTCTCACCGTAGCTCTATTGCTACAGACCATGTGTTAGAGGTATAGGAATTGTGACAATAGCAACCCTGTCTCACGGATAAAGTGAAGCTGGGGATCCTGACAGATACAGATTCATCGGCGTCTGTCACTGCCTTCACTGCGGTAAATTGAGGATGTTTAACATTAATAGTGTGTCGATTTCCGTCATAGCTTTCAACCCCTGTCTCTTTGCGGAAGTACTAATTTACATTTTCGGATGTGAGTGACGTATACAAATCCCTACAGTTCTGAGACAGACCTACGACGATCGATAGTTTTAGGCCTTCTTATCTGCTTCCGTTGTTCTCTACTCAGAAGTATTAGTCGGCACTGGGATTACTTCAAACGATAACTTATACGAACCTCTCAGCGAATTGATTAATGAATCTCAAGTCTTAAACCAAGGTTTTATTGCTAAATCAGTAATCCTTGACAGAAATTCTAAAATATGCCAACGAGAACCTAAATGAATCTTGAAAATTTGAAACTGTTCAAGAGGTATTCGTACTTTATGCTGCAGTAACGCTCTTCGTCAGAAAAGTGCATTCGAATGAGTACGAAAGAACGCATGTTTTACAATGCACTGTCACTGCATCAAAATTTCTTCACTGTTCTACAGTAACCATTTCTGTACCATGCTTGAACCAATATTTTCAGCTGCGTTGCAAATTGTACACAGTTTCAGGCACTAAGCACTACACCATTATCAGTTTCTAAGTTCAAGTGTAATGGAGCAGTCATTGCCTTTGTCGTGGTACCCAGAGCATTATTAAAGAACAGTTTCGGTGCCTTTATGATTTGGGATGAGCTTATCATGTTGTTGACGTGGTCTTCAGTCCGAAGACTGGTTTGATGCAGCTCTCCATACTATTCTACCTGTGCAAACCTCTTCATCTGCAAATAACTACTGCAACCTACATCCTTATGAATCTGCTTACTGTACTTACCTCTCGGATTCCCTCTACAATTTTTGGTCTCCACGCTTCCCTTAAGTACTAAATTGGTGATCCCTTGATGTCTCAGAATATCTCCTACCAACCGATACCTTTTCCCAGTCAGGCTGTTACACAAATTTGTTTGCTTCCCAATTCTATTCAGTACTTTCCTATTAGTTACGTGATCCACACGTATAAGCTTCACCATTTTTCTAAGCTTCAGCGTTTTTCTGCAGCACCACATTTCACAAGTTTCTATTCTCTCCTTGTTTTAACTGTTTATCGCTTAAATCCATACTCGATGTTAAAAAATTTCTCTTCTTCAAAAATGCTTTTCTTTCCATTGCCAGTCTACATTTTATATCGTCTCTACTTCGACCATCATCAGCCATTTTGCTCCTCAAATAGCAAAACTTCTTTACTCCTTTAAGAGCCTCGTTTCCTAATCTAAATCCCTCAGCCTCTCCTGATTTAATTCGACTACATTGCAGTATCCACGTTTTGATTTTTTGATGTTCATCTTATATCCTCCTTTCAAAACCCTGTACATTACATTCAACTGTTTTTCCAAGTCTTCTGCTATCTCTGAGAGAATTGCAGTGTCATCGGCAAAACTCGAAGTTTTTATATTCTTCTTCCTGGACTTTAATTCCTACTCCAAATTATTCTTTTGTTTCCTGGATTGAATAATACTCGAGATAAGCTACAATCTTGTCTCACTCCATTCTCAACCACTGCTTCCCTTTCATGCCCCTCGACTCTTATGACTGCGGTCTGGTTTCTATACAAGTTGTAAATAGCCTGTTGCTCAATCTATTTTATCCCTTCTACCCTCAGGATTTTGAAAATAGTATTACAGTGAAAACTGTCAAAAACTTTCTCTAAGTCTACAAATGCTATAAACGTATGTTTGCTTTTCCCATATGAGAAGTTTACAAACTTAGGAGTTTCTGAAATGCCTCCACCCTTGGCCCGAACGCTAATATTCATGCCCTTTTGGACGACAGAGAAATTACTCCGTTTCCATATTACGACAACGACTGCACTTTTTTCCGCGTCCCCATGACACGCAATACTACCACCTGCCGCATGTGAGTAGTTACGGCATGTTGTTGCCGCGGTGGCCAAGTTAACCTGATTGGACCGTGTAGTAATGTCCACATCTGTGCACCAGAAGAAAAAAATTACCTTCATTACATATTACTAATCTTCTTGTGACTCAAAAAGATGTTCAATATGTACGCAGAAAAATCAATCATTATTTAGTCAATAACAGACTTGAAAACTATTCATTAGTTTACTGCATTTTAAACATTTTCATACTGGTGTAAATCACTTACTGGACTACGCAGTTAAGTGTTGAGATATTATGTTAGTAACTTCACAAATGTGTGACAAATGGCTTCCGAATTAGACACTGTGTCGATGTGGTCGTAATAATCCGTCCTTCAACTGTCCTTTTACTCTCTATCGTGATGTCCCCAAAAAAACCTGTTCAACACATTCCGAGAGATATTGTGTAACCTACAGAAGCTTGGCCTTCATCGTAGCATACTGAATCATGTACTTTACTACTAACAAGAAAACTTGTTACATGATGCATTTCTTAGAAAATGTTTAAGATTTCAACACCTCTTTTTTTCCTCATTTCACATGCAGTAACTCTACTGTAAACTGTCTTCCGCAGTCTTGTGATACTAATCTTCCCTTCTGTACTTCTCTCTCTTCAGTTTTTTTTTCTACCTTTAAGGTAGTATATTGCCTAATTTTACACGCAGATCCTACCTATACTTCTATTCGGTAGTCCTCTGGCGAAATATTTCCATTTTACCATTTTGCTTTCAGTACGTCTAAATATACTGAACGAAATGAGTGTTTACAGTTAAAGCGGTGTTACCGTGTGAGAAACAGTGAAGGGCTCATCAGCTCAAATTGTTTCAATAGCATCAGCTTTGATATAATCTGCGCCGAAACCCTCATATCCTTAACGAACAACAAACGCTGGCAGCTTCCTGTTCCTCAAAACGCCACTTCAGTAGCTGCACAATGTTCTTTTCTTTAAAATAACCTTTAATTCCTGTCAGTAACACGTGTTAAGGTGTCTCTTCAGTGGAACGGAGAAAGAAAATAAAATTTTATTGGAATTGAAGCAAATTAAATTACTATCTTCAAACTCCAAACAGTTGTCGCCTTCCGGTCACAAGAAAATTGCTGATAGCTGTGATTTATTTCTGTGTTCTACACTTCGAGGCCATATACAAAACTCTATGTACTTTCCACAGATGGATTGAAAGAATGAATGTGCACTGGGAAAGAGCTACGCTACGCATTAGGCACCACATCGAATTAATCCTGACGGACCGTACTTTCCTCCGAACCATGATTGTGACAACAGCAGTCAGAAGCTCGAGAAATTCAATCGAACTTGCATGCTTTAAAGCGATAAAATTTAATCACAGACGCCACTACAGAAGATTTCAATGGCACTCACTAGTATTGTAGCATTCCAAGGGCAGGATGAGATTCATTGTGTGTATACAGGAAGTTACCATGTTACGAATTCGGAGGTAAGGATTACTCACCGACAGTTATCCTAACTCCAACCGGGAAGAACAGATATAGTGAAGCCATGAGTTACGTAGAAACCGCTGGTAGCCCACAGTCGTTATGAGAGGACGGGTGAGAATGGAATTGGTTGTTCTGCGATCGATGCCCATGTGATCCATTCGCCCACAAGATATCATAAAGGTAGCTCGTTCGTATCCTGTTTGTGTAAGAATTTTTTTGTCCGAAAACAACGTATTTCGCTATGTCACGAAGGCGATTTTCAGTCCAGTCTCCATGTATCCGTTAAACGCGCATTTTATTACCTGACAATTTGGAGTAGCATGACAGGTTTTCCGAACGTCCTTCGACAGGGAAACAGTGTGACTGCCGCTGTCGTCTGAATCAAGTGAATGAATATGGCGAGCTGAGTTTTGCACAATGGCACGTTTCCAGAACATGCTGATTGATACAGAGTCGTTCGGCCTCAAAAAATGCCATTCTACGGAGCCATAAAACGTTGTACGTAATTTCACAGCAGATCTACGCAGTTGCGCAGATCTGCACTTTTGAGCTTCGGCGCTATAAAGCCCCTTCTGAAAGATATGTGGCATTTTCCAGGGAAGCGACTGAGAGGCTCTGTGTTTAACATAATGGACCGGCATCCAAGATCAGCGGTTTTCAAAGATTCGTCTGTCCATCCTGATTTTCTGTGGTTTCCCTAATTGGAATACGGCAATAGCTGGGATGACTTCTTTCCTTTCCCATCCATAATCTATCCACGTTTGTACGTCGTCTTTAATGACCTCGTTGTCAACATTCTCCCCTTTTTCCCTGAGTTTCCGTAACAGGGGTGCTTCCTTGGCGGTATGATTTTATTAGCAATTAAAAGAGGAGAGACTTTTACTGCTTTTGAACTGCACAGTCACTTGTCTTTAAAACTCTGTATTTGCAATATTGCGTAAATACTATGGACTGTAAGTACCTACCTCCACCTTTCATATGTGGTGGAGGGTACTTTGTGTACCACTGGTCACTTCCCACCCTCTGACGTGTCAGTCGCGAAAGGTGCACAGGAAAAACGATTGTTAGTAAAGCTCCGTGTGAGCTCTAATCTCTCTCACTTTACCGTCATGATCTTTTCGTGAGATATACAACGGAGGAAGCAATACGTTGGTTGATTTTTTTAGAATTTACGCTCTCGGAATTTTGACACTTAACCTCATCGTGGTGCACAACGCCTCTCTTGTAACGTCTGCCACTGAAGTTGTATACACACACCCTCGACGCTTCTGCCCTTACCAAGCGAACCTGCAACTGCTATTATTTGAGCCTTTTCTATTTTCTCCACTAGTCCTACGTGGTAATGGCCCCAGACCGACGAGCAGTGTGTCGAACGAGGGTTTGAAAAGCTATCTCCTTAGTGCGTTAATTATTCTTCATGAAAATTCTTCCAATGAATCTCAGTCTGGCATCTGCCTTTTCTACTTCTTTATGTCATCAATCCACTTCAAATCGTTTCTTAGGCATACTACCAGATATTTAGTGAATTTGACTGCTTATAGTGATTGTTCGCTAATGCTTCACTCACACGATAACGAAAATTTCCGCTTATTTTCAAGCAATACTTTTTTTTTTTTTTTTTTTTTTACGTTGAGCGTGAAACCATTCGATGCACAAGCGTCGATCCCTGCATTTTGCTACAATTTCTAGTGTTGTAAATTTTCAGTACCATCCGCCAACAGCCTCATGGAGCTCCTGAAGTTACCCGCTACGTCATATATACGTAAGAGGAACAGTAATGCTCCTATTACACTCCCTTGTGGTGCGCCAAAATTAGCTTCTACATCTGCTGTCTCTCCGTTAAGAATGACACGCTGTGTTCTATTTACTGGGAACTTCTCAATGTAGTCGAAAGGCTGGACTGAACTCTCGTATTTCGTTTATTAGATGACAGTGCAGAACTGTAGCCAACGCCTTCTGGAAGTCAAGGAACACAGCATCTGTGATGTTCTCGGTATGTACAAGTCCCGTGGACGAACAGTGCGAGCTGGATTTCACACGATCGTTGTGTTCTGAATCCATCCTACAGTAACAATACTGTGCCGTTCAACCACCGGATGCAAATCTTTCAACCGGGTCCCACTTTGACGTTTTGTGTGTTCCTAACTCACCCCAGTTAGGGCGAAAAGCGACCTACAGTGGAATCCAAACCACGTGTCGTCTCGCCCCTGGTGACGCTTCACACACCATTGAGAGATGGTTAGATTAACGGCAGTCTTTAAATTTCCATGGTATGATCCCGCGTTCTCTCAGTTTCCAGACATGCGTTTTACCGCTACACCACCAGGCCCGATGAGTCCACATTGTTTCCTACAGATGACATTTTCAGCTTCCAGGAAGTAAAAATAAGCAAGCATAAAAAGTGTTCCTCAGTTCTACAACAGACTTGACTTCAGCGATATAAACAAATAGTTGTCTGCCTATGCTTGAGAATGGGGATGATAACCGCATTTCTTTCAATCACATGAAACGTTTCGTTCTTCCAGCAACTTACAGAAAACCGCTTCTAGAAATGTAGCAAGTTTTTGTATAAATCCTCCGACTCTACAGCCGTGGTGCAGCAACCGTCATGTATCTTCAGGAAGAGGAAGTAATCTAGCGTAGGCTTTATTGACACGTTTCGTCTTTTTGAGGCATCTTCGGAAGTCGTGTAGGAAATATATGATTTCTGAAGATGTACGCCAGGGTTTTTTTTAGTAGGAACGAGAGATTTCTGCGTTCTTGAATGAAGCAACCGAGAGAAGAGAGCGTTTTTCCTGTTACGTAGCCTCATACGCTCCTTCCCATTGTCTTGAATAGGAGCAGTTACTGTTTTTAAAATTCCAAAGTGTACCGCTGTAGTTTTATTTTCGCAGGCCTCGTCCACTGTTCGGTGGCACATTTTCTGTTATGCAGCCATGTAGGAACTCGTACCATGCAGGAAGTCGTATAAGAGCTATACGATTTCTAAAGATGCCCCAAAAATGCGAAACGCTTCAATGAAGCCTTGCTATTTTTTAGCCTAGATTATTTTCTTCTTCTACTGAAAGCAAGTATTTGCTTATTATGTGTAGAACCGTGTAGGCGCCCCATCAGGCTTTCTCTGGACTACTAACATTGCCGGGATGCAGAATTCAAACATTATTATTAGTATTTTTTACTTTGTCAATCGACAAACCCTATCGTTGGGATCATACTAACAGCCAGTGGGAAATTATTAGAAAACTATTCCATTCTTAAACGGCTTACAAGGTTGTATAACAGAAATTGTACCATCCGCACAGTGGACAAAGCCTTTGAAAATGAAACTACAGGTCTACAAATCAAAAATGGCTCTGAGCACTATGGGACTTAACTGCTGTGGTCATCAGTCCCAAATAACTTAGAACTACTTAAACCTAACGAACCTAAGGACATCACACACATCCATGCCCAGACTGTAGCGCCTAGAACCGCTCGGCCACTCCGGCCGGCACAGGTCTACACATTAGAGTTCTAAAAACAATAACTGCTCCTCTTCAAGACCGTGGAAAGAAGCATACACAGCTAAGTGGGAGGAAGAACGCTCTCTTCTCGTGGTTGCCTCATTCATGAAATCAGAAGTCTCGCTCCTACTGAAAAACTGTCGCATACATCTGAACCAGACCCTGTAAGTCTGGATTTATCACTATTTCAGCGCATCGCTGCTTGCCTTTGACTAATAATGTTAAACTGCTGAAAGGGATATACAGCAGTGCCATTTAAAATCTACAGACCACCACGAATGGAATGACCTCGAATGACGCCGTTTTGCTCTGAATTCCTCCATAAAAACACAAATACTGCGCTTCATATCCGAAATGTCTGCTTTTATTTGGGAGATGATTAATCAACTAGAAATTATTTTCCATTTATTTGCACTTTCGCTTGCCGGGTAAGATCAGAAAATGCACCAAAGGGTGCATATAATGCTGTAGCACCGCTCCCGATTCTTCAGGTGCTCACTCTTTCACATGAGTGGAGCTCTTGGATAGAAGGACTCATTAGCTATGACGTGCCGCCGACATACTCCAGATAACATTATCAGTACACTCTGATGAGCCGCTCCTCTGAGATATGCCTACTATCTTCAAATTGCATAACGAATTACGTAAATCGAATCGAAATGTCATTCTCCTATCAGCGCCGACAGGGAAGAGAGTGTATTCTGTCACACATATTGCAGGAAATCACAACAAAAATAAATCTTCCATAATTCGTAATCTTCAATGACACTTTCTTGACGTCTCGCATCTCTATACTACACTCTCCAACGGCAAACAGTTTGCTTCTTAAAAGATATGGAAGTGCTGTTTGAGGCTTCACCTGAATTTGGAGGACAGTTGTCTCGCTGAAATATTGTGCGGTTTCTACAATATTATCCGGCGTAATTTCCGGGAACCTATTAAGCATATGGAAGCGTATCACTTCATTTTGAACTCATTCTTCCTCGAAGCTTTTGTCATTAATAAAAGTGTTTCGCAATACTAATAGCGAATCAACATAATAAATATATGGTAACAACGCATGCAGTAAGGTAGTAAAAAAGGAATTGAAACACAAAATGAACTTACAACTGTTGAAAGGTAAGAGAAAAATTGTGTTTCAGCATTCACATTTCCAATTGGTTTCAGTATCGATGCATAGAGAATATAATATTTTTGCCTCCCTGACAGTCTTCCTTCTCACACTCTTAAAAGAGAGAACTCCTCTTCTTGCTCTCTGCCCTCTTCTAACAACAACGTTAGAAATGGTGTGCACTGGCGTCTCTTTACTATAGATTCCAAAAGCATTCATTAATTCCCAAGCAGAGATATTCCTCGAATACGAGAACACCGTTAGTAAACACGGTCCCCGTAAAACATACTTCCACAGCTCCAGAGGTGAAATAGTAGTACATGTAAACACGGGAGCATATTCGGATCTGTTACCTTTGACTGGGTATTTCGCTGCCGAATGATAAAAGTAGGACCATAGAGGATTGACTTTACATGTATACAGTGTACAGTGTACTTCCTCTGCAAGTCACTGTACAATGCATGTCGCACGGTACATCGTGCCAAGCGTACTCGACACTGCCCATTTCCATTCGCGAATCAGGCGACGTTGTATGGCTGTCTGTAATCCTCACAAGGTAAGGTCCCAATCTCACGGCCCTCAGATTTAGTGGCAAGGTGGCCCAGTGGAGGATAGTCCGTCGAAAACTGAACACACATCAAGCATGAGAACAGAAGAAGGTATACTGAACTGTGGAAAATAGAAACATTGATTGGTCCAAACTCAAGATATGCAGCATCTGGCGAATTTGAATAGCCACGGCGTCGTGGTTATGTGGTCACGGTATGGACTGCGAATGGGGAGAACTGTGTTCAGATTTCCCCAATGCCCTATATATATTTTTTTCACAGAATTATGAACTGTCTCTCCGGCAACGGCCGCGTCTGTTTGCAGTATTCATAATTATGTCTGTGTAGTGGTGTAACATCTATTTGCAATAGCGAGGTGTAAGGCTCAAATGGCTCTGAGCACTATGGGACTTAACTTCTTAGGTCATCAGTCCCCTAGAACTTAGAACTACTTAAACCTAACTAACCTAAGGACATCGTACACATCCATGCCCGAGGCAGGATTCGAACCTGCGACCTTAGCAGTCACGCGGTTCCAGACTGTAGCGCCTAGAACCGCTCGGCCACCCCGGCCGGTGAGGTGTAAGGAAGAGACCTCCAGACGTGCAAAAATCTTATTGGTTCTACACAAGTACCCACATGTTATGACTTCTCCGTGACGTTTTGGAAGTTTTGGCTCTTGCATTTCTTTGTTGTAACATAGTTCACACCTGTTTATTTGTTTTTTTTTTTTTCATTTCTGTAAGAGGTCTAAACGGCATTTCATCGCTCGGTAATATATTCTTACCATATGACTTATTTTCTACAGCCATTGTATAGTATGACAACTGCCGAGACTACAGAAGAAGAACAGATAATTCAATGACCGGACGAGAAGTTCATAATTTTGTGAAAAAAAGAACAGGGGGAGGGGAGGGGGGAGTCTGAACACGGATCTCCAGCTCTGTAGCCCTGTAGCTCAACACGGTGACGACCAATCACGAAACTGTGGTTCTTGCATCTCACTCGATGTTGCACATCTTGAGCTTGGAGCATTCACTGTTTCTATTTTGTTTCTTGGCTCACAGCCCAGTACACACTGTTCCTGTTTTCACGATTGATCTGTGTCCTGTTTTTGACAGGTTATCCACTGGGCCGCTTTTCTCTAAATCTGAGGAGAGTGCGGTGAGGCATTTCCCTTGTCAATATTAGTCCCATTCTCTCTTATCCTAGTTTTCTCATGATTCAAATGTGACATATTCGGTAAAGACAACACAACAAACCTTTTGCACAATCTTCTTTCTCGAAAACCGATTCTTTAGATTAATTGTACACAGTTCATAAATGGAAACGTCACCTTTGCCCCACAGTTTCTAGCCTCAATTCCTTCAGTATCCCCATTACGCTTCTGTAACGCCTGTAGTAACCAGTTAAATAACATATTTTAATGTCTGCTGTAATGACAACATGATATAGAGACCAAAAAGACTCAGTCAATAGTCCGGAATAACTCGTGCTGGCGTCTAGTATGTGTCTTGCTTACAGATTCTTCATAGTTTCCAAGAACCGTTCAATAGCGTTCCCCAAGACTGATTTCAAATGTTCGTCCAATCTCTCACTGTTCCGTAATATCATCCATAGATATTTAAGTGACATCGGTAATAATTTGAAAGTTCTGGTAACGGTCTGATACTATTACACTGTGGTGACAAATGTCATGGGTTACCACTTAATATCGTGTCGGACTCCCTTTTCCCGGCGTAGTGCAGCAACTCGACGTAGCATGGACTCAAAAAGTCATTGGAAGTCCTCTGCAGAAATACTGAGCCATGCTGCCTCTATAGCCGTCGTTAATTGCAAAAATGTTGCCGGTGCAGGATTTTGTGCACGAACTTACCTCTCGATTATGTCCCATAAATGTTCGATGGGATTCATGTCAGGCAACCTGAGTGGTCAAATAATTTGCTCGGGTCGTCCAAAATGTTCTTCAAACGAATCGCGAACAATTGTGGCCCGGTGGCGTGACGTATTGTCATCCATTAAAATTCCAGCTTTGTTTGGGAACATGAAGTCTTTGAATGGCTGAAAATGGTCTCCAAGTCAATGATCGGTTCAGCTGGACCAGAGGACCCATACAATTATGAAGCCACCACCAGCCTGTGCAGTGCTTTGTTGAAAACTTAGGTCCATAACTTCACACACCAGCCCTTATCATCTGAACCCTGGACTCTGACCAGGACACGGTTTTCTAGTCGACTAGGGTCCAATCAATATGGTCACAAGCGCAGGGGAGGCGGTCGTGCTGTTAGCAAAGGCACTAGCGTCGGACGTCTGCTACCATAGCCCATTAACTCAAATTTCTCCGCACTGTCCTAAAGGATACATTCGTCGTTCGTCCCACATTGATTTCTCAGGTTATTGCACGCCGCGTTGCTTGTCTGTTAGCACTGACAGCTCTACGCAAGCGCACTGTTCTTGGTATTTATGTTAAGGGCGCCGACTGCTACGTTGTCCGTAGTGAGAGGTAAAGCCTGAAATCTAGTATTCTCGGCAGGCACTTGACACTGTGAATCTCCGAATATTGATTTCCCTAACGTTTTCCGAAATAGAATGTCTCATGGGTCTATCTCCAACTAACAATCCGCGTTCAGAGCCTGTTAATTCTGTCGTAGGGCGATAAGCATATCAGAAACTTTCTCAGGTGAATTACTTTAGTACAAATGACCGCGCCGTCAATGCACTCTCCATTTATACTTCGTGTAAGCGATACTACAGCCATCTGCGTATGTCACTTCTGTGTGTTACAGTTGTTCATTCTCTCTCTCTGATTTTTTGGTCACATAGAAGAGTCGCTGACCTTTTTTTTTTAACACACAACAGGAAGCTAACGCGGAAAAAATATATTTGCAATTTCTTCTTCCTTGCTAACATAAAATTTAGTCCAGCTTTTTTGCTAATATATGAATTTATTTTCTTCGTATATGGTGTAACTGCTCATTGAAAATAATTGATGTCTCCATTCCCCTCTTACAAACTCCAACCAATAAAACAAAAAAATTAACACGTTGTTGGTCCACTCAACATTCTTGCCGCGCGTGGCATGTGCAACAGCGGCCAGTCTACGACACGTAGCGCGCAAACCCCAGTCGGCCGATGTGCCAGCTGTCCCACATGAATTTAAAAAGATATGACGACCAGAATGAAACCGCTGTAAAAGAAAAATTACACGTATCAAATAACAGTGCTTTAAAACACAGTATCTGTATACTTTATCATACAGCTGCAAAGCGTAACTAAATGAAACATTACCCGTGATTTGCCAACCACACGAGCATAAATGTTTTTGTCAACAATTTTGTAACACTACGCTATAAACCAAAAAAAACTGAAGGACCCAAAAGGAGAGGAGGAAACGAAACAAAATTTCGCATGCTGAGAGGGAACGTGATGTTATTTCAGTGATTACAAACCAGAAGGAAAGGAAGGAAGATTAGAGTTTAAGGTCCTGTACACAGCGCGGTCATTAGAGGCGGTATAAAAACGAGTTAGATAGACTACGTAAAAAACCGTAGCACCAAGAAGGACTCGTGCGACATAAACGAAAGTTGGTAGGCGTATTTCTTCTTCTGGAAGATGATACCTATTCAGGTTTGGCGCCATTAGCATATGAGCGGCTTTAGTAGCGTCACTGTAAGCCCGCACTTCGGGTTTGCTTTAAATATCCGCTGTAACGGTTGTGAGCGTTATCTTTGAGATTGGACGTTGTCAGTTGATGTTAGTCGAGATTGCCTTTAAGGCGACAAAGACGACACTGTCAGCACCTCACTGAGTTTGAACGAAGCCATGTAATAGCGCTACGAGAAGCTGGAGGTTCCTCTTGCGATATTTCAGAAAGACTTGTCGGCAAGGTAGCCACTGTACATAATGGCTGGCAACGGTGGTCACGAGAATGTCTGATCGCAAGAAGTCTGGGCTCCGGGCGGCCATGTGGCGCCAGTGAGGGGAAGACCATCGTGTTCGGCATATGGCTCTGGCGCATCGTACTGCATCTGCATCAGCAATGTCAGCAACAGCTATTTCAACAGCACTTGGCACCACAGTAACACAATGAAGTGTTACAAATCGGTTACTTCAAGGATACCTCCGATTCAGAGGTCCTGTACCGTGCATTCCACTGACCCCAAATCACCGCCATTTTCGAATTTATTGGTGACAAGTGAGAGCTCATTGGAGGGCAGGGTGGAGGTCAGTTGGGTTTTCTGATGAAAGCTGGTTCTGCCTCGGTGCCAGTGATCGCTGTGTGTTCGTTAGAAGGAGACCAGTTAAGGGCCTACATCC
Organism: Schistocerca gregaria; assembly: GCF_023897955.1. Taxonomy (NCBI): domain Eukaryota; kingdom Metazoa; phylum Arthropoda; class Insecta; order Orthoptera; family Acrididae; genus Schistocerca; species Schistocerca gregaria. The sequence goes on from NC_064920.1 coordinate 658,139,373, forward strand.
AACTGCTTGCTACACATACGGGACCTACACCTCGAGTTACGGTCTGGGGTGTGATTTCATATGACCGCAGGAACAATCTCGTGGCTGCCCTACGCACCCTCACTGCAAATTTGTACGTAAGATTGGTGATTCGACGTATTGTGCTGTTATTCATAAATAGCATTCCAAGGGTTCGCAGGAGAGCTTCTGTTAAGTTTGGAAGATAGGAGACGAGGTACTGGCAGAAGTAAAGGTGTGAGGGTGGGGCGTGAATCGTGCTTGGGTAGCTCAGTCGGTGGAGCACTTGCCCGCGAAAGGCAAAGGTCCCGAGTTCGAGGCTCGGTCCGGCACACAGTTTTAATCCGCCAGGAAGTTTCATTCCAAGGGATGTTTTTCAACAGGATAACGCTCGCCCAAATACCGCTCTACAGACAGTCGACATGTTGCCTTGACCGGCCGGATGATCTGATCTGTCTCCACTCGAGCTCACGTGGGACCTTAACGGACGAAATTTCCAGCGTCATCCACAAACAACTTTAGCCGTCCTTTTACTGACCGGCCAAGTGCAACAGGCGTGAAACTCCATCCCACAAAGTGACACCCGGCATCTTCAGCATAATGCATCCACGTTTGCATACTGGCATTCAACACTGTAGCCGTTACACCGGTTATTAATGCACCAGCACTCCACATTTGCAATTGCTTTTCTCTCGCTTAGATTAATCTGCAATCTTGTAAAGTTAATCACTTAAATATGTTACCTAGACAAAGGTATTCCGGAAATTTCACTATCCTATATTAATATTTTTTTACTGCGATTTTCTTTCGCCAGTGTATAAAAAGAATTTGGCTGTATGAGTCTACTTATCAGTATGACGTTGCATACTCTGGCATGGACGCATGCACTGACTCGAATGGGAGGACCGTGATAAAGTCATTATATCTTCTTCTGAGACAAGATCATGACGGTGATCACGTGATCATCACGTGAACACAAATGACGCCACAAGCCCTTCTTATCAATAACGTCATAACTCCTATCACTGATGTCATCATTCTTATAAGTGACATGATCAGTAAAATCAAGCCACTCCCCCTTCTGCCCATCTCCAGTCACTCAAAAATCTAAGGTGGAAGAACTACCACAACTGCGCTTATACCACACTCCGTGTCTTTCCAACCACTCACAGTGAAATATTAAAATTTTATTTCCTCCGTAATAAATACCACAACGTTGTTTCCTCATTAAAGTAAACATTACGGATAGGGGGATGGGGGATTATACACACGCGGGCTGCTTATCACAATACACAAATACAATTACAGTCCTGATGAAGGTTTCTCGGGTCTCCAGCCGTGTGGTAGCGTTGATATCTCGCGACCTTTCGGGAAGTGTCATATTACCCATCTTATGGCGAAGAAGATGGGTAGTATGACACTTCCCGAAACGTCTCATGATATCAACGCTACCACCAGGCTGGAGACCCGAGAAACCTTCATCAATAGTTTACGCCGGGAAAGCCTACAGTCACAATTACAGTCCTCTGCAAAAATTCGATCAAACTAAAATTTTATTATATTTTGAAATATATAAGATTAATTATACTTTTCAATCACAATGGACCTTCAAATTAAATATTTCCACATGTACATTGTTTTTATTACTTATTAAGATCAGGCATCTTTCATATTGGCACTTCGGATAAAAACTTTTTCGCTCATCATCGCTCGTTGATGACAAGCGTTCGGTTGCTGCACCACACTTTCTAAGCTCTACCGACCCTCAAATTAAATATTTCCGCATATATATCATCGGTATTACTTATTAAGATTCATGCAACGTGTTTAGTAGAAGAGTGTAGTTCGGTCTTTATACCATGCATTCAACTCCTCTAAATATATAAAACTGCTTCATAACACGCACGTGATCACTCTTGCAGATGGAACTTACAGCTTAAAATGCACCCAGAATTACCAATGTTACTCTCGCATCTAAAACTCTCTCTAAAACCGGAAGTTTGTTATTCCTACCACACTTTGTAGGCACGATTGACCTTCAAATTAAAGGTTTGGGCACCTACATTCTCCGTATAACTTACTGAAACAAATAGATCAGTTACTGGCAACATTCAGTTCATCCATAACTCAACTGCAGATCTAACTTAGAGCTTAAAGTACACTGAGAATTAGCACAGTAAATAATGACAACATAGCCAAAAGCGGTTCAGCGTACATCTTTCATAGCATTTAACTTAGTAATACAATCAGAATGGCTACCACCAGTACAGTACAAAACATTATCATTTTCTGCTCCTACACAATGGAAAATTTCATTCCTTCTGTAATATTTGTATTATAATGTTATTACCTCATTAAAGCAAGCGTAATGTCTTCCATTACTTCTGTATTACACACTGAGGCGCTAAAGAAACTGGTATAGGCATGCATATTCAAATATAGAGGTACGTAAATAGGCAGAATACGGCGCTGCAACCGGCAACGCCAATATAAAACAACAAGTGTCTGACGCAGTTGTTAGGTGACTTACTGCTGCTATAATGGCAGGTTATCAAGATTTAAGTGAGTTTGAACGTTGTGCTATAGTCGGCGGACGAGCGATGGGACATAGCATCTCCGATGTAGCGATGAAGTGGGTACTTTCCGATACGACCATTTCACGAGTGTGCCTTGAATATCAGGTAGCTGGTAAAGCATCAAATCTCCGACATCGCTGCTGCCGGAAAAAGATCCTGCAAGAATCTGAAGAGAATTGTTCGACGTGATAGAAGTGCAACCCTTCCGCAAACTGCTGCAAAAAATGGTTCAAATGCTTCTAATCACTGTGCGACTTAACTTCTGAGGTCATCAGTCGACTAGAACTTAGAATTATTTAAACCTAACTAACCTAAGGACATCACACACATCCATGCCCGAGGTAGGATTCGAACCTGCTATCGTAGCGGTCGCTCGGCTCCAGACGGTAGCGCCTAGAACCGCACGGCCACTCCAACCGGCAAACTGCTGCAGATTTCAGTGCTGGGCCACCACCGGTGTCAGCGTGCGAACCACTCAACGAAACATCATCGATAAGGCACACTCATGTAATCTCGATGACTGCACGACACAAAGCTTTATGCCTCACCTAGACCTATCAACACCGACATTCGACTGTTGATGAACGGAAACATGTTGTCTGGTTGGACGAGTCTCGTTTCAAATTGTATCGAGCGGATGGAGACAACCTCATGAATCTATGGCTCAAGCTGGTGGAGGCTCTGTAATGGTATGGGGCATGTGTAGTTGGAGCGGTATGGGACCACTGTTACATCTTGACAGATCTGATAGGTGACACGTAAGTAAGCATCCTGTCTGATCACCTGCATCCATTCGTGACCATTCTGCATTTCGACGGACTTGGGCAGTTCCAGCAGAACAATGCGACACCCACACGTCCATAATTGTTACAGAGTGGCTCCTGGAACACTTTTCTGAGTTTAAACACTTCCGCTGGCCACAACACTCCCCAGACATGAACGTTATTGAGCATATGTGGGATATCTTGCAAACGTGCTGTTCAGAAGAGATCTCCACCCGCTCGTACTCTTGCAGATTTATGGACAGCCCAGCAGGATTCATGGTATCAATTCCCCAGCACTACTTCAGACATAAGTCGAGTTCATGCCACTTCGTGTTCCGGCACTTGTGTGTGCTGGCAGGAGTACTACACGATATTAGGCAGCTGTGCCAGTGTCTTTGGCTCTTCAGTGTGTATGTTATAATATTGTAGCCCATTAAAGGACACTTTACAATGAAAGAGAGAATTTAGTGTTATTTATAAACCAGAGAGATAATGGTAGCCACCAGTCCTTCAGGGGTATATGGTCATTTTACATTATGACCGCCATTCCTCCTTGGGTGAGCACCATTCTTCCTGGTGACAATGATGGTCATTTTACTCTGTCGCAATCATTCCCCCTAGGTAACCATCATAGCCCTGGGGATAATGATGGTCATTTTGCAGGTTGACTTCCCTTGAGTGGCCACCGTGCCCTTGGGGGAATAATGACAGTCATTCTATAGGAAGACTGCCATGCCCTGCTGTATGGCCACCATTTCCCTATGGATAACTATGGTAATTTTACAGAACGACTGCCATTACTATTGGGTGGCCACCATTCCCTGTACATGCGCACCTCTCCCCCTTGTGTGGCCACCATTCTCCTTTAGTTGACCACTATTCCCACTTACGCAGCCACCATTCCCCCTGTGTGACCACCATTCCCCTTGGGTGCCCACCATGTCCCCCAAAGTGAGCGTACTTTACCCTTGGGTGGTCACCATTCCCCCTTGGTGACCACCATTCCCCTCGGTTGGCCAGAATCTCCCCCTAGGTGACCACTGTTTTCCCTTGGGTGGCAACCACTGCACTTCGGTGGCCATCATTCCCACTAGATGACCACCAGTCCTATCTTAAGTGACCATCATTTCTCCCCCAGATGTCCACCACTCATCTGGGTGACCAAAAACGCAAGATTAGATTAGATTAATATCATGAATACGACACTTCGTAATGATGTGGAATGTGTCAGGTTAATAAAAGATGTCTGTACAATATATTACATTACACAAAATATAGCATGACACTAATGTTTAAGTTTTTTTTGCCCCCCCCCCTTAATTTATATCTAAAAATTCAGCCAATGAGTAGAAGGAGTTGTCATCTAGAAATTCTTTTCATTTATTTTTAACTGTTAGTTGGCTATCTGTCAGGCTTTTGATGCTGTTTGGTAGGTGATGAAAGACTTTTGTGGCAGCATAATTTACCCCTTTCTGTGCCAAAGTCAGATTTAACCCTGCATAGTGAAGATCTTCCTTTCTCCTGGTGTTATAGCTATGCACACTGCTATTACTTTTGAACTGGGCTGGATTATTAACAACAAATTTCATAAGTGAATATATAAACTGTGAGGTTACTGTGAGAATCCCTAGATCCTTAAATAGATGTCTGCAGGATGACCGTGGGTGGGCTCCAGCAATTATTCTGATTACACGTTTTTGAGCAATGAATACTTTTCTATGCAACGATGAATTACCGCAGAATATGATGCCATAGGAAAGCAGAGAATGAAAGTAGGCATAGTAAGCTGATTTACTGAGATTCTTATTACCAAAATTTGCAATAACCCTAATAGCATACGTAGCTGAACTCAGACGTTTCAGCAGACCATCAATGTGTTGCTTCCAGTTTAACCTCTCATCAATGGACACACCTAAGAATTTTGAAAATTCTGCCTTAGCTACAGACCTGTTCAAAGTCTATATTTATTACTGGAGTTGTGCCATTTACTGTACGGAACTGTATATACTGCGTTTTATCAAAATTTAAAGAGAGTCAGTTTGCTGAGTACCACTGAATAATTTTGTGAAAAACATTATTTACAATTACATCACTTAGTTCTTGGTTTTTGGATGTTATTACTATAGTTGTATCATCAGCAAAAATAACTAACTTTGCATCTTCATAAATGTGGAATGGTAAGTCATTAATGCATATCAAGAACAGTAAAGGACCTAAGACCAAACCCTGTGGGACCCCGTATTTGATAGCCCCCCAGTTTGAGGAATCAGCTGATGTTTTAACATTACATGAACCACTTATTTCAACTTTCTGCATTCTTCGAGTTAAGTATGAATTAAATCATTTGTGCACTGCCCCCTCAAACCATAATTACTTAGCTTATCTAAAAGAATTCTATGATTTACACAATCAAAGGCCTTTGGGAGATCATAAAAAAAACCAATGGGTGATGTCCGGTTATTCAGAGCATTTAATATTTGATCAGTGAAAGTGTATATAGCATTTCCTGTTAAAAAGCCTTTCTGAAAATCAAACGCATCACCACTAGGATTACGGATGGAATATGGGATATTTAGACTCGCTGTCAGACAGCACAATCACAGTTTTTAAGTGTATGATGACTTGCAATGCAGCCAAGCAAATTCAGGATGTTAATATCCAACAGTTATATACATCCAGAGAATGGTGTTGCCAACCATATGTTATAATTACTAATTGTCTCAGTTTTTAAATATGACTTTTCATATCTCTTTTGATATTGTGATCCTCATTATATTAATATTCATCGATCCCTTGTAAATGCATTTTGTGTTCATAAATGTGTACTCTTAATTGGACCCGTAACGATTTCGTGTTAGAGAAACCTTACAATACCTTGATCGGGGATTGTATGTGCTTGATCCGACACTAACCAGTTATTTGTACCCCTCTTAGGTATCATTTTAATATCAGATTATCTTACAGTTCAGTAGCAATCTGATGCAAGCACCTTGAATGGGTATCTGTGTTCACCGGAGTCGTCCTTCACACGCAGCTCCAGGTGCAGTGGGCACTTTGCCGAACTCAGACTCATGAGTGTCTTGGTCGGCACCTCACATGGTCAGTGGAAAGGTTGGTGGTCAATGGATACTTACGGTCTGTGGCCACTGATAGTCAGTGGTCATTTTATAGTGTGACCATCATTCTCCTGGGTGATTAAGAAACGGAACATGTCATTGTTTGAAGGAAATGGTCCAATGACCATCGTTCTCCACTGACCCTAATTCTCTCCACTGGCCATAACTATCATTATCCATTGATCACCATTATCTTCACCGACCAACATTCTCCTTGATCTGTCATCATCTATACTAACCATCATTCTCCAGGAATGCATATCACATTGCTATCCACAATCCAAGATGTATAGTGAAAGGCGTTTTGGAGTGTTATCATTTTTATTTTGCCAATTCTTGGAGCACTTTAAGCTGCAAAAATCGAATTTATTACAGAGGAAATAAAAAAATAATTTTATCAAAGAATTTATTTTCGATACATCGACTCAGTCATCGTCTTTGGAGGCGTTACATCTCAGTCACCGTCTTTGGTTGTGTTGTGTTGTGTGTGTGTGTGTGTGTGTGTGTGTGTGTGTGTGTGTGTGTTTGTGTGTAAACAAAACAGTCTTGCACAAGTGACACAACGAAATACATCACCTCCCTTCCTTCCTAAACTCATATTTGGCATGTTGTTTGAATGCAGTGTTATACATCACATATCTTTGTTACATGTTGGTGTTATTTAGTAGCTGATTATAGGAAATACAGTCTGTAAATTCTTTAAAGAGTCTTAGTTCCTACTGGCAAATGTTTTACAGAGCCATAGTTCCGATTGCAGCAGTTATTTTCGTACTTAGCCTTGACTAGGCCCAATCACTTGTAACAATTACTGATCAATATCACCAATTACACTTCTCTTATGTTATATTACTTTCTGTCCTCCCATATTTGTGGCCTGAAAAACGTTAGGTGCCGAGAGATTGAACACACTTTTTGCATTTATACACCAGTGTAATACTTAAATATTTCATTTGAGGGTTACACAAAGACTATGCCTCACTAGTTACATAAGAATGCCTATTTGTTTTTGTGTTTGCTTAGTACTTTTGCCTGGTCAGGTTAGTTTTGATCTTTCACTGCTAACATTAAATATCAATTGTCTCTTATTTTTCTTAAACCACATGACTTTTGGCATGGAAATAGCATATTTTGGAGTTCACAGTCACGTTTTAGAGGGCGATTTGGCGAATATATGTTATAAACAACATAGCGATAGCTAAATGTTCTGATACTCGACGTAAACATTGCACTTTTTTGTGTTGCAGATGCATTTTTGCACACTTTTTACACTTTGAAAGAATATTGTGACAGTTGACAAGCTTGTTAGATGTCCCAGGTAATGGGTTTCAGCCTTTATTGTGTATGAGCCTATGTTACTGCGTTCGAAATTTAAACGTTTACTAGGGCAGACATCTGTTGGCAAAGACAGGCAATGGGGACTTACATCAGCAGATGACTTTATTTCGGGTTTCTAATTATTTTTAATTTTGTGGAGTAGTATTTAAATTAAAACTTATATTAGACAAGTATATATTACTAATTCACTAATAATGTCGTATATGCAAACGTTTGTTCTTAATTATTTATGGAGAGCATGTTTTGCTCTCTTTCTGATATTCAATAGCGCATTATATGTAGCTTCCAATGACATTTTCAGATATTATTCTTGAGAGCCTGTAAAGCTATTTTGTGGTGTGTTCTGGAAACACAGTTCAGAATATTTTTGCTGTCATTTTATGTAATTCAGGTGCTTTTTGAGTGTGAACATATTTAATGTGTGGGAATATTGCTAACTTAATTTTTTAGTAAATCATTTCCATGTTTTTGAGTGCAGTCAATATTGGGTTAAATTGTAATTGGCCCTTTCATTTTAATATCAGCAAAAATATTAGGTTCTGATTGGAGGCCGATTACACTGTCGCTTTAATATAATGTTGGTGAAACACAGAATTGTTATATATGTGCATGCAAATTTAACATGATTATGATAGAAGCATTTAACCCATATACGCTAATGGGAAAAAATCACAGCTCAAAGTAAAAAAAAATTAACGTTGACAGACTTAAGGGTTCACCATTGCAAGATCACAGATTAATGTAATGTAGATAGATTTAAGGGATCACCATTGCAACAACACAGGTTAATGTAATGTCGAGATAAGTCATTGCAAACGTGAAATGCTGGTACATTAATAACCGGTGTAATCGCCACACTTTTGAATGAAAGAACGCAAACGTGCATGCATTGTGTTGTACAGAAGGCGAATGTCAGTTTGGGGGATGGAGTTCCACGTCTGCTGCACTTAGTCTGTCAAAATAGGGATCGTTAATGCTGGTTGCGGATGACGCTGGAGATGCCGTCCAATGATGTCCCATCTGTGCTCCATTGAAGACAAATCTGGTGATCAGAAAGGTCAAAGCAAGATTTCGACACAGTGTAGAGCATGTTGGGTTACAACAATGGCATTTGGGCGAGTGTTGTTCTGTTGGAAAACACCCCCTAGAATGCTGTTCATGAATGGCAGCACAACAGGTCGAATCACCAAAATGCAGTCAGGATGCATGGGATAGCTACGAGAATACTCCTGCTGTCATACGAAATCGCACTGCAGACCATAATTCCAGGTGTAGGTCCAGAGTGTCCTAGCACACGGACAGGTTGGTTGCAACCCTCAACCGGCTTCCTTCTAACCGATACATGGCCATTACGGGTACAGAGGCAGAACCAGCTTTCATCAGAAAACACAACAGACCTCCACCCTGCCCTCCAATGAGCTCTCGCTTGGCACCACTGAAGTGGCAAATGACGGTGATTTGGGTTCAGTGGAATTCACGGTGCAGAGCGTCTTGCTCGGAGCTGTCATTGAAGTAATTGATTTGTAACAGTGCATTGTGAGGGTGCCAATCGTTGCTCGGATTGCTGCTGCAGATTTACTACTACACGCCAGGACCATACGCCGAACACGATAGTCTTCCCCTGTGCCACTTGATCGTACGGAGTCAGTCGAGACTACCGTCGCCAGTCAGCAAGTGGCTGCGTTCCTACCAGGTCTTTCTGCAGAAGGAACCTCCAGCCTTTCGCAGTCCTGTTAGACGACCTCGTTCAAACTCAGTGAGGTGTTGATAATTGCATCTTTGTTGCCATAAAGGCATTCTTGATTAACATCAACTCACCACGTCCAATCTCAAAGTTAAATAACACTAACGTCCAATACAGCGTGTATTTAAAGCAAATCTGATTTGCATGCTATTACTGGCGCTACCAGCGCCACTCGTATGCGATTGATGCGAAAACTGAATAGACGCCATCTTGCAGTTGTAGAAACACGCCTACAGACTTTCGTTTGTCGCACGACTCCTCCTTGGTGTTGCTATTTTTTTCGTCATTGTGTTATGAAGGTCTTGATCTCAGTTTCATTTTTACACATAATTTTAATATAAGACTACGCAGATGTATGTATGTGTGCACAATTTTATATCGATATCACGGAAGTATTGCATTTCTCATTTTCATACATCATTTTAATATTATGCCAGAGGTGTGTATGTATACGCACATTTCTGCAAATAATATAACTTTGTAAGTAGGCTCTTTAGGTTTTTACGTTGGGAACGTCACGTAGCGCTCTGTAAGAAAATCACTGACTATGCTCTGCGCAGTCTGTGGCTGGTTTGCATTGTTGGAATTTGCTATTGTAGTGTTGTGCAGTTGGCTGTTACCAGCGCATAGCGTTGCGCAGTTGGAGGTGAGCCGCCAGCAGTGGTGGATGTGGGGAGAGAAATGGCGGAGTTTTGAGATCGAATGATCTGGACGTGTGTCCATCAGAGACAGTAAATTTGTAAGACTGAATGTCATGAACTGATATGAATATCATGACTTTTGAACAATATTAAGGTAAATACATTGTTTGTTCTCTATCAAAATCTTTCATTTGCTAACTATGCCTATCAATAGTTAGTGCCTTCAGTAGTTAGAATCTGTTATTCATCTGTCAGTATTGGCGCACGCTGTTTGCAGTAGTTTGAGTAACGAAGATATTTGTGAGGTAAGTGATTCATGAAAGGTATAGGTTATTGTTACTCAGGGCCATTCCTTTGAAGAGATTATTGAAAGTCAGATTGCGTTGCGCTAAAAATATTGTGTGTCAGTTTAGTGTTGATCAGAATAAGTAAAGAGAAAAATGTCTGAGTACGTTAAGTTCAGCTCAGCTGTTTGAAAATCAAATAACGTAAGAGGTTTATCAGCACAGTCATTCATAAATTTTTCTAAGGGGACGTTTCAACTAGACACCATTTTTTGCATCATTTTTATACTTCACTGTGAATGGCTGGAAACAGCTGGTGGTTTACAGAGCACAACCTGGCTAGTTCCACCATCTCAAATTTTTGATTGATTGGAGATAGGCAGGAGGGGATGTAGCTTGATGAAGTCGCTTATAAGAATGACAACGTCACTGATAAGAGTCATGATGTCACTGAGCAGGAGGACAGGCTTTGTGTTCACCTGATCACCGTCTTGCCTGTACAATGTCAAAATGTTTATTTAGGACAAAAACGCAAACTCTGTCACGCAAAAACCACAGTATGTAATACGTAAGCATTTCTTCTTGATACGGCAATTAAATAAAGTTGGAATTGCGTCGAATTTTTATTTGTTTCTGAACAGTAAACCTAATACAAATTAAATCATGTAAGAATGAGAGTTAATCTTCTCACATAAGAACGCCACTACAGTTTTCTATTTCATAGAGTTGAAATTCCTATTTCAAACCGGAAAATGAAAACCAGGTGCTACTGTCTGTTGCATCTAAAATTGGTTTAGTTTCATTTTCAGCAAAATTCACCAATGAACAGGGAACTAATACACCCTTCCACTTCCTACACCTTCGTTTCTTACAGTTGTACTCAGGATGATTGCGCCGTGAACTGTAGTCACGGGCAGCTATTCCAAAGCGACATATTTACATGTCATAGAACTATGTCCACTATAGCGAGTGCTAAGGGGACAAATAGAAAAGTCAGTAAAAAAGCAATTGGTATTCACTTGTACGTTCTCAGCATTTCGTTAATAGATTCATATGTAGTTGAATGTTTCCTGTACGAAAGCTACCTCCAGGCTACATAAAAGGGACATACTATATTCTTGTGCGTACTTTGTTTGTCCTGTCAATGATTTCTTATATACAGAACATGTTTTTAGAACAGAATGGTGGTAAACTTTGACAGTTGCAGTTATTAGAAAATTCGTGGAGTTACACGTAGGCTAACCAAGTGACAAAATGGAGCAGGCTATATTTTCTTTCCTCTTTTTTATCTTGAAAGCTTACAAATCACGAAACGGAAAAAATTACACTATTTTGTTGGTTGTTATAGAAAATATGTACTTCATTTTGCTCTGTCACTAAAAATAATTCTTCCTGCCGTCTGTACTTCATGCACAGAACTGAAAAAAATCTATTTTCGATGGTTTTTCGCATCAAAGAACTGATTTATGTTACGCCAACTACTCTCCGATGGGCGTTGCTGCTCAAAATAGCGGCATCTTATCGCTGCAGTTCATAGAGTAAAAGTGACATATTTCAGACCCCAGAGAACACTGGTTTTCTACATTATTGTCAAGAAAGACGTTTTTTAATGTCTGGAAGTACTTGGACATATTTTCAGACTCTTGTTTCGGGGATGTGACGCACAACTATGGACATTGATAAACCTGTTTATCCATAAGAACAGAGTTATACAATAACAGATTACAGAAGCAGTTGACTGATAAGTGTGAGCATTAACTGAAATTAATTACGACGTTTAATGAAAGTAAACCGGTAAACAAGCAAGGTCATCTCGAGTTCGTCCTTGTGCAGAGTCCAGCACCATTCGGCGAACGTACTAAGTGATATTCTTGATGTGCTGATTATGAAAGTTGCAAAGTGTTATCTTGACTTGTTACGAGCTCGTCAATACTTGATAACTTACACCTTCTTATTTTGCACAATACAGATGATAACAAGTTATGAGTCGACACCCTTCAAGTATTGTTCCGGAATAATTTGCTCGTTTCGTTACTTGATAACTTACACCTTCTTATTTTGCACAATACAGATGATAACAAGTTATGAGTCGACACCCTTCAAGTATTGTTCCGAATAATTTGCTCGTTTCGTGTTGGTTAACCAAATAAGCTAAACAAATGAAAGTATACGATATTTTTGCACGCCTTATTTTAAATGCGAAATCCACTGAGTAATCTCTGAATGATGATTGTCATACTTCTCCCCTAACAATCAAATAAATAATCCTGTATACCAATTCAAATAATAAAAGTAATTAAAATCTGCCCAAAATTTACTACAGATAGAAAATTAAGTACAGCATGTATTTGACACATGCTTGCCTCGTAGGAATCCATTAATATCGTAATAGCAGCTTTCATTTATCGGCACACTTCCAGTTATTCGACGTTTCTCTCTTATTATTAACTCAAGATAATTCTCTTGGCACGGAAACGAGAGGTAGTCAGTTTGAATCCTAGTCACAGAAGACATTATCGTTGCCAAAGTTTACCTGATAAGTGGAACTGAGTTGCTACCATGAAGCTGCTTATGACGTACGCTGAATAGGCAGTCTCTAACAGAGGAAACGTGAGGCACTGTTAATGACGATATGCCCGTTAGTCGCGTTACAAGCACTCAGCCTTCTTGATGATTCAGACACTCACCCCTAAGAATACAAACCCCACCGAAAACTCCATGCACAAGATGTAATTAAACACCTGATGTAATCCAGAACACAGGTACAGCACCTCCACTAATCAACCATGGCAAATACGCGTGATTTCTCCACTATTACCAAGCCTCATTCAGTACAGGATCGACTTTCGTTACTTATCTTTAAATTTATCGTTCCATTCAGTGACATCGTCTTCACATGAATACTGATACTTCTTTTGTTCCACGGAAGCTCTGCATATCCAATGAACAAAGTTATTTGAATCCTCTTCCGTTTATTTGTTGCATTTTTTTCTACTCTTGTCTCAGTTCTCTTCTCATCTGCTTCGTTTCTGTTCCCCGATTTCATATACTTGCTCTGTTCCTCCAACTCTCAGGATTCGTGTTATCATGTATATGATATGACCTTCTAAATGACACTTACCTTAGATCAGCTGCAGTTACGGAGGTTTATGTGTACTCTGTGTTGACATGTACAGTCCACAAACAACCATTGTTTACATCGTGGAAATCAGAAAGAAACAATATAACGAGAATCCTGAGGAGCTCATCAAAATCTAAAGCAATATCAGATCATTAGTATAAGAAAAAGAAAATATATTTACGGTGCACTAAAAACAACTTATATTTCGTAATTTCAGTACCTCCTCCCGTTACAACCCTATGACATCTCCAGGACAGATACCAATGCAGATAGCCGGCCGAAGTGGCCGAGCGGTTCTAGGTGCTTCAGTCCGTAATCGCGTGACTGCTACGGTCGTAGGTTCGAATCCTGCCTCGGGCATGGATGTGTGTGATGTCCTTAGGTTAGTGAGGTTTAAGTAGTTCTAAGTTCTAGGGGATTGATGACCTCAGATGTTAATCCCCATTGTGCTCAGAGCCATTTGAACCAATGCAGATAGTGGCGTATTTGTAATTTTGCTTTTTTTTGGGGGGGGGGGGGCGGGGGGCTATGCCTTTCATTTTATAATAGCTCAAATTGAAGATTGATTTTACTGATGTCATAAATTATAAAAATAAATTGTGTCACAGTTTTCCATGTGTTTTATTATAACACTAATTACATTACAAAACGATTTACTGAGTTTGTGAATTACGCCATGAAATCAGTTTTATAAGTTTATGAAGCCCGAATAATTTTAACTAAACGTAATCCAATAACTTAGAGAATTTAATGCAGTTGTTCATAGTCTAGGCTAGCGTTAGTTTGAAGTGTATTAATCTGCTTCTGTCTGATACTTAAATGCACATAAGTAGAACGGACGATTAAACCATTCACTATAAATTTAAAGTACAAAAGAAAGACGTCGATCTCTTTGTTTTGCCACATCATTTATCACAGTTTGGAGATCAATGCTGTCTTCTCGATGAATTGTAATAATGGTGAGCCCATTCAGACGTTCATCTCTAGTTGTGTTCCTTAGGTAAGTCTTGATTCTCTGAAGGGCGGAGGAACTGCGCTCGTTCGTAGCCGTTGTCACTGGTTGAGTTGCTGAGAGCTGTAGAGACCGAAACACATTGGGCTAGATCTTACTGTCGCAGACACACAAAGCTTCCATTGTGTTTTGAGGCAACTGCTCCAGTCGACTCAGACTTTGATGAAAGAGTTTCGACTAAGCCGTCGACGCTGTCAAATCGGCGACAAATGGATCTGACGCATAAAATGAATTGAGTTTCGTAACTCCTCCAATGATACTTATGTCTTCAGTTTTTCGTGATAGAAGACAATTAAAACTGTTAAAAAGTCCACAACGTGTCAAGAACCGATCCTGCAACGAACTACTGAAGGCATCCAGAAAGGGATGAACACAGACACTTTGTAGAAACCCTTAACACCATCGCCGGTATCCTGATTTGCACGATGTGCTCGCTTTGTAGAAATGCATGGTTGTTCAGCTCCATTGGCCAAAACAAATTCCTTAGCTATAAAGAAAATCCGGCTGAAAGTATCATCAACATTTTCCCTCACTGCCAGAAATTCCCTTTTGAGATCCCTGGCGATGTTGATTAACTTTGCAAAATCCATATCTTGGCGCAGAAGTTGACGACAGATGGTCTCACCCAGCACACACAGTTCAGATAGTATCAGCGAGCAGACGACAAAATCTCCCTTCGTGATGCTGCTAACAGAATCATGCCATCGTGAGATATAGTCTTGTTGTCAAATTCTTGAAATTCCCACAGAGTCAAAGCAACACAGCCACATATTTCCTTGAACTCCTGTGCGCTGCGGAGACAAAAAATGGTTCAAATGACTCTGAGCACTATGGGACTCAACTGCTGTGGTCATCAGTCCACTAGAACTTAGAACTACTTAAACCTAACTAACCTAAGGACATCACACACATCCATGCCCGAGGCAGGATTCGAACCTGCGACCGTAGCAGTCGCACGGTTCCGGAATGCGCGCCAAGAAGCTGCGAAGACAGTCAATCTAGTGAAAGTGATAAGCTTCAGAATCCTGACTCGAACATTAAAGGGCATTATTTTATATTTGCCTACGGTTTGGTGACCCAAAGAAATTACTTACCATTTTCAATGTTCCCAGTGAATTACTGATAAGTGGAATATTGCATGTTTCGGTGACTACCAAACTAAAATTACGAGCTGTACAACGAGAATATACAGTTAAGGGATAGTTCTATTGTATTAATGCATGAGCCCCACGACCTTTTCCCCATTTGGATGCTGCACCTTCATAGCCCTGTCCTGGTAAAAAGGACACATCAGGACCAAATTTTACCAAGTTTTCAATTATAGATCCAGCAAATCCTTTGACAGTCACATCGAACACTGGAACAAATGGCAAGAAATCTTCATAAATATTGAGATCCGCTGAAATATAACGGACACAGAGAGAGAGAGAGAGAGAGAGAGAGAGAGAGAGAGAGAGAGAGAGAGAGCAACGCCAAGGTTTTATCGGCAAGAAGCTGTGGCGTCATTAACACGCTGAACAATCCCTCATAGGAGTTGCTTTTTGATGCAACTGATGATCTGATTTTCAATTTGTGCACTAATGTAATTATCACGTTTACCAGTTCCTTCCAAACTTGCTCGCAAGTTTTCGTCCTTTTCGTGCGATGTTTTAGAATGGCAAGAAAGTTACCCATGTTGCTGTCATCTTGTTTGTCAACTTCAATAGGCCCGAAATCCCTGTGTCCCCTTAACGCAGTCTCCTGACATCCACAGAGAACCACCGCCTCGATGACAGGGACTAAATGTTTTCTATTTTTTTTCTCCACCTGCTCTACCAAGTCTTTCTCCGCTCAATGTTTTATATCTTTTTGTCCTGTTCATCATCACGTAACAAAATTGTCACAATCGATTACAGAAGCGCTATAGTCAGCGATGCTCGCATGGATGTTGAAATATTCGAGACCATGCCTCCACTTCGAAAACTTTGAGGTTACCCGGGCTCCAACATCTTGAGACTACTTGTACCCCAACGTGTCTTACAAGGAACTCCTTCCGATCGAGGTCGCAAGTTCAAGCTTTAGTAATGAAACGTCCCCTTAGAAAAATTGTACAAGACTGTGCTTAAACTGACACACAATATTTTTAGCGCAACGCAATCTGACTTTCAAAAATCCCTACAAAATAATGGCCCTGACTAACATTAACCTATACGTTTCACAAATCACTTACCTCACAGAAATCTTGGTTACTCGAACTACTGCAATACAGCAAGCGCCACTACTGCCAGCTAAATAAAAGATTCAAACTACGGAAGGCACTAACTACTGATAGGCTTAGTTAGCGAATGAAAGATTTTAACAGAGAACAAACAATGTATTTACCTTAATAATCATAATATATATATATCAGTTCATGACATCTATTCTTACAAATTTCAAAACTCCGCCATCTCTCTCCCCACATCCACCACTGCTGGCGGCTCACCTCCAACTGCACAACGCTACGCGCTAACAGCCAACTGTCCAGCACTACAATAGCGAGTATTACAACAATGCCAAACAGCCACTGACTGCACACAGCACAGCCAGTGATTTTTCATTGGCGTTACCAATAAAAAAAACCTAAACAGCCTACTCACAGTAACGCTCATTTGAAAGCTTTGTGTTAAGTATGAGAGGAAAAATATTAGCTGCGAATGACTCTTGATGTGCATCAGGAGGGCGACAGAAATAAGTGTCCGGGAGTTGCTAAGATCAGCCTTCTATGTGATGTATGTACTACACTTCAGTAAATGGACATACCTGGCATTCAAGAAATGTTCAAAACACACCATTAATTTGCCCCACGAACACAGAATGTAAAACGGAGCGCCACAGTGATTACAAAGGATCGCACCATCAAGATCGAAGGTAAACTCCTTGAGAGTTACAAACGCGCACGACGTTCAGCTAGGTATCCACTCTTAGAGAAGGCGTACAGAACTACCCTGGTGTAACGGGGTGCCGAGGACCGGTCAGAACCTCAGTGATTCTCTTCCTGCACGTCTCGAAACGGTCCGCGCTGCAAAAGGTGAGTATCCAGGCTTTTCGCAGGTGGTGACATTAATGTGACTGAACAGTGTCTGTTATGGTTGTTGCTGTTTTGTATGGACGAAATTAACATGGGACCGAGCGCAATCGTTGAAATAGTGGCCTCATTTCAACATGTCCAGCATTCAAACAGATGTCCAGATTTTTATTTTTTTGAGTCATTGTCAGAGCTTACTTTGTTCAAATGGTTCAAATGGCTCTGAGCACTATGGGACTTAACATCTATGGTCATCAGTCCCCTAGAACTTAGAACTACTTAAACCTAACTAACCTAGGCACATCACACAACACCCAGCCATCACGAGGCAGTGAAAATCCCTGACCCCGCCGGGAATCGAACCCGGGAACCCGGGCGTAGGAAGCGAGAACGCTACCGCACGACCACGAGATGCGGGCGCCTCCAATGATCGTATCTTCGACGAGTCGTTAAACTTAAATCATCCTTACTTTTGATGATCGTATTCAGTTGTTTGGTGTCATATTTTCAGGAAGTAATGCCGGCCGCGGTGGTCTCGCGGTTCTAGGCGCGCAGTCCGGAACCGTGCGACTGTTAGGGTCGCAGGTTCGAATCCTGCCTCGGGCATGGATGTGTGTGATGTTCTTAGGTTAGTTAGGTTTAAGTAGTTCTAAGTTCTAGGGGACTGATGACCACAGCACTTGAGTCCCATAGTGCTCAGAGCCATTTTCAGCAAGTAATAACTTACTACGTTCGAGCGCAATGGAGCACTTAAAAAATATAATTCTAAAGTAACAAAGCAAATATAAGGCGCTGAGAACCATAAGGGCATTAAACACACCGTCACCGAGATCAAATTTAAGTGAATATCAGACAAACCGGTGAGACAGCTTTTCGTGAGTGTTCGCATGTATTGTGTGGTTTTATAACAGATACAAACCTGACTCAAGGTAAGATCAACAGATGTCCGAAGTACTGATGATGATGTATTTTAGGCCCCCATGGTTCTCATAAATTTTGTTCCTATACTTGATAGTTTTCAGTCGTAACTTAATAAGCGTAATTACAAGACGAAAAATTCCAGCAGTATACTTACGGGGAAGAAATAAGTTACAGTTTATACACGACAGGTAGTGAATGAGGACTCAAGGTAAGATCAACAGATGTCCGAAGTACTGATGATGATGTATTTTAGGCCCCCATGGTTCTCATAAATTTTGTTCCTATACTTGATAGTTTCAGTCGTAACTTAATAAGCGTAATTACAAGACGAAAAATTCCAGCAGTATACTTACGGGGAAAAAATAAGTTACAGTTTATACAAGACAGGTAGTGAACGAGGAAATCGAAGTCCGATCACCAAGGTTATGTTCAACGATGCAGGTATCGTCTTATTCGTTGTGGTGAGAATCAACGGAACAAAGGGGAAAAATGGACAGGTCGTAAAACGCCGGACACGTAATCCAAAAGCTTTGGGTTAAAACCTCCAGCCGACGCCGTCCTTCCGTAGACGTGCAATAATGTTTTTCTTGCCAGTCACTTAAGTGTGCGCCCTTTATAAGATAGCCTCTGTCGATTGCTTCATTAAGATGAAAACTGTGTCAATAGTCACTTTATAAAAGGCTTACGGTCTATAGATCGGTAAGCCACACCAAAACAATAGAGCCAATGACCGGAAGACTTTCTAGATACGGCGTTATCTCTTCATAACGCTGCCTGATTTGGAAACAAAGGCCAGTTGACTTGGTTTTCCCTGTAAACGGGATGTACAGTACATTTACTGAGCAAGTGTGAGCCACAACAGCCTACCGGTCTCCACAGAGTTCGACAACTGCCTGGGTAGACACGTTCACCTGTTCACATGTAAGAAACGGTAGAGCGCGACCAAGTTGTTGCAGCATCGTTGTGACACACGGCACCCATTAAGTCCCAGAGCGCGGTAAACAAACCAGTGACTCAACACCGCAAGATACGGCAACACAGATTCCTTTTCACAGAAGAGATTAACAAACGCTTACTGTGCACACGGATTGCATCAAATCGGCTGCAGTGTTACTAGAACCGTGTAAGAAAAGAGCCGCGCGGGATTAACTGAGCGGTCTTAGGCGCTGCAGTTATGGGCTGGGCGGCTGGTCCCGGCGCAGGTTCGAGTCCTCCCTCGGGCATGGGTGTGTGTGTTTGTCCTTAGGATAATTTAGGTTAAGTAGTGTGTAAGCTTAGGGACTGATGACCTTAGCAGTTAAGTCCCATAAGATATGCCACACATTTGAAAATTTTGTAAGAAGAGAGACAGTTAACTGCAAAGTTCTCACTGAGTTCGGGAGTGAAATGATTAAGACACTGAATTTGTATTTGGCGAGAATGGGATGCAAATCGGAATTTGATTTACATGTCCTGTGCTTCAGATCGTTCCTTTATTAATACAATGACATTCTATTCTGTATCGGTGTCTCTCTAGCTAAATGATCCATGTCTAATGATCAAGATGGCGGTGAAGTGTTAAACAATACTGTTTACGATTGATGGTTATTAATTTGAATTATGACTTACAAAAAATTAAACTGCGATCATAAAATTTGACTGTGTTTGTATTTCGCTGCGTGTTCACGCCTCAATACGACACGTTTGCCTATTATGAATGACTTAGTGCAGACCTTGGCTGTAGAAGTCTGCATTGTGGCTGTTCAGAAAACGTTAGGTCTACGCCCGGAAAAAATCACGTCGTAGTTCTGCAAACGGTTCCTCTGCATTGTGGCTGTTCAGAAAATGTTACGTCTACACCCCGAAAAGACATCACGTCGTCATTCTGCAAATGATTTCTTCATCCGAAAAAAAGGAAGAGGTCGTCAGGTGTTATATCAGGAAAATACTGGGTCAACAAAAATGTGATAGCCCAAAGAAGGAGCCTGTGTGACTTTCCTGTGGAGAACGAGCTGTGGCGTTCTCGTGGAGCAAAGGCAGCCCCCCTCCCTGGACAGCTTCCAGCGGTCTCTCGTCTCGTCAGCCTTCCGTAGCTTGGTCAGAAGATTTCGTTAGTATGCCCCTGAGTCCGTCAGCCCCTTACGAGCATAATCTATTAGCATCACACCAGCAATACTTTGCTTAACGACGGTTGGGTCTTCGCCTTTTTCGGCAGTGATGAATCCACATTTTCCACAGGGGCCGTGATGACACACCCAGCGCTCCTCCACGCTCTGATGCGGCTAAATAAGCTGCCTGGATTGGCCTGACACAGTTGGAACCTTTTCGTTGATGCCTCGGTTCGGCGGGCTTTTTTAGTGGCTCTAAGCAGTAGCGAATTCCAGTGGACGGCAACCTATGTCATGTTCAAAATGTCGTGGAATATATTCAGAACTGATCTGTAATTGATTTACATCCCTACCAATATCGTCTCTATTGCGATATGTTGGTATTATATCACCAGGTCTCCATTCGTCTTGCGATTCCCTGTTCTTTACAGAGAGATGTTGTGCCTCTTCGTTGCTCATCATTCAGATTTGTGTCATACAACGGGAAGCACCTGCGTCGCGTAGTACTGTGCCATTACGACGGTGCATGTTACAGGCTGCATGTTGTAATGTTGTTACCCTTCAAAAACAGTAAATCAATTATCTCACGATACTCCACGCTATCAACGGGCTGCGTCATTTTATTTGTCTCCTCTAGAAAAGTACTGTGGAATACAGAACTTCCTTTGTGTGCGAGAACTGCTGACTTATACCTGCGAACAAACAAAAAATTAATCACATGACTTTATGACTACATCTCATAAGTTTGCATTTCATTACTATTTTTCTATCTTATGAGTAAACGTTTACTTTTTGTCCTCCGGAGATTGCTTGAGTAGTTTCCATGTACAGAAACAGTTAATACACTGCGCAACCGCACACGTAACATGCACAAGTGCATACACGTACTGAGAGCAATTGCTTTTGAAACTTGGTCCCCATTTCGGCCCCTTCCTCCCCCCACCCCCTCCCCAAAAAAATCGCTTGTGCTGTAAAGAAGAAACGGGAAATGCAGAATTTCTCTGTGAATGGTGTGAATCTAAA
Source organism: Schistocerca gregaria (assembly GCF_023897955.1). Taxonomy (NCBI): domain Eukaryota; kingdom Metazoa; phylum Arthropoda; class Insecta; order Orthoptera; family Acrididae; genus Schistocerca; species Schistocerca gregaria. Next base: position 658,161,040 of record NC_064920.1, read on the forward strand.
ACGCAAAAAGTATTCCTGTAACATAAATAGAGCTGTGAAGTGCTCGTGGATGCACCGGCTGACAGTTGTCCCGGGTGAAATGTTTAGAAGGCCACACAAGTCGAATTCTTTGTTTTGTTTATTTTTTCCTAAGGCGGCAGTTCACTTCTGTGAAACTCAAAACTATAGTTGCTCTCATCCAAATTGACATCAAGAAGTCCAATCCAATTTGGTACACTTATTTTTGATCGAGTGCACTAAACTTTGACTATTAAATTTCTTGCAAGACAGTTAAAACAACTAGTTCAAAAAAAAGTACAGTGATGTTGCCTTCACAGGTCCACAGAAGGACAATCGTTCACTTAAAAGCGATTCTCTGCAAGTTATGTAATTTAATTTTTCTTACATATGCCTTATTTATGAAAATAAAACACCAGCCATGTCATGCGCTCTGCACATCACACAGTCCGTATGACAGAACACTGGCTAATTCCATAAGCGTGTTGTATCTACAGAAATCATGACTGCTGCTGGCAATACCGGTCGCAAAGCGTCAGTGTAGTCGCTACTAAAACCTGGCCAGCAGTTGCCACATTATCCAAGCCTTAAACATCACCACACACTTTTTCGTAAGGGAAGACCTACAAAAAGTCACCTCTGACTAGTGTTCGACTATCTGACGGCCGACTTATGAAGGTGAACGTGCCTCCCTCTTCATATATGTCACTGTTTCGCCGTAGTCCATATTAAAGAGCTAACCGGCACGTGTTTTACCTGGAAATTTTGCCAGAACCGTCGCTCCCTCAAAAGTTATTTAAACAACATGACTGTGACCAGTTGTTAACCGACAAATTTGTAATCGGATACTATTGGATTATTCCTCTGTAATGTGTGCGTTATCTTTCATTGCCTTCATTTACACCTCTACCATCTATTCACTATGTGATCCAGAGTATCTGGACACATGGCTGAAAATGACTTACAAGTTCGTGGCGCCCTACGTCGATAATGCTGGAATTCGATATAGTGTTGGTTCACCCTTAGCCTTGATGACAGCTTCCACTCCCACAGGTTTACGTTCAATCATGTGCTGGAAGGTTTCTTGGGGAATGGGAGCCCATTCTTCACTTAGTGCTGCACACAGGAGAGGTACCGATGTCGTTCGGTGAGGCCTGGCACGCAGTCGGCGTTCCAAAACACCCCAGAGGTGTTCTATAGAATTCAGGTCAAAACTCCGTGCAGGGCGGTCTATTTCAGGGATGTTATTGTCGTGCAACCACTCCGCCACAATGAACAGGTGCTCGATCGTGTTGAAAGGTGCAATCGCCATCCCCGAATTGCTCTTCAACAGTGGGAAGCAACAAGGTGCTTAAAACACCAGTGTAGGTATGTGCTGTGATAATGCAACGCAAAACAACAATGGATGCAAGCCCTCTCCATGAAAAACACGAACACACCATAACACCACCGTAAATGTAAATGTCGTGTGACTAGGGCCACCCGTGAGGCAGACCATTCGCTGGGTGCAAGTCTTTCGGTTTGATGCCATTTCGGCGACTTGCGCGTCGATGGGGATGAAATGATGATGATTGGGTCAACACCACACCCAGCCCCTGAGCGGAGAAAATCTCCGACCCAACCAGGAATCGAACGCGAGCCCGTATGACTGACATTCTGTCGCGCTGATCACTTTTTTAAAACTCTATTCACTGTTTTTTTCTTTATTTTGTTTCGTGTTGTTCTTTGCATTTGGTCTGGGCGGACGTCACATGAGATCCGCTAAGTTGATCGTTGATTCCTTTACTCAGTATTTTTTATTACAAAAGGCCACCGCCTCTCTGACTGAACACGCTGAGTTACCGTGCCGGCTGAAAATTATTTCCACTGCACCAACTATAAGACTGTTTTTCGGTACTGTTCGCTGTGTTTGGGCTGCGCGGACGTCACAAGACATTCGTTCACGTTTATAGTTGATTCCTTAACCCAGATTTTTATTACACAGGGCGAGCAGCCCTCTGACCGAACACGCTGAGCTACCGTGCCGGCATGGACTATTACGAGTTTTGGCAGACTAGTTTTCTACTTAAATAAGATGTAAGTCACTGTTTGTTAGCAAAGGCTCAATAAATCAGACATAAGCACATTGTTCAGAGCAAATCATGAAAGATATTAAAATAAAAATTCTAAATGTAGTCCCATTGTTCGTACAGGATTTGTCCAGAGCCTTCTTCTTTTCACCGTAGTTTTAGTTTCTTCCGATATGTCGAGCAACTTTCTTTTTCGTGACGTGTAGAAAATTTCCATGTTATGGACAATGTCCTGAACAGGTTGATTTTCAATTTACATCCCACACGCTGTTTCGTTCTGGAATAGGTGTGCTCCTTAAACCGTATCTCGGATTTTCTTGTCAATAGACGACTAGATTGGAATACCATGACACACGAGACATACTCCCTAGACTATCCGAGATCGCTGCCAAACGCGTGTGAGTGGCTGTCACTCGATCCAGTGGTGACTGTTTCACATGCAGCTGGTGGAGACAGCCAGAAGTCGTGCGCGAACGACAAGTAGTATCGTGTGGAGTGAGAATACTGGACACAGCTGATAATGAGGGCTTCAACCTCACAGCCCCTGTGGCGCATTTCGAGCGTCGGCGTTGGGTTCCAACTTTTCACTTCCTTTCAGTCTATAATTATCGACGACAATACAGACCCAAAATTATACTGCACAAAGACTCTTTAGAGCCACCCAGACAATACAGCTACAAATTTAATGAAATCTCCATTCTAAGGAGGGAGGTAATGGTAAACTGTCTCCAGAAGGCACTATTCGAGGAGAGCACTGCGCGACTACTGCGTTTTCCATGGAGTTCATTAATGAACAAAGGCCCCACAAAGAAAAAAAGGTGATGAATCGTCATGCGCACTTTCTGGGGATGTCTTTACCTTGCTTCCAACTGGTAAACAGGAGGCGTAACGGGGATAGTGCAGGTATTTGCCGGCCGGTGTGGCTGAGTGGTTCTAGGCGCTTCAGTCTGGAACTGCGCGACCGCTACGGTCACAGGTTCGAGTCCTGCCTCGGGCATGGATGTGTGTGATGTCCTTAGTTAGGTTTAAGTAGTTCTCAGTTCTAGGGGACTGATGACCTCAGATGTTAAGTCCCATAGTGCTCAGAGCCATTTGAACCATTTTGCAGATATTTCTATTGGTGGCGGGGTAGGGTGTACTGGACTCATTACATCGATTTTTACTTCATTTGCTGACCTATAACTATAGCTATTAAGAGTAGTATGTTTTAGGTCTGCTGGTACCGCCAAATAAATGTCGCGCGAGCAAGCCTTTACTGCTTGTTTTCCCCTGGGCTGCAGGTCAGTTGCTGAAGTGTGGACGCAAAAAGGTTAGCCTAAATAACAGGTGTTGTCCACTTAGTGGTGCAGTTACGACCGTGCAGGAAAAACTGGTGGTAAATCATGTGACGTGTTTGCAGGAGGTGTAGTACCAGCATGCGATACCACACTTGTTGACGTTGCAGTTATCGACCGCGGCCCGTATTAGTATCGTTGGACCCGCGAGTCGCGACCATCGCCGCTAGCGCCGCTCCGCAGCTTGTATCAAGTTTCTAGTGAGCTCTCGTCCACTCTTCCTCGGGACGTCAAGTAGTAAAGTAGCATAGCCTTCAGCTGATAGGAAGCAACCTTTAACAAGGCACTTAGTAACGTATGACCTAAGTAAAAACTCAGTAGCTCTCTGTTTATAATTATATGTATGCAGCCAAGAAGAATGCTCTACATAAAAATACTTCTAAGGTCATCAGTTCCCTAGAACTTAGAACTACCTAAACCTAACTAACTTAAGGACATCACACACACGCATGCCCGAGGCAGGATTCGAACCTGCGACCTTGGCGGTAGCGCGGTTCCAGATTGTAGCGCCTAGAACCGCTCGGCCACCCTGGCCGGCAATTCTGTACAACCAGTTAAGTACAATATATATTATTTTTTACCAACGACTTCCAATTATTTTACTCATTGTAGACCCAGACCATGCAGTCAGCGCCTTATCGACGTTACCCACAAACCTGATGTGATTTGTATGTTTCTACTTAACATTGGCCAGCAGTTAACGTTGGCAACGACTCGTTCGTCGTCATCATAAGACAGTTAGGTGCAACGAACAGACAGCCTACACACTGATATGTGTACATATTAAGGTACTACATATAAAAAATACCTGACGAACAGGAGGACTGAGATGAAACTTTCATATCTAACCAGAAATCCTCCGGGCAAATATTAAATCCCAGCACGAGGACCAGCTAAATATTTAGAGCGCGTGTTCTGCATGGAGGCTCTCTTGTCTGGATCCAGAGGGAATCGCTAGCTCTGCCCATATCGCAGTACAGAGCCGCAGCTGAGAGCTCTCCACGGTGCTCTACGGATGGGACCTGCTGGAGTACAGCAGAGGCAGGTGTCGCTGTGGGAACCGCCGTGGCCGCGTCCTCCGGCAGGCTACAAACAGCAGGAAATGAGGCCGCCATTCAGGCCACAAGGCCGCTTCGTTTCAGGCCGTCACTCCGATCAACCGGAAAAACGTTGCGTCACTTGGCAGGGCAGCGCCGCACCATTCAGCGCTCCCCTTCCGGCGCCCACCGCCTCAATGAATCCCCGTCTCTGGCCGGCAGCACTGGTGACCTGTCTGGCACCTTGCGAAGCACAAACGTCTTCAAAACACAATTTTCCCCTACTCGTCATCAGCCATTACCAACAATACGGGAGCAGCATATTGTTATGCTGGACTGGCTCTTACTACAGGTGGCTTTGCCGTTCCCTTTGAGAGAGCTATAGTCGAACTGATATCTGGATATAAATGGATACGCATTGTGCACCGTATTTGTTGCTGTAGATGACTGAATAGAAATGAAAAGGAAGAGGGAGAAATTCAGCGATGACATATATACCACTCAATTTATAAAGCAACGAAAGGGACATAGGGCATAGTTTCACATAAAGTGTATGGACCACCATTAAAATACGCTTTTCATTATCAGAAAAGGGTTACACTTTTCAGGAATACTAAAATGCATAAGTAATGAGATACTCCACTTTTTACGTTGCCATACATATACCGTCTACTCCTGGCATATGAAACCAGCAACCAATTCCTTGTTACATTTTCTATGTTGTACGACACAGAATTATTTAATAATCACACAATACTTGTAGCTGTCAATAATGAATGTAATAGCTTTTTCTGTCTATAGACACGCCACCTTCTCTATAACGCATTTCAAACTGTAAGCACTGGAACTACTGAAGCTCCCCCTCCCCCCCCCCCCCTCCAATAAAGTAAAATAACCAACAACCTTAGCAGATGGGGTTCACCCTCTGAATATCAGATGGTATTCATCAGAATCAACAAAAAGAAAGAACAGTTTTTCAGATGCACGAAGCGCAATGACAAGCTTCTACACATTAATTATTAATTAACAAATCCATGAAGGATTTCACGAACAAAAAATGCTGCTAAAACTCGAGTGTATTATCCAAAATAGCACCCGTACGAACGGTGGCGTCCTAGCAGGATTCCTTCCTCTCATTTACGATTTGTCATTCGAGACACATTTACAGCGCATTTAATAGCCAGCGCATCACTCACTTCGCACAGTTTACTATGCAGATGTCCAGTATGCGTATAACATTGATCGACAACTCAATGTAACGTTGTGCTATTGGATAAACTAGTCACACTTAAGTGGTACACAGTCAGGGAGTCAGACATGTATTCGTAGATTCTTATTGCTACTTAAAGTTACAAATAGTGGAAATACTTGTGGAAATAAGAATGCCGTAGTTTTAAGATGATTCATAATACCACAATCCCTCATATAGTAGAAAACGTGCCGGAAATAAGAATATGGCTTAAGACGACTCATAATACGGCAATAGTAAACAGAAACGACATTGAAAGCAACTATAGTAGAGGCTTACAAGGAGGCTTCCCCGTCCTGGAAACAGTTTCAGTTAGGCCTTCAAACGCTGAATAACGAGGATGTAATAATACATACATGAAATGTAACCGCATTTAGTTTCATTGAGCTGGTATGCTGACAGACCAAAATTCTTGGACGTCAATCAAAATATGACGATATCACTAACTGCACAGGATGCGTGGGCAGTATCAATAGAAAAAGGGAGTTTATGAGCGTCCAATATAAGAACCACTCGCACAGCACGTCAGTCAAAAACTGGGAAATGGAAGAAGCTATCAAAGCGCTGCAAGAAGTTATGACACTGGACCTTGTAAGAGCAAACATCTTTTAATACAGGGTGTTACAGAAAGGTACGGCCAAACGTTCAGGAAACATTCCTCACACACAAAGAAAGACAATATGTTGTGTGGATATGTGTCCGGAAACGCTTACTTTCCATGTTAGTGCTCATTTTATTACTTCTCTTCAAATATCATTAATCATGGAATGGAAACACACAGCAACAGAACGTACCAGCGTGACTTCAAACACTCTGTTACAGGAAATGTTCAAAATGTCCTCCGTTAGCGAGGATACATGCATCCACCCTCCGTCGCATGGAATCCCTGATGCGCTGATGCAGCACTGGAGAATGGTGTATTGTATCACAGCCGTCCACAATACGAGCTCGAAGAGTCTCCACATTTGGTACAGGGTTGCGTAAACAAGAGATTTCAAATGCCCCCATAAATGAAAGTCAAGGGAGTTGAGGTCAGGAGAGCATGGAGGCCATGGAATTGGTCCGCCTCTACCTATCCATCGGTCACCGAATCTGTTGTTGAGAAGCGCACTAACACTTCGACTGAAATGTGCAGGAGATCCATCGTGCATGAAGCACATGTTGTGTTGTACTTGTAAAGGCACATGTTCTAGCAGCACAGGTAGAGTATCCCGTATGAAATCATAGCGGTGAATCGAGGAAGTACAGTACATACTAACGACACTAAAATGAGCTCTAACATGGAAATTAAGCGTTTCCGGACACATGTCCACATAACATCTTTTCTTTATTTGTGTGTGAGGAATGTTTCCTGAAAGTTTGGCCGTACCTTTTTGTAACACCCTGTGTATGTAATCGGAGGGGGGGGGTTATGGGCGCTCAACATTGAGGTCATCAGCGGTATATCTAATCAACGGTATCAACCGATCTTGGTAGTTCCTACAGTAAAATTTTCAAATGGGAAGGTAAAGAGTGTTATATTCTTTTTGCTCAGTGATGCGTTGTGAAAACAGACGATGACAAAATATTACTTCAAACTCTTGGGGAATGAGCATATAGTCAGTATTAACATTAAAGAGCAGTCTTTTCTACAGCATGAGTTAATGGCCTCAAGGAGAGGGAAAAAGAAGTGCAAATCGGTCTGGTCGAAATACTGAGTTGAATCCGACTGGTTATCGACATGTCCACTGTTGAGCCAGACGTTGTGACCACTACAAACCTTGGGATTAGATGCGTCGCTAGTGCGTGACGCGGTAAGGAAAGTACTAGTTTGGTGAACATGTTCGTAGCGTTTCTGTTTGCACGTGGGTTTTCCAGCTGCTATGGGTTTATTTATCGCTTGTCATTCTTTATTCGTGGTTTACTGTTGCTGTTTGTGTTTACATATTGTTATTTTGTCTTTTGGAGAGCGAGTGGCCCTGTGGGTGCTAGAAAACAGGATTGCAAGTGGAGAAATCGGAACATTTCTGATATATTATTCTGTTGGTGTTCAATAGATGGGTGACAGTAGCGGGGGCAGCCAGAAACACATGCGCCGTGTAAGGGGATACGCCATTGGACAGAGCACGGGGAGAAAATGGTTTTAAGGAGGATCGTTTTGACATTAGTGACTCTTGACGTTCAGGAAGACGGTCACGGTTTGATGAAGGTCGCTTAACGCATTGATCCACAATGGTCCACGTCAGTGTATTCGAGATGAACTGTGATCATTTCACCATGGTGGGACATTTCCAAGCAGTGGGGAAGGTCGAAGAATCGGATTTAAGGGTTTCACAAGCTCTAAGCCAAAATCACAAAAATCAGTGGGTGACCAAATGAGCATCTCTGTTTGCTCTTCGTCAGTTAGCTCGGGAACAACACCGACCTCTCCTATCCCGTATTGTTATTGGTGACGAGAAACGGTGTCTTTATGCTAACATAAGGGAAAAAGACAGAAAAGGTTGAGCCCAAACAGAGCAGCAGCTGCCCACAGAAAGACCTGATGGCATCCAAAACAGATAATGTTATGCCTGTGGTGGAACAGCGGTGGTGTAGTGTACTGCGAACTGCTTCCCCGAGATGTAACCATCACCAGCTGCGTTCCCACACACCAAAGCCCCTTAATTTGCGGAAATTGCGTGGCCTGTCCGTAGACACATACTGCCACATATCTCCGGAAACGTACAGACGGTTTTCCGAATTCGCCTCAAGCACGACTGATGTTGTGTTGCGTTCCAGAGGTGGACCAACACACAAGAAGATGGTTTTGGGTCATAAGTGTACGGAGCATATGTGTAACGGCCACACTGTTCATCCAAGGACAAATGCAGCGTCTTTGCTCTCGCAAAGCAGAGCATTGCCTTACCTGATGTATTTGGTCGCATAATGCCCGCGTATATTATTCTCAGCCTAAAATAATTAAGGGGACCTGCTGTAGTGCTTTCTGCTCCTTCTAGCCTAACTCCGTCGAACTGCGTTTCTGCCCGAGGATGTAACAGCAAAAAAATGTATGAACGTAACGTATGTGTGCCTCTGTATTGGTGTACATCAGAGTATCGACTGCAACGTTCTCAATTCATTTCTGTTTTTACGATTTCTTTTACCTTTAAGTGCCAAGAAGGTTCCCAATTAATAATGTTTGAATGCGGTTTTATTGGTTCAGCGGCTACCTTACAACCAAGGAAAACTTTCCGACCGCATTGGTTGGAATGAGGAACTAAATTTAGAAAGAGCAGTTGTCCGCGAAAGGCAAAGGTCCAGAGTTCGAGTCTCGGTCCGGCACACAGTTTTAATCTGCCAGGAAGTTTCAACTGAATTTAACGTGCAACTGAGCAGTATTTTCCCTGCCAGAGGTAAGTGTTCCGTACGTTATGCGAGTTTCTGTTTGTATGTGCCAATGAGAAAATCAGTTACTTGCTCGACAAGATTAAAATGCCCCTGCTGCAACACTTCTGTATATGTTGCTTATTTACTCGTTCGGCATTTGCTAAGGTAACTACCTTATTAAATGCTTAGCGAAATACATGAACTACAATATTTTTATTGCTCTGCACTTAATTGCAATATTCTTTACAAATGTTCTATTCTCTATATAAATATACCCTGTGTAAATATTCTTGAGCCACTCTACGGCTGTGACAGAAAGCCTGTATGTGTCCTTCAGCTCACTCACGAAGCCAAGGACTTCACACACAAGTCCACAGATTGGTTTTTCACGTATTCTCGTTCAGGACTGTCCATAGACAACCCAAAGACCATTCAAAGTTGTCTACAATTTCCTCGGGAGGTTGCATCCTGCGATCTTCTTGTTGGTGCCATCCAACAAATTTCAGTTCTTATGTCCACTTACAGCCGACAGTCCTTTCCAAGTTGTGTTTCAGTAGAAGCCTTGCAGATCTTCGCCGACTTTCCATAAAGATGATCTAGATTTGCGTTTGTTTGTTAGGTGCTGGGTCTTTATGCATTGGGAGTTCAGGGTTGTCTAGGAGTTTTCTGTATGCTCTTGTGGCTAAATGTGACAGCTTAATTACAGGGAAGTGAAAGGAAATCGGACTCTAACGTATAGCCCACATACAGAAATACGAAACAAAAAACTGAGACGCGCGACGTATTCCTGTTGAAACTGACTGGAACGACCTGGGGTTGCGGAACAAGTGTAATGAGGACTTCAGCACTAGTTCTTGTCTACAGCATGGCTGAATATTGTTCACCACTCTGGAAGGGAATTGCAAAGACAGCTAAAGCGGACGTTAGTATGTGTGAAATCGCTAAATCGGTAAATGACCTCATTTTGCAAGAACTTTTATCCACATGTTTGGAAGCACCAACGGCCTTGCCGCAGTGGCAACACCGGTTCTCGTCAGATCACCGAAGTTAAGCGCTGACGGGCTGGGCTAGCATTTGAATGGGTGACCATCCGGTCTGTCGAGCGCTGTTGGCAAGTGGGGTGCACTCAAGCATTGTGAGGCAAACTGTAGGTCTATGCTGTACCTCGCATTACGTGACACAGACCCACAGGCACACTTAGACTGGCATTATAGGCGTGTACCCGAGCCCTTGTAATCTGCATATGGAAAATGATGCACTCATTCGGATATAAATTCAGTATGATAGTTATATTGAGAACTAATTATACGTATTTCACAGCCAGCCCAACGCTCTGGGACACTCTAAAGCCTTAACAACTAGTTACTAGTTACAGAGACACCATCTGACCAATAGAAAGAAGATGCATAATGCATCGGAGACTTATCGAACAGATACAGGTTTTGTATTCATCGAGACCTACTGTCCGCTGTTGGTCCCCAGAGGAAGACAAACGAGAAGCGCAAGCGATTTACGTAGCATCTCGAGAACAGTGAGCGTAGGAAACATCAGGATGTAAGGTCCAGAGAGAAGTATGTTTATTGTTATGGTGTGTATCTAAATGGGGATACGATAATTTCAGTGAACTGTATCTTGTTGAATAAATGAGAAGGGATGTAGTAAACCACAGAAGTACCAATTCTTGTCCCAATTAAAAATGTGAAGTATGCAGCTCCGTAAGACTATCCCACAGCAGACCTGGTTCTATTCGAAACCACATCAGTAGTGGGACAGAGTTCGTATGGCCCCAAAGTACCGTTATCCACGATGGCAGCGATGACGTAATCCAAGATGGTGGCCGTGATGTCATGTGATGACGTTATTAAAGCTGGCGGCTTTTGGCGGGAATTTTCAATTTTGGCGGGAAGATAGGTCAGTTGTGGTGCATCCACTAACCTAAACCCCCTCCCCTCCCCCAGATAATAGTGGGAAGTACAAATTCCATCAGAACAATACAATACACCTCTACTAACCTAAGAAAATGGCGGGAAAATAGGTCACTTGGGCTACCTCCATTAACGTAAGTATCTCAACCGCCACCCCTTCCTAGGAATTGGCGGGAAAAGGACTCAGCCTGTGCTGAGCTGCTAGAGCGAGGAAGAAATGTACTTTACTTATATTGCAACAGTTTATTTAGGTGTGGATTTTGAGACATGGCATATTTATTACACAGATACAAAACACATGCTCTGACGTGCTTGGGGTCACGCCACACAGCCTACAGACCTGTAAACTACTCCTAAATTATCGAAATAACCCAGGTATACAGCTCTGCAGACACGCTTGCTAATTGTAAACTGTCAAAATAATGCTTTGCACAGCCTAGCAACCTGCAAACCACTCATTAATAAAGCAATACATTTGTGTCCAGAGAGCCAAACAACTCGTAAATTGTAAAAATAATAATCCATCTAAAAGACTCTGCAAATATGCTTGATAAGCATCAACTGTCGAAATCATGCAAAAGTCTTTATTTAAACAATTTGAGGCACTACCGCCATCCAGTGTGTTTGCCACAAGGCCCAGAGTCCAACTGACCTAGCACACAGAGGGTGCTGTTGTGAGTTCCCAGCTGATGATGCGACTACCATTATCCAAGGTGGCGCATTATGGCGGGAAACAGTGTGTTCACCACGAGGTCTGGACCTAGTACACAGTACTGCCACCAGAGAGCGCTGTCGTCCATTCCATGATGTAACACAAGAAGGTGGGGCAAAATAATGGGAAACAGTGTGGTGGCCATGAGGTCTGGATATAGTACACAGTACTGTCACCAGAGGGTGCTGTCGTCCATTCCATGATATGGCTGTCCATTAGATACTAGGAAGCTAAAGCCCTGTAGCCTGGAAGGCATTTCCACCTAGTTACTTAACGCAGTGGTAAACAGTTACCAGAAACTGGGTACTATGTCAGCGTTCTGCGAGCTACATGTCGCAACTTAAAAATCAATTGTTATCATTCAAATTTTAAGTAAGTTCGCAACGTCACATGAAGAAGAGGAATGCTTTTTTGGCCTGTTGAGGTGCTAAATATAAACTGCGTTACCGAGCTGGACTTTTTTTTTTTTTTTTAGAATTTTCATACTTAAATCAATGTTAGTGAAGGATATTGGTGGTAAGTTTTGTGGAATGACATTTTTATATACTCCCTTCCTTTTCAAGGACTAATATTAGCATGAAGTTTCATGACTGCTTAATTTTTGGAGGTGATAATGGAAGCTTTATGACTAAGCATCATACAACCTGTCACCATCAGTCAGATACTTTTCGGTAGCTTCGGCTCCTCACTTCACAGTCAGACTATCTAAGATTCCTCAGCTTTGCTTCCCTTTTCACAAACAACAAACCAATCAGCTTTTTTGCAGTAATTCGTGCTCAATGTTCCTCTGGACGGTGTTCAACGCTGTGGTTATTCTTAGTGTTATAACGATCTATTAATTTCTTCGATAAAGGGGGATCTTACTATTAAGTTGCAATATTTTTCTCATTCTATCGTTCCTGATATGAATCAATACTCGTTTCCTAAAGTCCATGTCAAATGTTAGCAACCTGCCTCTAACTTCCACATGCCTAAGTGACAACCATGTGTTGTTGCTCTACACATTGATCTCGCATGGAAGAGAGATTATTTGACGGATTGCTAGTTTATTCTACCGTGCTTACTGAATCACAATACTATTGTACCATTGCAGTTGCTAAAATCTCTTCAGCAGGATAAGGACGTCCGAAAGGATGTCAGAGGCGTCTGCACAAATTTCCACAAACATAATCATGAGTCTCATGTTAATCTCGTTTGTAGTCATCAACTATTCTCTACCAAATAGAACAGGAGATAAAGAACAGCCGTCTGTGAGTGTGTCGCGGAAGTAATAGTGATAACTACGTCGTCCAATTGACAAATAGCGCAATGTTTTGTAGTCTGCTTTCTCTCCCTCTCTCTCTCTCTCTCTCTCTCTCTCTCTCTCTTATCATCAACTCTCAGGCTTCAACGGCCGATTTATATTTCATTTTCTTTCCCTCTTTTTGTCACTCATAGAAGTGCCAATCGCCCATTTATCTTCGATTCTCTCTTCGCCTGCGAACATAGAACAGGGCTTCTGATTCTAGGTAGACATTATTTCATTCCATTTGATACATCAGAAGGTATTCTTATTTAGTACTTCTGGTACCCGAGCTTGTATCCGGGTTGGCCTCTAAGGGATACAATCTCTGCAACATAGCATTAACACTGGGCTTATCAAGAGGACTCTTTCTGTACACTGACAGAAACTCACGAATCATGTGCGCAAGGGACAGACCGTATAATATTGCCTCATATGTTATGGAACTCCGCGTGAGAGCTCAGTATCCGTAGAACATCAGATTAACGGAAGGCACTGAAAGTTCACGGAGAACGACAACGCGCGCGATATCTCGTCGACTACGTTTCCTTCTGCAAATACTGAGGAAGCCAAACTGTAATGTGTCTGTAGAAAGCCTTGATTACCTAAAGTTACAAGATTTTCAGCCTCATAAGAGATTCGTGAGGTCAAAGCAAGATCATACACTCCTGGAAATGGAAAAAAGAACACATTGACACCGGTGTGTCAGACCCACCATACTTGCTCCGGACACTGCGAGAGGGCTGTACAAGCAATGATCACACGCACGGCACAGCGGACACACCAGGAACCGCGGTGTTGGCCGTCGAATGGCGCTAGCTGCGCAGCATTTGTGCACCGCCGCCGTCAGTGTCAGCCAGTTTGCCGTGACATACGGAGCTCCATCGCAGTCTTTAACACTGGTAGCATGCCGCGACAGCGTGGACGTGAACCGTATGTGCAGTTGACGGACTTTGAGCGAGGGCGTATAGTGGGCATGCGGGAGGCCGGGTGGACGTACCGCCGAATTGCTCAACACGTGGAGCGTGAGGTCTCCACAGTACATCGATGTTGTCGCCAGTGGTCGGCGGAAGGTGCACGTGCCCGTCGACCTGGGACCGGACCGCAGCGACGCACGGATGCACGCCAAGACCGTAGGATCCTACGCAGTGCCGTAGGGGACCGCACCGCCACTTCCCAGCAAATTAGGGACACTGTTGCTCCTGGGGTATCGGCGACGACCATTCGCAACCGTCTCCATGAAGCTGGGCTACGGTCCCGCACACCGTTAGGCCGTCTTCCTCTCACGCCCCAACATCGTGCAGCCCGCCTCCAGTGGTGTCGCGACAGGCGTGAATGGAGGGACGAATGGAGACGTGTCGTCTTCAGCGATGAGAGTCGCTTCTTCCTTGGTGCCAATGATGGTCGTATGCGTGTTTGGCGCCGTGCAGGTGAGCGCCACAATCAGGACTGCATACGACCAAGGCACACAGGGCCTACACCCGGCATCATGGTGTGGGGAGCGATCTCCTACACTGGCCGTACACCTCTGGTGATCGTCGAGGCGACACTGAATAGTGCACGGTACATCCAAACCGCCATCGAACCCATCGTTCTACCATTCCTAGACCGGCAAGGGAACTTGCTGTTCCAACAGGACAATGCACGTCCGCATGTATCCCGTGCCACCCAACGTGCTCTAGAAGGAGTAAGTCAACTACCCTGGCCAGCAAGATCTCCGGAACTGCCCCCCATTGAGCATGTTTGGGACTTGATGAAGCATCGTCTCACGCGGTCTGCACGTCCAGCACGAACGCTGGTCCAACTGAGGCGCCAGGTGGAAATGGCATGGCAAGCCGTTCCACAGGACTACATCCAGCATCTCTACGATCGTCTCCATGGGAGAATAGCAGCCTGCATTGCTGCGAAAGGTGGGTATACACTGTACTAGTGCCGACATTGTGCATGCTCTGTTGCCTGTGTCTATGTGCGTGTGGTTCTGTCAGTGTGATCATGTGATGTATCTGACCCCAGGAATGTGTCAATAAAGTTTCCCCTTCCTGGGACAATGAATTAACGGTGTTCTTATTTCAATTTCCAGGAGTGTATTTCTGTAAGTCGTAAAAACAGTGATCCGCAGCTGTAACGACAATATCGTTTTAAAGAGTTAGTAAAACCAGGAGTACGCCTGTAATGTTATTTCCAGCGCAGAGACGTCAGTAAATGGATATTTAGGTCCAAGATAATACTGACCACGATCTGTACTCTTCCTGACCTTATTTGCAGTAACCTCATAGGTAAATAATCTGACCACGCGATCGCTAAATTGACTCACTATTCTGTGCAGCATAGTACTCCTTAATTTCTAACTGCAGAAATATTTTGTGTTTACGAGAAATAAAATTGTTCCATGCGGTAACTACGATCATACATTAGTCTACCTTCATACGCCGCTGAGTTGCCACTTGACATGTCCAACGAAAACAAGGACTTGTTAGCTCCTATATCTTGATGCATCCTCTGTTATAGTTGTATGTGCATGGAATTGCCTGCACAACAACATTATTAAAAAGATCATGGATTTCTGAGGAACACCGACATTAAAAATACGTGAGCTGATAACAAGTTATTTGTGTATACTGGGAACTGAAAAGAGGATAAAGATGTAAATGAAGAAACTGAAGGTATGATTCCAGCCATTAAGTGGACAGGAAGCCGTAGCACCTAGCGTGAAGAAAGGATCTGTTTAAAATCGTTACTAGATCAAGGTAATCAGGTAGGTACGGTGTGTGCTGAGTCATTCGTATGCAACTGCTTTAATCCAGACTCAAGCTGTCGACGGGAAACACTGTACGGGTAGGCAAATGTGGAAACATCTAATAAATATAACTGTAAGCGTTGTATGTATCACTACATTTACTGGAGTTTGTGATCGATTATTTCTTTCATTTTAAGGGAGGCGGATTACAGCTGCTTTTACTTGCCCTTCTGTAACATAACTAATTGATTAGAGAAAGTATGTGCGGGTAGAGATATATAACATTTTACCAAATTTTTGTAATTACCTCAAAACGAAGCATTCCACCTCGTAAAGTTTGTTCTGAATATGTGCTGTGGGACATTCAGTTTACTATCATGCATGTGACTAAAGCAGTTTAAAGCACAGCGCCTACCATTCACGTTCTATTGAAAATGACATCCCATTGTCAATGACAGAGACATACGCTTTACAGCGGAATCCTTCGTCCTCACGACGAAGTTTAGCGGCGCCGTCTTTGTTTCGTGAACAACGGTCGATTATTCCCTCCTTCGTGTGGAAACAAAAACCGTGTTACACAACTAAATTATGACGACGACAGCGAATGATGTTCTCTGTTACTAGAATGCGCAGTGTCTTGTCGCTCTGCAAGAGACTGTGCGATGTCTGGAGAATGGATCGACTGGTTCGTGGAACGAGAGGAGGAAGCAGCACGCGAGACACTCGTTTGTGGTTGACCTCGAGTGATTCTTTTTTTTTTTTTTCTAGCACGCCACTGGCATCTAATATCACTCCTCGCACCAGTATGCGAACAGCTTGGAAGTACCTATGTTGAGCATTCCCAGGGCGAGTGAAATTTCTACTTCAGAATAAGTAACACTATAACTACGTTATGTAAGAGCCTCCTCCGCAATTTGAAGTTTATGTTTGCTCTTTTCTGGAGGAATTTCGCCACAAAGCTAGTTACAGATGGGTCCTGTACCAGGGTCTTCCAACGAATTATTTAACCCGAGAGGGATGTTCGACGTACGTGATGTCTCTGCGAGGGGAATCCCCGCCGCTTGTAGAAATAAAAAAAATTCCCCGTTTGGCAGCCACTTAATTCTATTCTCGGGATAGCACATTCTCGGAATAGCGCGAGAAACGCTTTGTACGAACACGTAATAACGCCTAACCGGAGAATAAACGCGTGATAACTGAACCGGTGATTCTGGCTGGGTTAGTGAAGTTAACCGGAAAACAGATTTTGACAGTGTCGGGAATACTTACAGAATTAGTGATGACAAGGTTGTTTGTTAGAGCGAGGAAGGAGAAGAAACGGGGATATCACACAAAATATATGAAAGAATTTGACGATTCCAAGTTTATAGAAAAATTACGTACTACTATTACTTTTCCATCTCCTCCTTGGGAAACTGGAGCATATGAATGAAATGTGAGACAAGTTCCTAACATAAAACGTTTTGCTTATTTGATATTGGTACTGCGTAAATCAGGTGCACAAAAAGATCGTTTCTGCCAAAACAGTCTCTCTTATTTGACGTGTATTAAAACTGCTGCAATATTAGAAAGGTCTGTTTCGTTTTATCTAGAAGACAGTAGGAAAATAGACATACTCATATCTTGGGCACAATGCGTATAAACAGCTTTTTCCGTATTAGACAACAACATTTTGATTTTTCATGTAGCAAAACGTTCGACAGACTTTGATGAAATAATAGATTCTTTCGCAGAAAGGAAAGCACTTCATGTAAAGCTGTAGCAAGATTCGAGAGAAAAAAGTGCTAGGACCTAAGGGTTGAAGAAATGTGTACCGTACTGTCTTGCTTGTCTCTCGTCTTTACTGATAACAAGTTATGTGTCTATATTTGGAACTGAAAAAAAGGACAAAGAGGGAAAGAGTTCTTATTCTCCCGGTCACAAATAAACCCACCCAGTACTAATTGTGGTTTTTTTTAATTTTACTTTTTAAGAGGGACTAAGATGTCAAACCGGCTGATTGGAAGCAGAAGAGGCTTGATGGCTCTCATTACAGAATATATACATTTGAATTCCACATAGCGAAGTACAGTGAGTGCGCTATAAGAATGCTATATGAAGACGAGAGGCGCTGCACTTTGGCACACTTAAGACCAAATAACATATCGTACATTTCCTCGAACATATTCGTTTTACATACCGGTACAAAACTCTTCAGAAAGATGTGCACTACAAAATGAATATATTTTTGAAAAATAGATTTTTAAAAATTTTTTAACGTCTTATTTCAAACTCTGGAGGGGAAGGGGGCGCCACTATCATGTTCTAACCCCGGCTCGGAAATACCGTAGATTCGTTGCTGCTGGTGCTGAATTGCAACGGCTGACGGTGTGAAATACGAAAATGGAACAGGAAAGCGATACGAATTACCTTTCTGGTAAGCTACAATTAAAATGAAGAAATTTTAACACAATACGCTCAAGTATTTGCACACGATCCATATCAGACGAAAGCGACGGTAAAAGGCTTAGTGTGAAATGTATGTTGCAATGTTATGTGGCCAGATTTCCATCCAGGAATCGCGTAATCCTCCACGTCCAGCATTTCATCTTAGTTTGAGTACTGGGCGCTTTACAATAATCTTCGAATGGGAGGTGTAGAACTGAACGAAATTCCACGCTGAAGCGGTAAGATTCACATTCATTAAAGGTTTTCAGCTTCACGCACATTCGGCCGGAGTGGCTATTCTAGGCGCTACAGTCTGGAACCGCGCGACCTCTACAGTCACAGGTTCGAATCCTACTTCGGACATGGATGTGTGTGATGCCCTTAGGTTAGTAGTTCTAAGTTCTAGGGGACCGATGATCTCAGCAGTTTAGTCCCATAGTGCTCAAAGCTTTCACGCACACGTTTAGGAAAGAAGCAGATAAACGAAGCAGAGAGCGGACAGAAGACACTAGAGCGAGAAAAAAGGCACGGTGTCAAGCCGATCCATCAAACATCCGTGCAGAATTGCAGTGAGCTTACAGATAAACGTGTGGCTGCTGCGCTATCTGCAGGAAGCTCCAGCGTGAAAGACCGCCGCCGAATCGGGGCTACCGAGAACACCCGAATGCTTCCGGCGACAGCCGAATAGCGGCGGCCATTGCCGTGACGCAGTGTGACGTCAACGTCGGATAGCTCCCGCTCAATAAAGTGGACTTGTCGCAGGGTCTCAGTTCTCGCCTGGGAGCAGGGCGGTACAGTTCAGTGAGTGCAGCCAGAGAACATCGGACAGACACCTCGGGACGCAGAAGGAGTAAAGTTCTTACGGTAGTGCCTGTGCCCAGCGCCTGGGACAAACAACAGCAACATGCCTGCCGATAAGGTTAGTCGCCATAGCTGCCTAGGAGCAAGGCCTGTGTGATCGTCGGATGTCCTGCAGAACTGCACGTTGGATGCCAGCAGTAAAAAAGTGTTCCGATGCGTATTTGTTCCCTCCCTGCTCTAGACGCTTTGTGTTGCAGTCCAGAATAGCTTCGAATGTAGAGCTAAATATGAGATAATGCTTTTCTGTGTAGCGACGTTATTTTGAGGTTAGCTTCTGCGATGTGTAGTATAACATAGGCAAGAAGTCGGCAGCAGCTCAGCGTTTCCTGCTGCATCAGAGCCAGCTGAGAAGCAAACTACGTTCAACATCCCCAGCTTCAGGCTGGAGTCTTTGATTGTCTTCTTTTAGAAGCCGAGAAGATTTACAGCACTATGGTAAAAGTTCAACATTTCATTGCATTATTAAGTATATCTGTGAACACTTTTACGTAAAACTACTGACGTGAATGGCGGTAAGTTCAGTGTGTCGTGCGATGGGCAAAAAGTTTGTTTTCGTGAGTCTAAAATCTCAGTAGTCTCTTAGATGATATGGCATAGAAGGTACTCTTTGTATCACAGTAAATGTCTTACAGAAGTAGCAGCTTCAAGACGAAGGTGCGCCTGCGAGATGTGTGCCCACTAACATCAGGTACCCTGTTTCAAAAAGTAAAGTACCGCTATTTTTGCGACTTTGCCAAGAGAAAGCGGAATTAAACTGGTTTTCTTCGCCATACAATCGCTCACGACAGCAGTTTCAGTTCTCCGCTGAGAGTATTGTCTTTTCGTTGCATTGCGAATGCGCACATTTCACCGACTGGCGCTCGGTTTATGTCGTGAAGCACCTTGCTGACGCCCTCACGCCGAGAACAGCCGCTAGAGGTCGCGGGTATGTCGAACTGAGAAATATCGATTGCGTTCTGCGCAAGCGCCGCTTCTTGCCTAATAAACAGATCGAACACAGGTGTTTTTTTATTCGTATGATTGCTGTCGAAAATAATGTGACAGAGAAGGAATTCTCGGCGACTTTAACTAGATTGCCAGAAATAATTTCTTGGCATTATGTTACACGGAAAGTTTCTGTAATTATTTCTGTTTGATGTTATAGTACAAGCGGAATGGGAGTACTGGAATACTCGTGAAATGATATGCAGTATATGTCCGGTGAGAATACGCACGTATCGGTCAACAGAATTCGTAGACAGTAGCACGATAAGCGTAAGCGAAAGGATATCTATTGATGAGCTCATTCAACCACTCGAAAAGTCAAAGAACGTAATCTATAAATCAGTAATAAGTGGAGTAGTGTAAGCTCTGAATTAATAGAACAGCACACAACTTCACTCAACGAATACGAAGATTTCCCCTCTAGCTGAGTTACGAAATGAAACTTGCGCAACAGAACGAAATGGTTGAAATAAAGAGAGTGGAAAATTACGGATACATGTATAATCCTTTTATAAACTGTGGTATCTTTATAGCAGGATAGATAAGAGTGGCGGACACGAGAGATCCCTTAACTGTTGTTACCTGTTTTGAGAACTACTGAAGTATCAGAAAGCATTATTTATTTAATGATTCAGTACTCGTATCACTATGTGAAGTTGAAGCATTTTTTTCTCTTCTTGTTCCTTTTGACAATGCCAACTGCAAACTCAGTGAAATTGCTGACTGCCGGAAGATGGTCTAGTTTACAGTATCAGTAAAGTAGCCTCTCCGAAAATTGTTGGAGCGTTCTAAGCGGAGCCAGTGGGTGGCGATTGCTGGCCGGTCCTGACAGACGAGCGGCTGGATTGAACGAGGTCGTGTCGGGAGGGGCAGCGGGCACATCCTGAGGGCGTTACGCCACCTCCCGGCTCTGCCGTGGCGCAACCCAGCAGGGCGCAAGGTCGCCTTCCTGAGAGCATTGTTGGCACCAGTACTGAACTCCGAGTACAAACTTAAGTGCCTCTGATGTGGAGAACGCTTAAAAGAATTGTGTAATTGGATTGAAGAGTTCCTAGATAACAGAACGCAGCATGTCATTCTCAATGGAGAGAAGTCTTCAAAGTAAGGGTGATTTCAGGTGTGCCGCAGGGGAGTGTCGTAGGACCGTTGCTATTCACAATATACATAAATGACCTTGTGGATGACATCGTCAGTTCACTGAGGCTTTTTGCGCATGATGCTGTGGTATATCGAGAGGTTGTAACAATGGAAAATTGTACTGAAATGCAGGAGGATCTGTAGCGAATTGACGCATCGTGCAGGGAATGGCAATTGAATCTCAATGTAGACAAGTATAATGTGCTGCGAATACATAGAAAGATACATCCCTTATCATTTAGCTACAAAATAGCAGGTCAGAAACTGGAAGCAGTTAATTCCATAAATTATCTGAGAGTACGCATTAGGAGTGATTTAAAATGGAATCATCATATAAAGTTGATAGTCGGTAAAGCAGATGCCAGACTGAGATTCATTGGAAGAATCCTAAGGAAATGCAATCCGAAAACAAAGGAAGCAGGTAACAGTACGCTTGTTCGCCCACTGCTTGAATACTGCTCAGCAGTGTGGGATCCGTACAGGTAGGGTTGATAGAAGAGATAGAGAAGATCCAACGGAGAGCAGCACGCTTCGTTAGAGGATCATTTAGTAATCGCGAAAGCGTTACGGAGATGATAGATAAACTCCAGTGGAAGGCTCAGTAGCGCGGTACGGGTTTTTGTTGAAGTTTCGAGACATGCCTTCACCTAGGAGTCAAGCAGTATATTGCTCCCTCCTTCGTATCTCGCGAAGAGACCAAGTGGATAAAATCAGAGAGATTAGAGCCCACACAGAGGCATACCGACAATCCTTCTTTCCACGAACAATACGAGACTGGAATAGAAGGGAGAAATAATAGAGGCACTCAAGGTACCCTCCGCCACCCACCGTCAGGTGGCTTGCGGAGTATGGATGTAGATGTAGATGAAAGAAGCGATGGACGCGTCTTAACGGTTGAAACACTCGTTAATAATACGAAAGGGCAAATTGGTTTCTTACTCAGTTTTTCAGTCTGGCATGCGTACCTTTCATCTGCATACCTGGAATTTCAACTTACGGAGGAGATGAGCTACTATCACGAGTATACATGTTCTCTAATTGTTTTTAGGATATCTTGGCCTGTAGATTGCTATCGTTTACTGACATGTCCCTACATCTTAAGCTTTGGCTATGTACAGGATCTAGGGCCCTAACAAGACAGTATAACTGTTTCTCTTGCCTCCAGCACGCGACAGCCACTGTGCAACACAATGCCTTATTCTTCACTAAAGTTACTCTTGCCTTTCGTTACCTTCGTGACACAGATCCGAAAGTTCACAAAATAGTAAAGAAATAATACACCCGACAGGTGTTCGTTGCATAATTAGCCTTCTGTCGAACAACCTCTCAACTGCACTACACGCCCTTTCCCATTTAGTGATCTTCCAGGGGTAGCCTACAAAAGTCCGCAGCTCGTGGGCGTGCGGTAGCGTTCTCGCTTCCCGCGCCCGGGTTCCGGGGTGCGATTCCCGGCGGGGTTAGGGATTTTCTCTGCCTCGTGATGACTGCGTGTTGTGTGCTGTCCTTAGGTTAGTTAGGTTTAAGTAGTTCTAAGTTCTAGGGGACTGATGACCATAGATGTTAAGTCCCATAGCGCTCAGAGCCATTTGAACCATTTTTTTGTAGCCTACAAAACAATTATTTCCGCATTGCAGTAATTAATTCAAGAATTAATTTCAGCCACTATACCTCCCCGTTACAATGATGAAAATTTAGGATTTAGCAGCCTCGACATTCTACCAACCGCTACAACCTTCTTTAGAACATAGGCCTACCACGGCGGTCAGACTACTCTACGAGCTCATGGCGCAGATATAATTCTTGTCCACCACCGAAAGAATTACAAATAAATAATTAGTGCAGCGTGCTGGCGTTGTAAACTGCCCAGAGATCAAGGAAGTTCTTTATTATCGTGCATTTACAATTTCTCAGTGCAACACGCAATAATCATTCTCAGCTTCACCGGAACTCGAATGGCGGGTAGCGATTGGAATCGCCTCCGTCTCACGGTGCTACATTCCCGAAAGAGAGCTGCAGTGAGTTCTCGACTTGGCGGCACCGACCTTGCACGTTCCACGACTTCGCCAGCGAGCGCCTACGTAGACAAAACATACGTACGGGCGTGCTCCGGGACGTGCACGCAGTCTGCATAGCAGACCTTACATCCTCCAGTTACACCTCTATTGTCTCCGCGCCTGCGCCGTGTCCCCCAACACTCTTTTTGTTTCGGTGTATTTTAAGCAGGCAATCTAACGTACGCAGCCCACTGGACAGAAGTAATAAAAAGATACCAAAATCCGGGTCGAACAGATTTGACATACCTGAACAGTTGGTGGGAAATTAATAATAAGCCTCAAACAGAAGTGAATGATAAGCAAAAATAGGAAGCCAAATTGTACAAGGAAGTTGGCTGAATTAAACATGGTGTCATCTGTGAAACGTCATCGATTTGGGGCTACTCTCTTTTTAGCAGCAAGTGGTTGGGCCTAAGCCTCGAAAAAAATTATTTATCGTGGTGCTCACAAAATCAATATTGCCCATTGCCAATTTATCAGATGGAATGAAATAATAAAAATATTTAATTCCTGAGCAAGAGATGTTGCAGCTGGGTAGAGAACATAAAGTGCGAAGAACGGCACAGTCGATTCTACTGAAATTCATAAACTGAAGCTGCTGCTTCAGTCGACCTCAAAGATCTCATACAACAGATGGGACTTAATGAGATAGAGTGAGCAATCTTTTCCAGTTATAGTTGCAAAGAAGGTTGTAGTTCATATAATCTGGTAATAACAGCAATGCCCAATTACATTTGTGGCTGTACTCTGTACTCACAAGATTGTGATTGTGCTTAATGTGTGTGTAGATACCTCTGTGAAACTGTATATCTAAGCGAACATGTATTCTAGATTCCATTGGATAGATGTTTCGAGAGCTCTCGGCAGAATTGTTTGAGAAGTTCCGGTTTTGGTAGTGTGCAGTAGCGCTGAATGGTTTTCAGATATACAGTAAATTGGCTCGAAATGTCCTATCTGTCGTTAGTAACCACTGCCAATATTGTCAGAAGTTGCTTTCGTGTTTGGTGCTCATCTGTCATTTCGTGAGCTAGAGAGTTGTTAAGCAATCTCCACGGTTTTACTCAAACCTGCACCCCTAAGTTGGCGGTTTATGACAGGTTTGGAATGAGTGGTAGATACCGATAGGTATCACAGCAGTGTTCAACTCTGTCTGAAGAAACGTGTGTTAAAAACAATTTTGTTTCAAACTTAAATTTTTTTTCGGACGCTCTTCTGTCGAGAACACCATTAAGTAATTCGGCCGTCAACCCGGCGAGCCAAACGATGTTGCCGACTGCCCGCTACATCAGCCTCTGAAATTCGATACTGTCAAACTGGACCACGCGATCTGTTCGAAACACACTTTTATTCACAAAATCTTGATTGTCTTTGATTTGACAGTTACCGGATTCGACTCTAATGAATCATCAAAACCAGCATCTTCTAGTCGTGACGACCTAACCTTGACTTTTTTAAGAACAAAGGGGAAGTTGGCTAATTGCAAAATCCACCAAAAACGTCCAAGACATTATTGAATAAATGAGTACTTCGGCCTCCGCCAAACAGGTGACTGAATGGTAGAACAGGCATACCATTAACACAGGACCGAATGCCGATGTCAGTCTTCGCAAACGAAGCCGCTACTTTTCCTCGAAAAAGCCGTTCTGTTGACCTCATGAAGCTGAGTAAAACACGTCCAGTGCTCTCAAAAGGAAAAATCGTTGACAGTAGTAAGATCGAACCCCGGAGCTCCATGTGAGAGAATCACTGACCGTTCAGGTACGAAGGGGCACATTGTGTTTAGCATTCTGAGGTATTTCTTAGGCTGCTATCTCATTAGGGAAATATCACAGGAATGTAAAACATCTCTCAATCATTTACGACTGCAGTTTACACAAATTACGAAAAAGTGAGGAACTGACAGGAAGAGATGTGAACGCTTGCAGACAAGGCATGGCGTCGGCGCTTCTGCTTTGCATGTGTATTTGATTTGCGGCTATTATACTTGTGGACTCGGACATCTGGGCGCGTTTGTGGTGCAGCTGAGGTGAGTTTATCGCCGAGGCACGGTGGCACACCGCGGCCAACGGCTGTGTGGCTCGCGTGCGTGCGAAGGCCGAGGGCGGCCGCACAAGCTTGCGTGCGCCCACGTCTTGCCTTCACGTGACCACCTGTGCGACAGTGTGACCTGTATGTTGCTGGAGATTGGTGTTCCGGACAAAAAAAAACAAAAAGTGGCCCCCTACAAATAAATTCAAGCAGTCGTCGAACTAAAGGTTAACGAGCGTCTTATTTACTCCCGTCGAACGAAGCGTACAGTGGTAGTAGGTTTACGGCAGCAACAGTCAGAAAGCGTCTCTCCAGCCATCGTTGAAAGGTCACAGCTTACATGCTTGCGTTGACACACGACTAATTTCGCACAAGTGCCGAGATCGGAAACTCTTTTTAGATATTCGCACTGCATGGTACACGCCTTTAGGATATTCCATACCTGCTGTACAGTCAATGGTTGAGAAGTTTATGCTTTGGTCTCCTCGCCAAATGGTTCAAATGGCTCTGAGCACTATGAGACTTAACAGCTGTGGTCATCAGTCCCCTAGAACCTAGAACTACGTAAACCTAACTAACCTGAGGACATCACACACATCCATGCCCGAGGCAGGATTCGAACCTGCGACCGTAGCGGTCGCGCGGTTCCAGACTGAAGCGCCTAGAACTGCTGGGCCACACCGGCCGGCTCTTCTCGCCAGCTATCAGTCGACAGTGGCATCATATTTCCACTATCCTTTCCGTCTCTGCCTTCCAGTTTTCATCTGATGTCCCATCAGTTCGTGTCTTCTTCTCATAAGGGTCTTCCATACACTTCTTTCCTTGCTTGTCCATTACAGTAAACCTTGATTTCTTCCTTTACCTGCCCACTTAATTTTTAACAACCTTCTATTGCAGCACATTCCAAATACTCTTCTCTAGGCCAAAAATATCCAACGTCAAAAATACCTTAAGTGCCATTCACATAAGGTACTCTAAAAGCAGAAATAGTTGTTCCCATCTCACTGACTGATACCAATGGAGCTCTGTTTGAATCTTTCCCACTTCATACATTAAGGAAGTCTGTATTTTCCTCTCCATTTTGGCCCCTGCTTTGTTTTATTCCTAGTGAAGTAAGCCGTTACTTAATCCTGAATTTCTTCGAAGTATCCCTTATTTTCGATAGATAACAAGGCAACCCATAATTTACAAACATAGCAGTGAACTGTTGCCGGAGTCTAAAGGATTCTCGTGAACTAATACTGGGAATCAGCAACAGTTGTAACAAGGGAAGGCTGATCCACATACGTATGTCAGGCAGTACCAGGTGCGAAGCCGGGTGTATGAAAGCTAACAAGTTACACAGGCAAACTCTGTAGTGGCTCGCCCACTATGAACAATGCTAGGTCGTTTCCTCGGGATCAAATGGGCAGAATCTGGAGCGGCGCTCGTGGAGCTGCACGGCGTCGCCTAGAGGGCGCTGTAGTCGGTGTGGTAGTGCCAACCTAAGAACTTGTACCTACGCCGAGAAATCGTAGCTATCGGTACCACACGTATCATCCCAAAAATCGCCAACAGATTTCAACTCCAGTAAGTACGATCGTCAATCATATTTGCCTGTAACCATTTTATCATTTGGATTGCAGGAAAGCATGTTATCTTTGTAGGGAAAGTAATTTTGATTCTCCAGATTGTGACAATCTCTGCCTGAAATTGTTCGTCTGAAAAAGAGATTCCTTACGTTTGTTAAAGCTACCGCTCGTGGGCAGTGTTGCTCAGAATCAAAGTTAGCTATTCATAGCAAGTGGGAAAACACATGCTTATTGACTGAGCAACGGCAAGAGTGTGTCGACCGTGATCACTGTACCGTGCATCTCATCGCAGAATCGAGGCATTTGGATATTTCAAATATTATTTACCGAAGGGTCATTTTTCCTGGGTCTACATTTACATCTACATCCATACTCAGCAAGCCACCTGACGGTGTGTGGCGGAGTTGTCCCTTCTATTCCAGTCTCGTATTGTTCGTGGAAAGGATTGTCGGTATGTCTCTATGTGGGCTCTAATCTCTCTGATTTTATCCTCATGGTCTCTTTGCGAGATAAACGTAGGAGGGAGCAGTATTCTGCTTGACTCTTCGGAGAAGGTATGTTCTCAAAACTTTAACAAAAGCCCGTGCCGAGCTGCTGAGCGTCTCTCCTGCAGAGTCTTCCACTGGAGTTAATCTATCATCTCCCAAACGCTTTCGCGATTACTAAACGATCCTTTAACGAAGCGCGCTGCTCTCCGTTGGATCTTCTCTGTCTCTTCTATCAACCCTATCTGGTACGGACGCCACACTGCTGAGCAGTATTCAAGCAGTGGGCGAACAAGCGTACTGTAACCTACTTCCTTTGTTTTCGGATTGCATTTCCTTAGGATTCTTCCAATGAATATCAGTCTGGCATCTGCTTTACCAACGATCAACTTTATATGATCATTCCGTTTTAAGTCACTCCTAATGCGTACTCCCATATAATTTATGGAATTAACTGCTTCCCGTTGCTGACCTGCTATTTTGTAGCTAAATGATAAGGGATGTATCTTTCTATGTATTCGCAGCACATTATACTTGTCTACATTGAGATTCAATTGCCATTCCCTGCACCGTGCGTCAATTCGCTGCAGATCCTCCTGCATTTCAGTACAATTTTCCAACCTCTCGATATACCACAGCATCATCCACAAACAGCCTCAATGAACCTCCGATGTGATCCAGAAGGTCATTTATGTATATTGTGAATAGCAACGGTCCTACGACACTCCCCTGCGGCACACCTGAAAACACTCTTACTTCGAAAGACTTTCTCTCCATTGAGAATGACATGCTGCGTTCTGTTATCTAGGATCTCTTCAATCCAATCACACAATTGGTCTGATAGTCCATGTGCTCTTACTTTGTTCATTAAACGTCTGTGGGGAACTGTATTGAACGCCTTGCGGAAGTCAAGAAACACGGCATCTTCTTGGGAACTCGTGTCTATGGCCCTCTGAGTATCGTGGACGGATAGCGCGACCTCGTTATCTGAGTATATCCGCTGTGTTATATAAAATAATAGCGGTGTGTTAAAATTATTCGCTTAGGGAGGGCTATTTTACCAAGACGCAATCGATCGACAAGGCTTTGGACTCGCGTCACATTGACTCTGCTTCAGACCCTCGTCCAGCCGCACAGATGTAGGTTTCCCGCTATTTACACAAGTAGTCATTTTCGTTGAAGACGTTGTAACTAGCCGTCATTGAGAAACTACGGAAAGGTATCAGCGAGCTCTGTTATAGATGGCACTTGGAGCATGGGTAAGTACAAGTCGCAGCATGCAATGCGTTGGTAGGTGTGATCACTGGTGGTGCCTGCGGGTAGGTGGCAGAGGGGGAGGAACTGGGTCAAGGCCGCCAGATGCGCGCCTGCGCGCTGCTGACCCAGTTGCTCCATGCTGACCGCCACTGGCTGCCAGCTGCCTTACCAGAAGCCGAGCGATGGGCTGGGGAGGGGGGATTGGTGAGGGCGTAGTCTGATTACTGGCTCATGGAACATCACGCCCTTTCCTGGGTCAGGTGATACATGGACTTGCTCTCAAACCGATCGTCGTTCTGACTGTATCTGCGACTTGCCTATAATTTGTTGTCATTTGTGGAAAGAATAAAGCGGAGCTAAACGGTGAAACCTGAGGGTGGCACTTCCAGTGACACCGAAATCGAAAGACGTCGGCTGCGTGGCGGTCCGAGACGTACCTGTTTAAGAGGGGTAGGACGTCAAACGGGCCGACTTGGAGCAGGAGAGGCACCACAGGACATTTTAATTTCCACTGTCTATACTTTTACAAATAAATTCATAAAACTTTGTCAGCATGACCAGTAAGGACTCAGAATTCACACTCATAGCAGAGGAAGTTCGAAAACATAACGCAACCATTTTTTTTACGTGTGAAATTTCATCATTTTTTTCACTTACTAATGGCAGTATTTGTTATTATAGGTACACTTTTCTTCATAAGTAAGAGAGATTCTTCTATGAATTTTGCACAGCATACAAACCATACTTAAAGGTGTATGAAACTCTTGGAGTTTTCCAAATCTATTAAAAACTGTGGTAAAAGTTGAGGTAATAAATTATAAAATTTGTAGTTTTCTATACACGATGTTTAAAATATAACAGTTCATTCGTTTTTCATAAATTAAATAAATTGTAGAGTTTCATACATCTGTGAGTGTGGTATGTACGCTGTGCAAAATTCATCGAAGAATCTTTGTAACTTATGAAGAAAAGTGTACCTATCGCAACAAATGCAGCCATTAGTAAGTGAAAAAGTAATGAAATCTCACACGTAAAAAAATTATTTTCTTATGTTTTCGAACTTTCCTTCTGATGCTGACAAAGTTTTATGATTTTATTTGTCAAAGTATAGACACTGGAAATTAAAATGTCCTGTGATGCCTCTCCTGCTCCAAGTCGGCCCCTTTGGCGTCCCAGTACAACAACGTCTCAGATAAAGGTGCGCACGATAACAGCACCCGTCCACTGCTTGGCCTAAGGTGGTGGTGTCTAGCTTCGGGAGCAGGAGAGCAAAGTCCACGATGAAAAAGAAAGTAGGAGCAGTGTCGGACTTACAGAATCACATCAGACTGAATAATAATCGCTGAAGTACCTTGACATGGTCATAGTAAATTACGAAAGCACATAATTAATGTGGTTGGGCCAGCAGTGGAATAAACGACGTCAACATTGGAGTTAATTGCCTCATTTCCTCCGTCAACACTCTCTGTAAGTAAGAAGCTGAGATATTAGCAACAATAGTTAACATAATTGAAATTTAAAAAGAATAATCGAACTGGTTTCAGGTGATAGTTTCAGAGAAAGAAACTGTATGATACAAATATAAAAGAAGAGAATAAAAGTTGTGTGACATTGAAGATATACAAGAGTATCGACAAAACAGAATAGAAACAGTATAAGCGCGACAACAGGAAGAGTGACAACGTAGTGTTGATTAGCTTCCAGTAACCCACATACGTTCTATTCGGAGCGAGGTGACTAACGTCGATTTTTTTTTTTATTTCTCTTCGAAACGATGTAGCAGTAGAGACTCTACATTGTTTAACGTGTTTCCGAGTTCTCACAAAGTGCCCACTGTACCTACAGAGATACGAAAACGGACAGACGGACGAATTACGGTCCTTTCGACTGAAAGCGTTATGTACTTACAGCCTCAGGTGGGCGACGCTACTTGGGGACAAGCGAACTACTTGTGATGGTATCGCTAGTTCCTCTCAGTTTTCTGCTATTACGTGGCGGAGTCGGAAAACTGAAACTATTAGATGTTTCTGTGTGTTATTATTTGGGGACAGTAACTATTTCATATAACGAAGTAATAAAAGCGCTGTACATACAAATACAAATCCGTGATTTTCTAATAAAGTATTAGTGGCGTGCAGCTCGACACAGTCACGTCGTTTAAATATCTGGCTGGAACGTAGTAAAGCGATATGAAATGGAACGAGCATGTAAGGATTTTTGTAGGGATGGCGAATGGTGGACTTCGGTTTATTGGGAGCATTTTAGGAAAGTGTGTTTCATCTGTAAAGGAGATCGAATATGGGACACTAGCGAGACCTATTCTTGCGTACTGTTCGACTGTACGGGATCCGCGCCAAATCGGATTAAAGGAAGACATCGAAGCAATTCAGAGGCGAACTGCTAGATTTGTTATCGATAAGTTTGAACAATACGCAAGTATTACGGGGATGGTTCGAGGACTCAAATGGGAATCCCTAGAGGGAAGGCGACGTTCTTTTCGAGGAACACACAGCGAAAATCCAGAGAACTAGCATTTGAAGCTGGCTGCAGGACGATTCTGCTGCCACCAACATACATTTCACATAAGGACGAAAAAGAGAAAGTAATGCTCGTACGGAGGCTTATAGACTGTCGTCTTTTCCTCACTCTGCGAGTGGATCCGAAAGGAAAGGGCTGGTAGTGGTACGAGGTACCCTCCGCGACGCAGCGTACGAGGTCGCGGAGTACGTATGTAAAGGTAGATGTTGGGGACCTATTTTATAGAATTATGCTCTAAGTACGATGTGGTGGAGGATGACACAGCTATTCGGTACTAAGGTTGGATTCACTGCAGACGTGAGGTGACAGAAAGACTCGAGCGTAATTCATTTTATGAAATGCGCAGGGGCCAAAACTTGTTTTCGGAGTGCACAAGGCAATAAAACAATTGTTCCTAATTCTTGCGTGGCTAGTGTAGATTTCGTGCCGTCTTTGTTGGCGAAAAATTACACACGCGCATGGACGTACATATGCACATCGTCTTCCTGTTTAATGATTCCGTGTACGGTAGCCGCTCATTCCCTATAATATCAAAAGTATCCGGACACCTGGCTGAAAATGACATAAAAGTTCGTGGCGCCCTCCGTCGGTAAAGCAAAATTCAATATGGTGTTCGCCCACCCTTAGCCTTGATGACAGCTACCACTCTCGCAGGCATACGTTCAGTCAGGTGCTGGAAGGTTTCTTGGGAAATGGCAGCCCATTCTTCACTGAGTAATGCATTGAGGAGAGGAATCGATGTCGGTCGGTGAGGCCTGGCACGAAGTGGGCGTTCCAAACATCCCAAAGGTGTTCTATAAGATTCAAGTCAGGACTCGGTGCCGGCCAGTCCATTACAGGGATGTAATCTTCGTGTAACCACTTCGCCACAGGCCGTGCATTATGAACAGATGCTCTATCGTGTTGAAAGTTGCAATCGCCATCCCCGAACTGCTCTGCAACAGTGGGAAGCAAGATGGTGCGTAAAACATCAACTTAGGCCTGTGCTGTGATAGTGCCACGCAAAACAACAAGGGGAGCAAGCCCCCTCCATGAAAAACACGACCACACCGTAACACTGCCGCCTCCGAATTTTACTGCTGGCACTACATACACTGGCAGATGACGTTCACCGGGCGTTCGCCATTCCCACACCCTGCCATCGGATCGCCGCATTGTAGACCCTGATTCTTCACCCCACACAACGTTTTTCCACTGTTCAATCGCCCAATGTTTACGCTCCTTACACCAAGGCAGGGGTCGTTTGGCATTTACCGGCTTGATGGGTGGCTTATGAGCAGCCGCTGGACCATGAAATCCAAGTATTCTCAGCTCCCGCCTAACTCTCATAGTACTTCCAATGGATCCTCATGCAGTTTGGAATTCCTGTGTGATGGTCTAGATAGATGTCTGCCTATTACACATCTCCGTCAGTCAAGAGACGAGGTCAGTCTGTACGCTTTTGTGCTGTACGTGTCCCTTCTCGTTTCCACTTCACTATCACATCGGAAACAGTGGACCTAGCGATGTTTAGCAGTGTGAAAAATCTCGCTTACATAGGTATAACAGAAGTGACACCCAATCACTCGACCACGTTCGAAGTCCGTGAGTTTTGCGGAGTGCCCCATTCTGCTCTCTCACGATGTCTAATGACTACTGAAGTCGCTGGCAATAGGTGGCAGCACACTGTAGTATCCGGGTGGTTTTGATCACATGGTGTATGTCACGCGAAACATCACCATAGCCTCCGTTCTCAGATACGCAGGCGCTCAGAGAATAAACATTAGACCTTCCAGAAGACGTGCAATTATCATTCTTCGGTGCAAGGAATGGTAATAGGGATACTTCAATTTAGTATTGGAAAATAATGATTATATGGGTTTCCGTAAAGGGGCTTCCGCCTACATTACTTTCTGATCGTGCGCGATGCATCTGCACAGCGACTCCTGCGATCAGGCGCTTTTAGTTGTCTGCTTTAAAGCATAGATAAGGCCCGCTTTCTTCGGTGGGCGGTCAGTGCGTCAGATTGCGCTGCGGATGACCCGGGTTCAGTTCCCGATACTGCCATGTATTTGCCATCGGTGGCAGGACTGGGAGAGTGCGCGTTTAATATCACAAGGTGGGGAGCTGCTTGAGTGAGATGGCGATCGGAAGGTCGGAGAGCTGACAAAGTTTGCAAGTACCGTGTGCTGACCACACACGTCTCCATGACGTCATTGTTAGAGGACGCCACGGCAGCCAGTCAATACTGCGTGGTCGCCAACACCAGAGTTCGATAGTTAAAAGCAAATAACAGCTGCTATGTGCAATCTCAACGAATAGCGGCAGTTCATCCAGCTTTCCATTTGGTGTAATCCCAGTTGGATCTACAAGCTAATAAGCAACATAGCAACACGAAAATATGATGACCACTGGTTAGCAAGAAAGTGTGGCGGTTTTTCCATCAGTAGTGCATGATCTCTGTCGTGCACAGTTCAGAAATAAACGTTGATGAGAAGTTTTTTATATTACTGAAAGCGTCAGAAACACAAATATACCCTCTTAACCTTTCATTTACAACCGCCACTGGAAACCGAGCCACAGTTCCGTCCTCAAAGAATATTTTATCAAGGTAGAAGTCAAATTCAGAAGGCATTAATTGGGTTTTCAGCTCACGCGCTTAATTTCACCATCAAGAAATTTCACACTGAAAGAAAGAAGAGACTGGACAATAATTTTGCGGTTCAAGTTTTTCTCGTTTTCTGCCACTGAACTGCACAACTTTTGTGCTTCAGGGATACTGCCCACGTCACTTTACCATATTTCGATGGTTCGAAAAGTTCTAGACAAGTTATCCAGTCGCCTTCCGGTTTACGACATGTACTGGACACAGAAGACAAAATGTTCTTGTGTTGACCCTAGCGGAGGAAACCCAGGGTGTGAAGAGACACAGGAATTCTCGTTCGTGTATGCCTACGTAAGACCACATTAAATAAGGCTGCTTTGTTGGTTGAAAGTTATGTACTCCTCGTCTGAAGAGTGGATGACACAGCCTCCCCTGCGAATCGAAGTAAAATAAAGGGTGTTACTAGGGGTGTAACGAGTTACGCAACTAGCCACGTAAACTGATTTTGTTTGTTCGATGTTCGAGCAATACTGCAAAACAGAAAGTCGATGAACGCATCATCTGCAGTTCAAAACTTCCAGCCTGTACAGCAGAGAACTGTAGGGTTTCTGACGATGCCCAACAGGTATAAATATTGCTATAAGAACGGTGATTTTCTACTGTCGAAGTGCTCCATTTTGCTAAGGCATAGCGATCTGTTTGCAGAACTTACAGTGCTTTCGAGTGCAGTTGCAGGCACTGGAAAGTACGCAGCTGGCAGTGAGCTTTCCTGTTAGTGGTGAATATGAATACAGTGGACGGAGGCAGCCGAGAAGGCGGGCTGGTCAGCGGCTTGGCGCCGCAGCGCCCGCACGTGCCAGCGCGCCGCGCGGTGACGTAACCACTTGGCACGGAGCACCTGCCGATGTGGCCGCCTGGGGCGCTGGCGGCGCGCGTGCTTTGACGGTTATACATCCGTGTTTACCAACTACTCCACGGCTTACGGCCAGCTGAAGGGCACGACTATACACTCGCTATTCCTTGCATTGGTCCCCGTAGTAGCCATCGGAACGTTTAGAAATCAACTAGACGCAAAGACTGCCAAATTGCAATGTACACTGCTTGAAAAGTAGGTCTGGCTCCTTGTAGTGGAAGAATTTGGCAGGTCAGGAGAGCGTCTGGTCACCAGCCTCTGCGCTAATGGCGTCGTTTAGATCACACATCTCCACAGTCTTTCATTTCACAAGTGTTGATGGTGTGTCGTCCATCTTGTAAGCACGTTAAAGCTCGTGAGACCATTTGGGGCGATTTTTAGGTGGTGCTCGTTGTCATCAACATTGTGGAAACAACACAGTACTTTACATACACCCATTATTGTCATTTACACGAAAAGAAAATGCACGTCAGACGCAAAATACATATGTAGTAAAGAAAGGGCCGCAGTGTACTACCAAGCGAAACGTACGCACTTCCCCTCACCGGTTTCATTCACATTGACGGATGTATAGGGCACGACTAAGACTTCAACAAATGTCATCAGAAAGATGCAATTCTCAAGCGTTATCGAGGAATTCGAGTTTAAAATTGTAGGCGCATTCATATAATTGGTATGGTCGCCAGTATTCAGAGGCAGCAGCCGAGTGAAAATAAATAAGTAACTAAAATAAATAATAAAAAATAAATAAAAAGTGAATAAGCGCTTAGTTTCATAAGCAAGAAATCTCTGGATCGAATGACTCTGCTAATACATTTTCTTTATTCTCACGTAATTATTATAACATATTTGTTATGACTGTCAGAACAGTATTTAATGATTCGTTTTATTATTTTCATAATATCTATCCAGAAAAAAGGAGAACGAATTTCGTAGAAGACTGAAGATAAAAAAAGGGCATGCGAAACACTTCATTCAAATCAGAATAGTTACTTTATTTATAATATTGCATTTGCATGCGACACAAGGATAATGCGTAACACATAGGGTATTCCACAAATTAGGATAGTGACCGTATAAATATAAAAAATATAATAATTTTGCAATACAAAACACATTAATAGTATCCGAATACGGCTATGATGGGAACCTATATCCAAAAGTTTAGAAAACATTTAGTTTTTCTGGGCTTAATGGTTGATTTGGGGGGGGGGGGGGGGAGCAAACAACAAGGTCATCGGGCCGATCGGATTAGGGAAAGATAGGGAAGGAAGTCGACCGTGCCCTTTCAAAGGAACCATCCCGGCATTTACCTGAAGCGGTTTAAGAAAATCACGGAAAACCTAAATCAGAATGGCCAGATACTGATTCGAACCGTTGTCCTCCCGAATGCAAGTCCAGTGTGCTTTAAGCCGGCCAGAGTGGCCGTGCGGTTCTAGAGGCTGCAGTCTGGAACCGAGCGACCGCTGCGGTCGCAGGTTCGAATCCTGCCTCGGGCATGGATGTGTGTGATGTCCTTAGGTTAGTTAGGTTTAATTAGTTCTAAGTTCTAGGGGACTGATGACCTCAGAGGTTAAGTCGCATAGTGCTCAGAGCCATTTGAACCATTTTTGAACCAGTGTGCTTTAACCACTGCGCAACCTCGCTCGGTGTTTTTCAGCATAAAGATTCGAAAATAATGAATGATATATTAGATACTGACAACTTGCAGTCATAATGTATCTTTTGTTAGCAATACTTGGGAATGAAAATGAACTACCAGACGCCTGTCGCCTATGGCACTAGGAGCTTACTCGCTCGCCTGTGGGCTCCTTGAATACTAGCGACCGTACAAAGTGTAACTATAAGAACGCCTAAAAGTTTCCAACTAGATTTTCTTGAAAACTGCTGATAGTTGCATGTTCCTGTTTACATCTGTTGAAGTCTTTTGACGTGTCATAAACAACCTGTCAATATGAACGTTAACGGAATCTGTAGCCGGTGAGGTGTTGAGAAACGGACCACGATAAATCGTTGTTTCCATTACAAACCCACGTGTGTCTGTTATGTCTGTCACATTAATATCAGTGTTATTCTGAAACATGCAGTACATGGTTTAAAAACACTGTAATGCTAATAATATGCGAGCCGGCAGTGGCTGGAAGTGGCGTATTGCAGCTGTGTGTTTCGTTCATCGCTGTCGTCTCTTCTCGCGCTCTCGTATTATGGAACGCTGTAATAGGTTCATGAGGCGCGCCTAAAGGTCAGGGGCCACCGCCTCAGTCAAAAGCCGAGAGCTGTATTTCATACGCTCATTGTCACATCTGTTGCACTGCAAGGAGGCCAAGAATGAATACTATAACCTAACGACCCACACAAGGCAGTATTAAATTTGACACTTCTACAGAGACAGCAATGTGCTGTGGTCTTTTCTGTGCTAAAGCCCTTCCAGATTAACAGGATGTAGTTTTTTTCTAATCATCATATTTTGCGTGCTACGTTCTACAATTCGCTTCTAAATTTCAAAGTGTGTTGAAGCCTCACTTCCTTGATTTGCAAGAGGTACAATCTTCAAACGGATCTCGTCGTTGGTCACGTCATCACGTATTATTCCTAAGTTTGGCGTGAGTACAGAAGAGCTTTGCGAGGCATGGTAATAATGGAGACAACTGCTCTTGCCCATCTCAGACCTGACGAATGACACTCTGTCTAGCGTTGGGTAACCTGTAGCTTAACGTGGAGTCAAACACAAGGTAAGAATTTTGTATTTTACGCATATGCAGCTTTATTACCAGCGGCGAAAATCATATTAATCTGTGGGGAAAATTGTAGGCTGGACACACTATTCCACACCTACAGGTTATCAAGATATCGTTCAACCTTCAACCAGCTGACGGACTCTTGTGTTTGCAGTTTGAGTTACCCAGGTCCTGCTTGATAAGCAGCCAGCTGGACAAGAGCCGATGATTACCTTCACAGAGAGATAGTAAAAAAGATAAAATTCAGACCCGGGATGCTTCCAAAGCCCTTTCAAAGGCTGCCTTCTGGTGGCTCCCAGCCTCATCTTAATGTTGTCACTCCCACAATACTGGCCGTCGGGGACTTAAGCTGTGAATTATTTTATTAGACTGCACGAAGGACTTTTTCAAACTAATGTCCGTAGCTGTGTCCGTTGTTTACTTTATTTGCAATCGAATCGGAAGCCTTATACGGCTTCATATTCAGTCACATGGGCAAAGTTATGAAAATGGCGTACACACGCAAGTATACAGGGTGGTCGATTGATCGTGACCGGGGCAAATATCTCTCGAAATGAGCGTCAAACGAAAAAACTACAAAGAACGAAACTTGTCTAGCTTGAAGGGGAAACCAGATGGCGCTATGGTTGGCCCGCTAGATGCGCTCCCATAGGTCAAACGGATATCAACTGTTTTTTTTAAAAATAGGAACGTCCATTTTTTATTACATATTCGTGTAGCACGTACAGATATATGAATGTTTTAGTTGGACCATTTTTTACGCTTTGTGATAAATGGCGCTGTAATAGTCACAAACATATGGCTCACAATTTTAGACGAACAGTTGGTAACAGGCAGGTTTTTTAAATTAAAATACAGAACGTAGGTACGTTTGAAAATTTTATTTCGGTTGTTCCGGTGTGATACATGTACCTTTGTGAACTTATCATTTCTGAGAACGCATGCTGTTACAGCGTGATTACCTGTAAATATCACATTAATGTATTAAATGCTCAAAATGATGTCTGTGGACCTCAATGTATTAGGCAATACTTGTAACGACATTCCTCTCAACAGCGAGTAGTTCGCCTTCCGTAATGTTCGCACATGCATTGACAATGCGCTGCCGCATGTTGTCAGGCGTTGTCGGTGGACCACGATAGCAAATATCCTTGAACTTTCCCTACAGAAAGAAATCCGGGGACGTCAGACCCGGTGAACATACGGGCCGTGGTATGGTGCGTCGACGACCAGTCCACCTGTCATGAAATATGCTATTCAATACAGCCTCTATTGCACGCGAGCTATGTGCCGGACATCCATCATGCAGGAAGTACATCGCCATTCTGTCATGCAGTGAAACATCTTGTAGTAACATCGGTAGAACATTTCGTAGGAAAGCAGCAAACATTGCACCATTTAGATTACCATCGATAAAATGGGGGCGAATTATCCTTCCTCCCTTAATGCCGCACCATACATTAACCCGCCAAGGTCGCTGATGTTCCACTTGTTGCAGCCATCGTGGATTTTCCGTTGCCCAATAGTGCATATTATGCCGATTTACGTTACCGCTGTTGGTGAATGACGCTTCGTCGCTAAATAGAACGCGAGCAAAAAATCTGTCATCGTCCCGTAATTTGTCTTGTGCCCAGTGGCAGAACTGTACACGACGTTCAAAGTCGTCGCCATGCAATTCCTGGTGCATAGAAATATGGTACGGGTGCAATCGATGCTGATGTAGCATTCTCAACACCGACGTTTTTGAGATTCCCGATTCTCTCGCAGTTTGTCTGCTACTGACGTGCGGATTAGCTGCGACTGCAGCTAAAACATCTACATGGGCATCATCATTTGTTGAAGGTTGTGGTTGACGCTTCACATGTGGCTGAACACTTCCTGTTTCCTTAAATAACGTAACTATCCGGCGAACGGTCCGGACACTTGGTTGATGTCGTCCATTATACCGAGGAGCATACATAGCACACACCCGTTGGGCATTTTGACCACAATAGCCATACATCAACACGATATCGACCTTTTCCGCAACTGGTAACTGGTCCATTTTAAGACGGTTAATGTATGAGGAAGCAAATACCGTCCGCACTGGCGGAATGTTACGTGATACCACGTACTTATACGTTTGTGACTATTACAGCGCCATGTATCACAAAGCAAAAAAAAGTCATAAAACTAAAACATTCATATTTCTTTCCGTACTAGACGAATATGAATTAAAAAGGGGGGTTCCTATTTAAAAAACGCAGTTGATATCCGTTTGAACTCTGGGAGCGCTATCTAGCGGGCCAACAATAGCGCCATTCGGTTTCCCCCTTCAAGCTAGATGAGTTTCGTTCTTTGTAGTTTTTTCGTTTGGTGCTTATTTCTTGAGTTACTTGGCCCGGTCACTATCAATGGGCCACCCTGTATACTTGCGTGTGTACGCCATTTTCATAACTTTGCCCATGTGACTGAATATGAAGCTATATAAGGCTTCCGAATCGATTGCAAATAGAGTAAACAACGGACACAGCTACGGACATTAGTTTGAAAAAGGCCCTCGTGCTGTCTACCAAAGTTATTCACAGATGAAGCCCCCGACGGCCGGCGTTGCGGGAGCGGCAACATTAGGAGGGGCTGGCAGCCACCGGAAGGCAGCCTTTGAAAGCAGCCCGGGCGCCAGCGGGCGCGCAGCCAGGGCCCGCAGCTGGCGTCGCGCGCCAGCATTCCTGGCCGGGCCCGGCCGCTTCTGGCCGCCTGATGTAACCGCCGGCCGCTCGCCCTGCTTGAAAACAGTCCGGCTCTGTGTTCACCCACAGTGGGCGACACTGGCTGGCTCCCGCAGGCCACCTGAAATACCGCCCTAACGGCAACAGGTCTTCATTCAGACTCGCATGTCAAAGGACGTGTTCAGCTCAGATTCTGCCGAAGATATATTTTCAGATTTTTTAAATTTTATTTTATACTCTTCATTAGTGATTTTGTCGTTTTGTACTGTAGCAACCTCTTCATCTTTTGACCACTTGCTACACTCGACGCCTTTAGTTCAATCTCTGTATTTCCCAGCAGGTTTTTGTGCTAGCTTTGTGAGCTAATTAACGAGTCTAGGACGTGATAGAGTGACTTTCAGCTGCCTCTACATCTTACGGTAAAGTTCTTCTATAGCCTTCCTACATCACCCATTCTAACATCCACCTTGTCCGCTTAAACTAGTAACATCACTCTGCACTAAAATCCAGATTTCCCAAGTTCTTTCCCGGTTGCACTACCAACCCTGAGATATATAGAAAAAAAATTCTTCTTCGATCCACGACCGGTTTTTGATGGTATGTGAGACGTTCCGTATTGATTTGCACTGTAATATTTTCCATCATTCGTGATACGCCATTTGACTCATCAATACAGCTGCAAGCATGTAGTACTTCGTTGTAACCGTAGGTGGCAGTACAGTCACTAGAATGCTACCTGGGCCACGTTATCCCAATTGCTGTCATTAGAATACGTAAGCAGTGGACGACGCCATTTGTCTGGAAGGAGGGGGTGAACACCGGATATTCACATGGACTGATGGCAGTGTGTGGTGAATATGCACCGTCATCAAAAAGTGTACTTGCAGTACAACAATGCTTGCCTCCACCTTGGCCCTTGCCGGCCGGTGTGGCCGAGCGGTTCTAGGCACTTTAGTCCGGAACCGCGCGACCGCTACGGTCGCAGATTCGAATCCTGCCTCGGGCATGGATGTGTGTGATG
This sequence comes from Schistocerca gregaria, assembly GCF_023897955.1. Taxonomy (NCBI): domain Eukaryota; kingdom Metazoa; phylum Arthropoda; class Insecta; order Orthoptera; family Acrididae; genus Schistocerca; species Schistocerca gregaria. Next base: position 658,202,033 of record NC_064920.1, read on the forward strand.
TCCTTAGGTTAGTTAGTTTTAAGTAGTTCTAAGTTCTAGGGGACTGATGACCTGAGATGTTAAGTCCCATAGTGCTTAGTTCCATTTGAACCATTTGACTTGGCCCTTTCTGATTACCGCCTATTCGGACTATGAAGAAACCTTTGTGTAGACATTTCGCAGATTTGCACGAACTGTCAGCAGCTGTCGTGCGGTGGGTACACCAGTCTACTAGAAAGTCATTCAATGAGGGCCTGCAGAAGATAAAGGGTCAAGGCCACTAGAATGGGATGGATGTGGCAGTACGTGGAACCACATTTCAGCAGTGACAATCGTGGTTCTGACTGGTATAGGCACGAAAGTTGTCGTGTTGCAAGATCACTTTTTCGTGACTGCCACCAATCGCCTGTGAATATCTGCAATGTTACTCCTTCCTCCCACAGAAACTGCGTCGTTCAGGAATCTGTTTGAGAATCACACTGTGTAGGGATTTTACTGTCCTGTCCTGCCATCTATGGTTACCTTAAAGTATTACATATTTGCAACTATACTGATCAGTCAAATGGCGCACCATGAATCACAAGAAAAGCGCAGCGTAAATAAGTTTGAAATGCAAATCGCAGTGTTGTATTCCAGTATTTTCTCTCAAGAACACGTTATGACAAAGTGTCAAGTCGTCTTTGCGCTTCAGTTCCTTCGTTACTTTACTGTAATCTAACTTCTTAGGTATGAGAATGTGTTCTTCCGTCGCAGTTTTGTAATTTTTTATGTCTATAAAAAGCAGTACACAAAATACCCGTTTCTATTCGTACTTTTCTGTAGTGCTAATTCGTTTTCCTGTTTATCGGGCCCCACATCGTCATCAAACGCCAAGTATTAATGTCAACAAACCTAACATGAAGGCAAACAAAGTTTACAAATATGAATAATATAATCTTAATGTGATGCCACATGTTATTTAAGTAGTTACGTAAATGATATTCTGAAAATAGGCTAATTTTATTTTGACAGTTATGAAATAGCTCTAGGACTGTACCACAAACTGTCTTGACCTATAGAAAAGGAAACATAGTTATTTCTTGTCCCCGATTACGACACTCTCGCATCGCAAGAATGAAAGATCATAATATGTGCGTAAGAAGAAAATCTAGCTCAGTTACGGGGTTTAAGGTTATTCCTGCCAACAATAAACGCACGACTCTCCCTTTATTTCTAGCAATCGGCATGCGACGTTGGCCAAGCTTTACCAAGGCTTTCTTTTTGTGTCCGGCGGCTCAAAACTCATGTATGAAAGTGGCGAGTTTGGTCTCAGAAAAGGGTGGGAATTTGTACAGGCGCTGATAACCGCGCAATTGAGCGCCCCGCAAACCAAACCTCATCATTTAATTTAAAATCTTCTGGGTTATTAGGCTTCCTCCGGACCTTCTGCTGTCCACTACTGCTAGAGTGTTATAACAGTAGTGGACACCAGAAGACCCTGAGGGAGATCCCAGCACAGGGATCGAAACGTCGATCATTTTAGAAGAAACATGACGTGGCCTTATAACCCAGAAGGTTTTTAACTTCAGTGATAACGGTCACGGAAGCCTGCAGACTTACATACAAACATCATCATCGTCATCAAAACTCGTGTATATCTTTCTGAAGGTGCGCTAAGGTCTTTGCAGGATAAACGGCGAGATGTTTACGTCCGCTCCGAGCGAGCCACGACTTTCGCCGCATTCCACTGTCGGCGCTTTTGCTCTGCTACCCATTCGGCAGGCGGCTTGGGGGAGCAGCGGGTAACGGGAACCTGCGCGCCGTGCTGTGAACGGTCGCCAGTCGCCAGTCGCCACTGAGGCATGCAGCGAGTCGCGCCGCGCGCTTTGCGCTGCGCTACGTTGCCGTGTCGGTTTCCGGGCGGCTGCGGTTTTCGCGGAGCGAGCGTTCCGGGAAGTGCGACGCCGCGCGCTGCGTGGACACGCCACGCCGCCGTTTCTCTCGCCCCCACTCAGCCGTGGCAGCATGTGGAACCACACTGTCTCTTGTGAGCTCTTTTGTTTCTAGAACAACAAGCTGTTGCTTACAAAGAATGGACCGCCGCACGATGGCCGCGTGCTTACAGCTCGCAGATTTGAGCACCTGCAATGAATCAGCTAATCAGCTAGTCTGTAATTCCTGTAGCAGGTTTGAACACAGCGACGCATATGATACGTCGAAATACACTGAAGAGCCATAAAAGCTGGTACACCTGCCGAATATCGTGTAGGGCGCCCGCGAGCACGCAGAAATGCCGCAGCACAGCGTGGCATGGACTCGATCAATGTCTGAAGTAGTGCTGGAGGTAATTGACACCATGAATCCTACAGAGTTGTCCTTAAATAATTCGTAAGAGTACGAGAACAGAACGCTGCAAGGCATACTAGATATGCTCAATAATGTTCATGTCTGGGAAGTTTGGTGGCCAGCGGAAGTGTTTAGACTCAGAGGAGTTTTCCTGGAGCCACTCTGTAGCAATTCTGGACATGTGGAGTGTCGCATTGTCTTGCTGGAATTGCCCAAGTCCATCGGAATGCACAATGGGCATGATTGGATGCAGGTGATGTACAGGATGCTGACGTACTCACCTGTCAGAGTCGTATCTAGATGAATCCACTGCACACGCTTCACACCATTACAGAGTCTCCACCAGCTTCAACAGTCCCCTGCTGACATCTAGGATCCATGGATTCATGAGGTTGTCTCCATCCCCGTACACGTCCGTCCGCTCGATTCAATTTGAAACGAGACCCGTCGTCGTTGGCGGGCCCAAACGCTGCCTAAACTTTTGTGTCCTGTAGTCATCAACGGTACACGAGCGGACGTGCAGCTCCGAAAGCCCTTATCGCCGATGTTTCGTTGAATGGTTCGCACGCTGACACTTGTTGATGGTCCAGCATTGAAATCTGCAGCAGTTTGCGGAAAGGTTGCACTTCTGTCACTTTGAACTATTGTCTTCAGTCGTCGTTGGTCCCGTTATTGCAAGATGTTTTTCTGGACACGGCGATGTCGGAGATTTGATGTTTTACCGGATTCCTGATATTCACGGTACACTCGTGAAATGGTCGCCACCTCGGAGATGCTCAAATGGCTCTGAGCACTAAGGGACTTAACATCTGAGGTCATCAGTCCCCTAAAACTTAGAACTACTTAAACCTAACTAACCTAAGGACATCACACACATCCATGCCCGAGTTAGGATTCGAACCTGCGACCGTAGCAGCAACGCGATTCCGGACTGAAGCGCCTAGAACCGCCACAACGGCCAGCCTCGGAGAAGCTGTGTCCCATCGCTCGTGCACAGACTATAAGAACACGTTCTGATCCACTGAAATCTTCATAACGTGTCATTGTAGCAGCAGTAATCGGTCTAATATCTGCGTCAGACACTTGTCGTCTTATATAGGCGTTGCCGGCCGCTGCGCCGTACTGTGCCTGTTTACGTATCTCTGTATTTGAATACGCTTGCCTATACCAGTTTCTTGGGCTCTTCAGTGAATGATATGAAAATTGTGGAGATTCAAACGTAATAAAACCCTGTGGAAATGCTAGAGGAGGGCACCGTATATTTCAGTGTTTCACAATACTGCCCAAAACGATTCCTTATAAATGTACTCCCGCAACTGTTTATGTGCGGGGGCTGTGTAATTTTCAACCGCCCAGGCCATTTCCAATAACATGAGTAGTGGTGGTGGGGGGTTGACGGTTTATTATCTATTATCGTGGCAGTTGTTGTCTGCTGAGGAAGATAGCTGGCTAAATCTATGAATGTCCATTCTCCTTAACGTTTATTAAAAAAAAAGGCCGAGTTTAATGTTTCCACTGTCTTCTAGCGGCAGCGAACAGCATGAAAGGCTTGAAGCTAGTCGTGTCGACCCACACTATCTATTTTCGCATCTGCCAGTTGCGTTGTATGTTCATTACGTGCATGCAGCCTTACAAGAAGTTTCGCAGTGACAGCTTTCTGATGAGTATCATATTTACGCAGTTCTGGTCGCACTATTTTAGTGATACTTTGCTGTCTAAGCCAGTGGCGGATACAGAAATACCTCAAGGAAGGGCGCTAAAAATACCTTGAGCTACATTTACTTTTACCGCAATAAAAATAATCAAGTCACACGCAAAGTTTAAGAAAGTTTTATTTAAACTAATTATACACACATACAAGACAATGCCGTCTTATAAAAAAGTTACAATTGTGGTTCTATTCCTTAAATGATGAATTCTAGGTGGGTCGATACATGGAGCACTTAACACTTAATAGAAAACAGCATTAACATTAACTTTCGAGCGTTGGCCTTTTTTCCCGTAATAACATACAAATTCAAACACACCGCAGAGACACCCCGAATGCATACTCCCATGGCATACTTCCATCCTAAAATTCATCATATTATATGTTACAGTCAAGTCTTTGTACGCCGCATTGTTGAGAAACTTCTTTCTACTGTAGCAATAGATGCAGATTGACGAACAAATATTTTGCACAGCGTGTGCAAAGTAGGATTGTCAGACCTAGGACAAACAGACAACGCTTGCATAACAGAATCACAATCAGCCGATCACTCTCACTTTTGACTGATCTTCACGCTTGCACTTGCTACAACTAGGACTTTTACTTATCCATTCTTCAGTCTTAATATTTCTGCTACTGAATGTAAACTAGCTCCCTATTTGGCTAAGAGTCCGTATTTATAACGCTACTTATCGAAGGTTCTCTTTGCAAGGAAACAGTAGAATATTCGCGACTTTTCTGGAGCAAATGCCAGACGGAATAACGTATCGAGATCACTAGAATGGTCCGCGACTTCTCTCGTAGGTGTGTGTTAGCTGTCAACATGCCAGACAGAGATGTGTAAAATATGATGACGCGGACGCTCGTGCTACATAGGAAAGTACAGCTACTCGATAACTCGATTCAATCGAGTCAACTGACGAAAGAAACGAACGCTGACTGTTGGGGGCGGCGCGGGTGGCAATTCTGGCGGCCACGCAAGGCAGGGGGGGGGGGGGGAGGAGGGGGCGTCCCGGGCGCCCACCATATGTATCCGACATTGGTTTAAACACAACTGCCATTTTCGTGTCAGTGCTCTTTCTTAATATGATGCACTTTAATGCCCTGTCTGAGTTAGTAAAATTAGAGTTTCTTCCAGATCGCTGTTTAGCAGATAAAGATTCCTTAAGAAATTGTTCTATCGTGTCACTAGATACCTTTATTAGATTGACTGTTGCAGCGGAGGCAACAGTGAAGCCGTCGTTGACGAGTTGCCCTCGTAAGAAGCCTGCAAGTTCCGACATGAATGTAGATTAACAACACAACAACCACTGACGTACCTGCAGCTCAGAACATATGCAGAGACGTCATAGTAAAAGAGAAGTATGAACAAGAATGCTACAAACGTCAGAAAAAGCTTCTGAAATAGTTATCCCAGGATGCCCATGCGTTTGTGATGTTTTGATAGTTGTAGCAAGTCTTTGCATAGGGGAGGATCAGGTTTCACGATACAAGTTTGGTACATCTACATCTACATGACTACTCTGCAATTCACATTTAAGTGCTTGGCAGAGGGTTCATCGAACCACAATCATACTATCTCTCTACTATTCCACTCCCGAACAGCGAGCGGGAAAAACGAACACCTAAACCTTTCTGTTCGAGCTCTGATTTCTCTTATTTTATTTTGATGATAATTTCTACCTATGTAGGTTGGGCTCAACAAAATATTTTCGCATTCGGAAGAGAAAGTTGGTGACTGAAATTTCGTAAAAAGGTCTCGCCGCGACGAAAAACGTCTATGCTGTAATGACTTCCATCCCAACTCGTGTATCATATCTGCCACACTCTCTCCCCTATAACGTGATAATACAAAACGAGCTGCCCTTTTTTGCACCCTTTCGATGTCCTCCGTCAATCCCACCTGGTAAGGATCCCACACCGCGCAGCAATATTCTAACAGAGGACGAACGAGTGTAGTGTAAGCTGTCTCTTTAGTGGACTTGTTGCATCTTCTAAGTGTCCTGCCAATGAAACGCAACCTTTGGCTCGCCTTCCCGACAATATCATCTATGTGGTCCTTCCAACTGAAGTTGTTCGTAATTTTAACACCCAGGTACTTAGTTGAATTGACAGCCTTGAGAATCGTACTATTTATCGAGTAATCGAATTCCAACGGATTTGTTTTGGAACTCATGTGGATCATCTCACACTTTTCGTTATTTAGCGTCAACTGCCACCTGACACACCATACAGCAATCTTTTCTAAATCGCTTTGCAACTGATACTGGTCTTCGGATGACCTTACTAGACGGTAAATTACAGCATCATCTGCGAATAGTCTAAGAGAACTGCTCAGATTGTCATCCAGGTCATTTATATAGATCAGGAACAGTAGAGGTCCCAGGACGCTTCCCTGGGGAACACCTGATATCACTTCAGTTTTCGTTTGGCGCCAGAAGATGACGGTGTATACGAGAGTAACAGACTGGCATCCCTGAAGTTGCGTAGTGAATCACTCACTCCCAGCTTGTATTTTTTTTTTTCAAGCCACCCGCCAGTGTCGCAATTAAAGTAAGCCTTCTCGTTGTGTGAGTTCGAAATAAAGCGGAATGACAGAGAGCCTCCGTGAGCAGTGTAAGTGCATCTATACCTGACACAGCACACATTCTTTTTCCTTCACAGTTATTTTTAAGTGAGAGGGAAAGCAGTTAGACTGTTCTTTCCTATTTAGTGAAAGGATTTACCTCTATCCTTGACTCCTTTATTGCCGTCGTCAAACTGCGGCCTGCGGGTCCGATTTGACCCGAATCAAGTGTATGTGCGGCCCGCTGTCCTTGGCCGCATTTTATAATAATACGTATCTAGCAATTAACGGCCGAATTCAAAAACGATATTAAAGTTAATAGCTTCTTAAGGGCGTAGTTTTCCTCCTCAGTGACAAATAAAAATATTTTAAAATGTACTTCATTGTAATTGACGTTGGTGAATTTGGCAGTAAGGTCAGTAAAGTAGGCTGCTTGGTTCAAGGGTGCAGGGGTGAGTAGCGCGGCCTCTGTGAGCTTACTGGATGTGACAGAGGGTATCTTTTATCGTTTGTGTTGGCCCGACAACTCGTACTTAACAGTTCCTATGGTAAAAATTCTGACAGATAAGTAACATGGATTTGTGGGCCCTTACTACAGCTAGGCTATTGGGGGCTCATGACGCACTAATTTATGTAGCCTAGCAGTTAATAATAAGATCGGAGATACGTGGCTCGAGGTACCGCCCAATAATGGCAGTATTGGGTATGATGACAACTGCCGTAGCTGGTGCTGTCGTATCCGGCACCGAAGACTGCACATATACTGGTAACAATAACATGACGTGGTCGCATGTCCAAAAGCAATGAAGGCCAGAAGTTAACGTCTTCCAGGATGAGGTCATTAGAGGTGGAGCATGAACCAGGGTTGGACAGTACTGAGGTAAGATCTCCGTGACGTATTTGGGAACCACTGAAACACCAAAATGAGGCATGTGAATCAGACTGCGACTCCCCTGTCCTAACCACCGCGCAGGCTTGCTCGATCATATATACAGAACAGTTTTATTGAGTCTTTGAGTCTATCCAGTAACACGTAAAATTCTGTGTGTTTATGTCACTCCGTAATAGGTTTTGATACACGTGTAGTGGCTACCAGGCCCAAGGTACAACCACTGAGCTAAAGCGTGGGCGGCGAACTAAGATTTTCTACTAACTTCTTGAAGCCGAAACATGATTGTGGACAGTCAAAATCAGCAACATAATTTAAAACATCATTAAACTAAATTTTCGTGGTTTTAGGGTGCCATACCTCAATCGGTAAAAACGGAACTCTTATAGGACCACTTTGCCGTTTGTCTGTCTGCCTGCCTGCCCGTCCCTTTGTTAAAAGCCCATTTCCCCAGGAACGGGTAGGTGTACGAAGCTGAATTTCTTGTCTCGTACTAAGGTCTACGGTCCCTCGGTGGTGTAAAAAGTTTAAGCTTGTAAGTCAATGCCGGCCGCGGTGGCCATGCGGTTCTGGCGCTGCAGTCCGGAACCGCGGGGCTGCTACGGTCGAAGGTTCGAATCCTGCCTCGGGCATGGGTGTGTGTGATGTCCTTAGGTTAGTTAGGTTTAAGTAGTTCTAAGTTCTAGGGGACGTATGACCTAAGATGTTGAGTCCCATAGTGCTCAGAGCCATTTGAACCATTTGTAAGTCAATGCAGTCAACAGATAAGGTCATGGTGTCACATATTTTGATACTCGCAAACTCTCACATCAAATTCTATAGGGTTTCTGTTGACCTAGAGTCATTAAATTTGGAAAGAAGCAAAGTCTCACAGTACAAGTAAAGGAAAAAATCCGAAACTGTTAAAATATTTTTCTCATTTGATATCTGTCTGTGCATGTGTGTGTTACGGCCTCTTAGTTTCAAGAAAAGGTAGACGTATCAAGTTCAAATTGAAATTGGATATCAAGGTCTGTGGTCCCTTGGCGGTGTAACAAATTTAAGCTTCTAAGTCACGGAAATCAACAGATACGGCTGTTTATGTCAGATATTTTGATACTTGCAAGCACGAACGTCAAAACAGTTCATCTAGAATCATAAAATTTGACGGGAAGTAAGGCTTTACCGTACAAGTACAGGAAAAACCATTTGATGTTGGTAATTAGTTTAGCTTTTTAATGAAACCTCAAAATTAGTAACACAAAATGAAAATTATAACAGCAAACGCGAAATTATATTAAAAAAATTTAAACTTAAAACTTGGAATTAAAACAATTCGGGAAGTCTTGGAATTCGTAGGACTGATGTCTTGCCTGTATCGATATCGGTCAGAGGCAAAAATTGTCGAGATGGATGGATGAGCCATCTATATACATAATTAAGTTTGTACTGAGCCCTCAGAGCGCGAATCCTACTCGCAGTTCGCCACTGATTACAGTAAAATTCTATTACTAACAGAGATTTAAATAAAGACTTCTGTCATTACTACAACCATCATATTAAGTGCTTCAATAAATTTTGCGAAACCAGTGCAACATCATTCTGCACATGTGTCTGAATAGCCTGATAAAGGTTCTCCCTAAAAGCAAAACTTAGCTACTACTAAAGATCTCTACAGTCACCTTTGTAGATACACACTGGTACTGCTATCCCGCTAATGGAACCTACCGGGCATAGCGCTATACGCCAACGAATCACTGAGAAAATTCAACAGAGTTGTAATTTCTATGGGAATTGTTTTGAGTAATGATACGCAAAATATTCGCCGCTGACATCAAATTAAATAAAATTCGTTAAGGCCTCATGAAATTCGAGAACGGACATAACATCAATCAGTATACTACTAATTTAGTAAAAACGTATTAATAACTCCTATAAACACGTTGCATAGAACATTTGAGAGCCGTAATGTCTTGCGTGGGGAAAATCCGTTAAAGTTTGGGTAGGTTTTCCTGGCGGAGGCGAAGGCCCATCCCGTCGTCGTGTAGCGTGCGCCGTGTACAGACAGGAACGTTGGCCTGGCTGTGGCCCCCGCCGGCCTCTGACCTCCGTGCACCGGAGTTGTCACTCGGAAGCGCCACAGCGCAGGCTGACCGCAGAGTCGTGCACTCGTGAATTCCTCTCCGTCAAAACTCCTACCAGCAGACTGTAGAACAAAGCGGCTCGATGTTATCGAATGGCATTAAACAGCTCTTCTTCTTTCGATGTGCCGATGTGTTTTGTTTCTTTTTTCTCTCTTTCGTTAGTTAGTCATCAGCCTTGTCTGATTTCACGCTGTTGCCATTTCATATAATATCGTGGTTGTTTCTTCATACGCAGCATCGACTGAAATCTATAGTATATACGAGTGTGACAGTAATTTCTCGGCAGCAGGTTTTCTCCGGTGTTATATCCCTACTTCCTTCCCCCACAATTCGTCACAGTACATATTTTTTATCACCATCTTCCAGAAGCTTACAGCTTTCTTGTGTGGTTTTCGTACCCTCCAACTTTTACTTACACATAATGCAATGTTCAAAATGTGCTGTTGTGGAATATTCTTCCTCGGTTCTAACCCAGTGTTTGATACGATCAAACTTCTTCTCTTAAAGATAGCTTAGTTCGCCTGATGCAGCCTTATCTTTGTCTTCATTCCTATAGCCACCTATTATGATATTGCTCCCTAGTTAGTACAACATTTTCACTGCTTTTACCCCACCCCCTTCTGCAGTCATAAGCCGGAGGTTATCACAAATACCTATCACTTTCGTTCTTCTTTTCATTGTCATCAAAATAATTCCGTACTAATATATCAGTCAATAATACACTCCCGGAAATGGAAAAAATAACACATTGACACCGGTGTGTCAGACCCACCATACTTGCTCCGGACACTGCGAGAGGGCTGTACAAGCAATGATCACACGCACGGCACAGCGGACACACCAGGAACCGCGGTGTTGGCCGTCGAATGGCGCTAGCTGCGCAGCATTTGTGCACCGCCGCCGTCAGTGTCAGCCAGTTTGCCGTGGCATACGGAGCTCCATCGCAGTCTTTAACACTGGTAGCATGCCGCGACAGCGTGGACGTGAACCGTATGTGCAGTTGACGGACTTTGAGCGAGGGCGTATAGTGGGCATGCGGGAGGCCGGGTGGACGTACCGCCGAATTGCTCAACACGTGGGGCGTGAGGTCTCCACAGTACATCGATGTTGTCGCCAGTGGTCGGCGGAAGGTGCATGTGCCCGTCCACCTGGGACCGGACCGCAGCGACCCACGGATTCACGCCAAGACCGTAGGATCCTACGCAGTGCCGTAGGGGACCGCACCGCCACTTCCCAGCAAGTTAGGGACACTGTTGCTCCTGGGGTATCGGCGAGGACCATTCGCAACCGTCTCCATGAAGCTGGGCTACGGTCCCGCACACCGTTAGGCCGTCTTCCGCTCACGCCTCAACATCGTGCAGCCCGCCTCCAGTGGTGTGACGACAGGCGTGAATGGAGGGACGAATGGAGACGTGTCGTCTTCAGCGATGAGAGTCGCTTTTGCCTTGGTGCCAATGATGGTCGTATGCGTGTTTGGCGCCGTGCAGGTGAGCGCCACAATCAGGACTGCATACGACCGAGGCACACAGGGCCAACACCCGGCATCATGGTGTGGGGAGCGATCTCCTACACTGGCCGTACACCTCTGGTGATCGTCGAGGGGACACTGAATAGTGCACGGTACATCCAAACCGTCATCGAACCCATCGTTCTACCATTCCTAGACCGGCAAGGGAACTTGCTGTTCCAACAGGACAATGCACGTCCGCATGTATCCCGTGGCACCCAACGTGCTCTAGAAGGTGTAAGTCAACTACCTTGGCCAGCAAGATCTCCGGATCTGTCCCCCATTGAGCATGTTTGGGACTGGATGAAGCGTCGTCTCACGCGGTCTGCACGTCCAGCACGAACGCTGGTCCAACTGAGGCGCCAGGTGGAAATGGCATGGCAAGCCGTTCCACAGGACTACATCCAGCATCTCTACGATCGTCTCCATGGGAGAATAGCAGCCTGCATTGCTGCGAAAGGTGGATATACACTGTACTAGTGCCGATATTGTGCATGCTCTGTTGCCTGTGTCTATGTGCCTGTGGTTCTGTCAGTGTGATCATGTGATGTATCTGACCGCAGGAATGTGTCAATAAAGTTTCCCCTTCCTGGGACAATGAATTCACGGTGTTCTTATTTCAATTTCCAGGAGTGTATTTAAAGAGTCATCTAAGCGCTATATAAGAGGCGATTATGAGCATCGGAGACAGTCATCCCCACTGTCTCCCCAGTGCTCGTTTGGTAAACACCGTATTCTGCTGCGAGAAGAAGTTCGTAACTGACCGCTGCACATACTCATCCGACAGTAATCGCCGTCCCTTCAAAGCCATTCTTAAGGGAGTGAAGCCGTGGTAATCGCATGTCACTCGGGGCGGAGATGTAGAGAGCGTGCTCGAGCGCCTCCCACTCAGAGTTGGTCTAACTCCTGCGCTACATTTGCGACATGGGGAAGTACGTTACCCTGAAGCACCAATACTCGTTGTCGCAGTTTTCCCCAACGTTTCGCCTTAATCGCGCGCCGTCATTTCTCCAGCGTTGCACGATACCGTTTCCCAGTGATGAAGACACCAGATTCATTGAAACCAGTAAGCAATGGGCCCTGGTAATCAGAATTACCTTTACAGTGCACCATTCTACAGCGGTGGTTTTCGACAGACGTGCCGCCCTGTACACATTCTTCATCCTCCCATGAATGTCTACAGATGCTTCTCCTTCGGCAGCCAAAAACGTATAATAGCACGTTGGTCCTGTTTGGGCGCATTTGGTAATAACGACGTCGTAGTTCACGTTTTCACATTTACCGCACGCACGCCAGAAAGGCACGAATGCCACGCGAATTCCTTGCCAGCATCTCGGTCCTTATGCACCCGCATCGGAGTCGGCCTACGTTGCATATACGCTGCAAAAACGCTTTCAAAAGGAAACTTTTTGATCGCCCCTTATATTTATTTTTTCCAGGAGGCCAATACTGTATGTGCTAAACGTAGCAGCGATACGTGTTCTCCTCTGGCTATATGCATATTCTAAACAGATCTTTCATTGCTAATTCGGTGCACAAGTTAAACCTCTGCAGTACCAAAGCGCATTTTGACCTTTACCCATGTGCGTGTCTGTTGTGACTGTCCACTTGTCTCCATTGTTTTAATTGGATGCTGCAAATCATTCGCCTGGCACTTAACTCGCGAGTAATTCGTCGTAATTCTGAGCATCTTATCCCCGCTTTCATTGCATTAGCCTTACTTGTACGCCTCAGAACTCCCATTTTGAATTATTTCTACGATTGTTAAAAGCAGATTCAAAATTTCTGCTTGAGTACTTTTAGTCTCCGAAATGGTACAGATTATCTTTCCGTTTTTGTTTTCCTTGCGTAAGATTTGAATCGACGTTTCACTGGTGTTAGATGGCAAACTGACAGAATGTGAGAACCGATATTTATCAGCTTGTGAAGTTTTTGGCATTGTCACGATAATTCTTTTCGGTGAATACGGTGCTACTTCTTAGACTTTTGGTACCACCCTAACTTCATGTCTTCTGAATGTAAGAAAGATTAATGTAGCTCCGAATTTATCTCCTCGACAGCTTCCTTATTTTTTACCTCAATTCTTTCGTTGCGCTATCAGGTTGACTCCCCCATACCAACTCCATGTGTCTACGACGCTATCCGACAGTCTCCTGCCCACGTACGGCAATTAATGTGGTATTTACGTCGGTCTCCTTCTTTCCTCTTCCTTTAACAACGATGTATAGCCGAATTACGCTTCTTACAGTAACGCCTATCCGTATCACTCTCCAGGAATTGCTTTTATTCTTGTGTGCAGCGTCTTCCTCACGCTTGTGTTCTACCTAAGTCCTTCCACTGTTGTTGATGTGGACGTCACGGCACATCGTCAGACGTTTTATTACAGAAGCAGCCGACGTGATTCACTGTGAAAAGTAAAAGTGGTTGTCTGCGTGCGAGGTGCTATCCAAAAATTTCAGGACTCGTGCTGCCATCTGTTGAAAACCTTACGTTTGGACTAATGGTCACCATCACCCTCGAAGCTGTTCCCATCCCCACGTACACACCGGTCCCAGCGCTTCTGCCACTGGTCAAACGTTTTCTGGAAGTCCTGTTCTTTGAGGCTGTTTATCACCGCCAGCGATGCTTCTTGAATCCTCTATAGAGTGTCGAACCGACGGCCTTTCAACTTGCGTTTCAGTTTTGTGAATAGCGCAAAGTCCCAAGCTGCCAAATCTGGCGAGTACGGTGGGTGGGGTACAACCGCCATGTTGTTTTTGGCCAAAAAGGCTCTAGGTCATAACCGTAAATCCAGCTCTCGTCGCCGGTGATAACCCTTGACAAGGAGGTTGGATCATCAGATGACGAAAGGTCCTCGGATCCGTCGTAAGATCGCCACACGCCAAACACAGAGTATTACGGAAATCACTGTGGACACGCAACTCGTCCTTCCAGCTGAATGCCACTTCGCACACTGACTCACCAGATATGCAGCTCTCGCCACCTAGCGGTGCAAAGATATACTACTACTACTACTTTCCAGATAGCAGCACCAGTCCCAAAATTTTGGAATCCACCTCGTGCGACATTTTGTGTTCTACGTTATGGAATGCGCATAAATGATTGCATATTTGTGAAACATGTTGACCTTGTCTTTGTTGAGCGAGAGCGTATAACGTGTCAGACGTTGCACTTCAGTCGGAGGAATAACAGCCATGCCACATCTCGCGGCGGATGCAGTGCGTTCTAGGCTGTTGAACTGTGGCTCGTGTGTCCCGCCGACGCAGCTCACTGCAAGGACACCCCTCAACTCCGTGCTGACTCTCGCTCTGCCACTTCAGTCTGCTGGCTGCCCTGCCAAGCGTGCTATGCAAAACACACCGAGCCCTTCCACGACACAGACTGCAGCCACGGCGTCGATATAGTATACGTGATAACGAGACACAGAGCGACTGGTAGTGTACAGACCTTTACTTGGGAAATAGCTAAAATCACAGCTTGTAAAATTTAGAGATCTTGGAGTGCCATCTGATCGCTTCGCTTAGTGCACATTATAAGCTGCATACTCCATCATCAGAATATCCGAACACATGTATGGAACTCCAGTCGACATATTGTACGCAATTATTAAATTATTATTTCGCAGTCATCTTTCTCTTTGGTAGCTCCTTATCTCCCTTGGCACTAGGAAAAGATATTCTGAACAGATGAACATTACCGCTTGGTCTGAACTACTTTCTCAACACTCGACCTCATGGGAAATTCAAGCGTTTATAGGATCAGTCACTTTCGGACACTGGAGGCTCTCTCACGTATTTTTTTAAAAAATGGGACTTAACTGCTAAGGTCATCAGTCGCTAAGCTTACACGCTACTTACCCTGAATTATCCTAAGGACAAACACACACACACCCATGCCCAAGGGAAGACTCGAACCGCCGCCGGGACCACCCGCGCGGCTCTCAGGTAATTATTACTTTTTGAGTCATCAGTCTTCTGACTAGTTTGATGTGACCCGCCACAAATTCCTCTCCTATGCCATCCTCTTCATCTTAGAGTAGCACTTGCAATCTACGTCTTCAGTTCTTTGTTGGATGTATTTCTCCAAAGTTTTTGCCCTCTACAGGTCCCTCTAATACCGTGGAAGTCATTCCCTCATGTCTTAACAGATGTTCTGCCATCCTGTCCCTTCTTCTTGCCAGTGTTTTGCACATATTCCTTTCAGATTCTGCGAAGAACCTCCTCATTTCTTACCTTGTCAGTCGACCTGATTTCAAACATTCGTCTGTAGCACCGCATCTCAAATGCTTCGATTGTCTTCTTTTCCGGTTTTCCCACGGTCCATGTTTCACTACCAAACGTACACTCTCAAAAATTTCTTCCTCTAATGCCCTTTTTGCCAGTGCTTTTGATGTCCTCTTTGCTCCGTCCATCATTGGTTATTTTGCTGCCCAGGTTGTAAAATTCATTAACGACATTTACTATACTGTACTACTATACCATGAACAGGAAACTTTTCCTATGGTTATGTCGAGGAAGCCTACAATCCTTCTCGATGACATCTTGACCACTGCCGCTCGCGACGAGCTGCCCGCCGAAACTGGTGAACTCACTACATTCATTTTACGCTTATCCTTTGCCTTGTCTCATTTGTAGAGGTAATCGATATTTTCCATGCGGTAGGTGGCAATCTTGTGTCTACAAGACTCAGAAACATTTCGAATGAAAATCTGAGTACAAAAAGTGACGGGTTTACTCTACTGTGCGTTGTAACGCACCCGAAAGAATTCATTCCGTTTCTTCCTCACTAACGTACAGACAACCTAATTTTCAATGTTGCACTGACAATAGTTTACAGTTACATTGTTGGTAGCTCTATCGGTTTTCAAAATCGGAGTGAAGTGCTGCTTATTTCAGAAGGTAAACTAATCCAGTGCTAAAGATCCTTATAGGCCACCGTCTTGCAGTTTAAATCCCCCGCTATAGCCGGCCGATGTGGCCGAGTGGTTCTAGGCGCTACAGTCTAGAACCGCGCGACCGCTACGGTCGCAGGTTCGAATCCTGCCTCGGGCATGGTTGTGTGTGATGTTCTTAGGTAAGTTTGGGTTAAGTAGTTCTAACTTCTAGGGGACTGATGACCTCAGAAGTTAAGTCCCATAAGGCTCAGATCCATTTGAACCTCCGCTATATCTATTAAAAATATATTTTCACTTCCTCTGATTATTCACAATACAGCGTTCAAAACTTCTAAAACATGAATTACCGCACATTCCACAATGCTGCTACGGTTACATACTTGCTAAAGGGTCCTTTACAGGCAGCAATTTATCGAGGAACTGAATGACCAGTTTCGTTGATCCAGCGGTTTGTGATTTCTTTATCTTCCTTTCATTAAGGTTATGTTACACGAGACACCGTTTGGTATTACGCAGGCACCCAAAGAGGGGTTTGCTTTTGCTGTTTTGAAGCAAACACAGCCAAAGAAAGCTGTGGATAAAGAAATGAGTAATGCAGAGGAAGATATTCACTCTTGATATGTTACTTGAAGAAGACATGCAGTTTGTGCAGTTCATATACACCCACAAAACTTTCTGAAATTATTTTTTTGTATGTCTGTAAATTACAGTTTTCAGATACGCATTATGCACTATGCACGGCCTCATTGTTTGTCACAAATTCTGCGATGATACACAGGTACGAATATCTATTGAGTGAGCAGACAGATGCAAAAACGTGATTTTTTCGCCAGCATATATTGCGTCCTCGTCAAGTGACTTTTTGGTAGGTACTTAAGAAAACTAATGGTTCCTTCTTTCGTTTCGATTTTCATCCGTAACAGCTGCCGTTTTCACCACTTCCGATACTAATCAATAAACGTGTAAAAACAGAGCTAATGTGTGCAATATTGAAGTTGCAGTTTTTGTTCAAAATGTAAACAATGCCGTCATAAGTCACGTGACGCAGTGTGCTTAGTTCACGCCAAGATATTCGTATTCTATGATTACTTACGAAAAATATATTACAAGAAACAAAAAATAGCTGTCAGACTGCTGGAATAAATGTATGCCTTTTTCTTGACGCTGTAAACTAATACCAGTCTGTTCCTCTCATAAAAACGCCATGCCGTCACTCAATGAAGCGAGGCGACACGCGAGAACTGATTGCTTGTAGGACGGCGGAGCCGAGTGCCGCCGAGTGTGGCCGACGATGCACGAATGACCCGCTGGCAGGGGGCACACAGTAGGTCAGGGGTGGCCAGTTATTTCTGTCCGTCGCGCTGCAAATAGAAGGCCGGCGGCTGGCCACGCGAAAAGAGACGCCGCCCCCAGTGGGCGTCTGACTGTCGGTAGAAACTTCCGCAGGCGTTTCAGGAACTCTGAGAAATTCTCCTTAAACAATGAAAAGCAGACGATCACGCTCCATATAATAAAGAGAGCAAATTTAGCCTCTGTTTCACTTTTGTATGTTCATTCATGATTTTCCATCGCGGTAATTTATTTATGGGCTCATAATATACCTCCACTATTCGTTCCTGTTTACATATGGTGTTTTATTATATTTAGATGTATCCTAGCAGTTACGGACAATTAACACAGGTTTCCACATATGGCTTCGTAGTTCATTTGGGTCATCTCTCTTATCTGCCACAACATTAAGTGATTGTGATAAGTTGCTTCCTAGAGACCTTGTCAAGCCGAAGATACTAATTCAGCATAGGAGAAGACCAGGACATTCCACTGCAATTAACAATAAGGTGCGTGTACGTCTACCTCGTTTCTCGTATTTCCTTCACCATAAATCATTTGTACGTCCCCTACAATAATACACACAGCGTTCCCAGTACAATTTATAAGTTCGTAAAAAGGACTTTTTGTGGACAGAACATCGACTTTTTGGGAGGGGGGATACAATATCAACGTATTCTTCTTCTGCAACATAGTACCAATAATCCTCAATTATTTCGTACTTTAATAAATAAATACGGTACTATGCATATCACAACTACTTGTCATGCAAGAGATAACACAAGAGAATCCTGAAAACGAATCCGTTTTGATCTTGAACTGAAAACGGTAACAGCATCCACTTTTATAGAGGGAAGCAAAAGCTAGAAATAAATAAAACTATAATCTGGTTACTTTCACGCCTACTGTGGTAGAGTAATATTATCGGAGAGTTATTTAGACCGTGGCAAAGAGGATCACGTCTTTTTAGGGCACTATGTAATTTCCCATTCGTGTCACTATTTTGCAGTCAAGACTTGCTACACCGGTGATCCAGTATTCACACCTGCCGGTACCTGTCTTCTTTATACCTGGCTCTCCCAAGAATCTCAATAGCTCTGAGGGAATGTTGTCTGTTCCAGGGGTCTTGTTTCCACTTAGTGATCTGTCAAATTATTCTCGCCGTATCATATCTCCAATCTCATCTTCACTTACTTCTTCTTCTGTTTTTATAACATTTTCTTCAATTATATAGAGTCTCTATGTATTCTTTCCACCTTTTAGCTTTCCTTTTTTTGTTTAGTACTGGTTAGCCATCTCAGATCTTGTGATGTTTATACAATTGCTTGTCTTTTCTAGAAACGCCTCTTTAATTTTGCAATAGGCGGCATCTATCTTTCCCCTAGTTATGCATGCTCCGACAGCAGTGCATTTGCCCTCCCGCCATTCCTGATTAGCCATTTTGCTCTTTGACACTAATTTTTTAGACGTCGTGCGGATGTAGATGTAAACCTACATGCTGCTTGTATCACGCGATAGTGGCTACATTCGACTGCGGCTCGTAACCTCTATCAGACTAATTACTTTTAATTCAAGGCCTTATGGTACTTGGTGTTACAATAGTTTCTCTGAATATGCAAGATTAGTGTTTGTTGACGTTAATGGTATATTGCATAGTACTGAATTTTATTCCCGTGACGATTGTGTGTAAGGCACGTTCGGCCGAGGCAAACTTTGATCTTATCTCTCTGCTTTACCTGATGATTCTGTGACTTCGAAATATACATTGGCACAATAAAAATGCTGTAAAGTCAGTAGACGGAATTTATCAAGTTTTTCTCATCCTGTTAGTCTTCAGCTGATTTCTGATCATCGTTTACGTTTCTGTCGGTTAGCTGATAGTTTTTCCGCTGTTCTCTTCAGATCCAGCCAATGTTTGATACCTTAAGAATATATCGAAAAAAACTCGTAGCTTGACGTGACTTCATTTTACATTGTTCAGAGATCACATAAGCGGGTATCGCAACTCTCTCCCGTAGATACTGAGACTCACCCCGTTTCTTTATTTCTGTTACAATGACGCGTGTTCGCTATTGAGTGGCGTGTGTTGGTCTCCCATTCTACTGTGTGGCACTGGCGTCTCACCCAGAAAGGCGTCGACGTAGTCACCATGACGACGACCACATTTCAGCCAACGAGAGATCAATTTGTTGATACCGTCTCTTTGGAGTGTTTGTCTTTGATGACGAAGCCACCACTTCACCTCTGCTTGCACTGCTTCATCACTAAGTAAATGGAGCCATCGAACGTGTTCTTAAGTTTTGTAAACAGATGAAAATCGAATGGGGGCCAAGTTCGGACTGTATAGAGGATGATCTCTCGACAGCGAACCCAAGGAGATGGATTGTTGCAGATGTCGCAGCACACTATGTGATCTGGTATTGTCATACTGAAGGAGATGGTGCTCTGTTTGTGAACGAATCCTCGCGCTTTCAGATTTTTTACGGTCTCGCAGTATCTTGCAGGGTTTATGGTGGTGGCTTTATGCATGTATTCCAAATGTACCATACCTTGAACTTCTCAGAACACTGTGAGCATAGCTTTGCCTATTGATGGCACGGCTTGAACTTTTGTGGGGTCGACCATACTTTGTGAGGGAACTCCATTGATACTCTCTTGTTCTCTGTGTCAAAATAGTGAACTCAGCATTCACCACTTTTCACAGTGTTATTAAGCAACCATTACCCTCAATCTCAAAACGCAAAAGAAATTGTTGGCAGATGTTCAACAGCCTCTGTTTCACGTCAGGAGTGAGCCTTCGAGATACGCACAGCGCACACAATTATCTGTACCGCTCTTTTGAAATGATAGTTCGTACACGCTCTCGTGATATGCCACATCTACCCGAGAGCTGTGTCTGTGTTAAGCGAAGATTTTCTCTGGTGAGTTTATCCACCAGATTCCGATGAGTCTCTTCGGTTGCCGTACGCGATCGTCCACTGCGAGCTGTCAGACATGTTTAGTGTGGTTCCACCATTTCCTTCATTACGAGCACGGACAATACAACGCCGCAAATGACTGATGTTGATATAATAATCACTACACACAGCTTTCTGTCTTCTGTGGGTTTCAATTAGAGGCACGTCTTCTGTGGTTAGAAACCCGATTACAGCACGCTGTTTCTCGCGTATCGACATAGTTACATTACACACTGCCTTGTTACACGTACAATTCGGAGCCTTCTAGCGGGAGAGGGCTGCAACTTGCTTCATCGAAGCGGGAAAATCAAGCGAGTAATGTGCGTGACATGTAATGCCTCCCACGATGTTGAAAATAGAATAAAAACTTCAGAGGCGTTACCTTTCAGCAGGCTTTCGTATTTCTCTAATGTACCCTGTCAGCCAACAGCAGCTCCAGTTTTTGTGTAACAGACCTGAGACGCGGACGTTCCAAACTTTGTTTCTGCTGGAGATTCGCCGTAGTCCACGCTTGTTTACTGAGTTCTGAAAGGAGTCGTCCAGCTGTTCATGGAAGTAGTTCAGATGAGATCTGGCTAAGCAAGTCCCACCAACCGTGCAAATATGTTGCTGTATTCACAGGAGTAAAAGCAATTAAATACGTCTTATACTGTGGGTGGTAATGTCTTTGCTGCGCTAGCCGAAGCGACGTATATGCACACATTCTGCATTGGCCGTGCAGTTTCTGAGTCCACCATATCTTTTTATAGTAGTTTACCGCCATGTACAAGGGTGATTCCGAATGATTGCCCTCATTAGAGAACTTCCTCATCAATCTCCACTATTTTTGTGACGTCTCTGTCACCAATAAAGTCCGTACATAGGAGTACAGTAATTGCTTACACGTTACTAACAAATGAAAGTACTCGCAATCTCCTATTGTGAAAGTGAACAGAAAAACGACGAGCGTACGTACTATTCAGCTTCGCGTTCTTGGATAAGACATGGACTTGTAACAACTTGTCGCCTGTTAGCGCTTTCACCATCCTCATATCGTTCGAAGGACTCTAACACAAAACACACGCGAACGATTTACGGGTATCGCTGTTTTCGTGATATCCGTTCCTACATGCTAAGCTGATCACAGACCGTCGTTTGCCGAAATCCATTAATCGGCAGTTTCTTATTTCCTGTGCGTAAAGGTCCAGGGTCCAGGAGCGGAGTCACCGCAAAAGAAATATTAAAATATGTTTTTCAATAACATACTACAAAATTTAAATTATCATGAAGCCTTTCCAATATTTCCTCATGAATTCAAAGAATGATAGTGGACTTGTTTAGAACTGTTGATATAGACTGAAGTTTCCTAAACAGGTAGTAGTAAGTCTTAAGGCTGCTCCTTGAAATTCCGATTAGTTCCATTTATAGCAGAGGATAGGGGGCGTGGCTTCAACAGAGTACAACTTTAATGGGCCTCCAGAAGGCTTAAGTACCTTGACCTAAGGAAGTCGTACCAACAGCCACACGATTGTGACGTTCCGCTGTTTACAACGAATGGGAATCGGCGGTGTGACTGAACTTTTACTCTCCAATTCCTGTGTATGTGACGTTGTATCATGCTCTGATGTGTCATTAATCGATGTTTTATATTACTGTATTGATACAGTTAAAAGTATAGTTTTAATTCATTGAATATTCAATGTAGTAAATACGTGAGAAGTTGGTAAATGTGTCGCTAGAGTGCTCTAGCATACAGTAACATCAGTTCACCTACAGCAAGAGTGCCAAGAAGGATTAGATGCTTTTCTTACTTAACACATCTCTTGACGATATAGAACAGCGTGCTAAATACTTAGAACTGTCAAAAACAGGTATTTTAAGGCAAGGGACTCCTCGGAACTCGATTAATTGATTATGTTGGTACCAGACATACAACCTTTCCTAGTAGAGTCACCTCTGCCAAGAAGTGCACATTCTGGTGCCACCTTAATGGTAATAATGTTATTGCAGATCTGTGTGTATTATCATCATCATTACTCCCATTTCCATGGCCGGAAAAACAGTTGGTTTACACTAATCGCTTAGCGTACAAAGGAATGTCTTTCACCTATACTTTTGCCTGACTGAGAGCTTCAATGTATCTTTAACTGAATTTTCCTTCGGCGCACAATAACATAATTGAAGTAGAGTAAGCAGCTACAACAGTGGAGAGTATTATCCAAAATCAGTTGTTAAGAGTCTTCTGTCAGCAGTTCAGTTTATTTCGTCAGTGACGCTAGACGTTTCTCTTTGCGGTCTGCAAAATTACTTTGTCGACAGAAGAAAGAATTGGAATTGTGGAAGTATGTGAAAACATGTTAAGGAAACTAGCGAAATTTTCGGGGTCAAGTATCCGGATAGAGGACTACCAGCAAAGAGAGCAATACAAGATCAGCATAAAAGTACGGATCTCTGTAACATGCAAAACGACAAAGAATCCCTTCGGTTCGCACCCCAGAAGTTATTGCAGATATTCGCCGAAGAATTATTACGAGAGCAAAGAAGTTTACACGTAAATTGGCCCGACAGGGGCATCTATGTAATAGAAATTGCCAGCGGATATTGAAAAGTCGTAATTTGAAGCCATAGTGTGTCGCGGTTGTGCAGCAATAACGGGAGGGTGAGTCAGAAACGTACAGATTACTGCACGTAGCTTTTGAATTACAGCAACTGTGGTATGTTAGAACTTTCCATTCCATTATGAGTGATGAAGCATGGTTTCATCTTTCCGGTCATTTGAATTCACAGAACACGAGGTGCGGGGCAACGGATAACCCAACACAGTGTCCCTGCAACCACTCCATGATGAAAAGATTGGCTTTTGGTGCGGTGTCACAGGAACGCACATTATTGGATCGGTATTTTTTGACATAACCCTCAGCACGGATGCCTATAATGACATTTTGGTACATGTTGTGCGTAACTCACTGAATATGAAAGACAATACTGCTTCTTCCAGCAAGATGAGGCAACATACCAAACGTCTTAGGTACCCTGGAACGAGTCCACGATGTCCTCACTGTGAAACGAACCACGCTTGCCGCATCTAGCAATATGTAATTTTTACCTGTGGGGATACTTAAAGAACAATGTATACGAAACACTTCAACGCAAAATACAGGAACAGAAAAACATCAGCCGTAAGTGGTCGCCATAGATATCGGAACTTTGATACTGCAAGGGTTAGGGTCAACGTTTTCTATAAATGTATTTTTCATTGTAAAAAGCTGGTTAGTCCGTTTCAGCTCTTCGATGCTGTAATTTCACTGCATTTCCTTTATGATAACATGGCTACTTTTGTCTGTGCCACCTGTATTTATTTTATCACGACTTGGCTTTATGATTCTTATGCCATCTCCATGAGATATCTTAAACGGTATGTGGCCAAATAAAATTTTGCGTACTATTAGGACGTGTTTTCCTATTAAATATTATAATGTATTTTTTCGCATTTATTATAATTGTCATCCAAAGATGTAGCATGCGCCAGTGCTTGCTTCACGACGCAGTAATTACTTTTATGCCGTAGAGCAAGAGACGTGATCGTTCAGCAGTAAGACTTGCAGTTGTATCAGTATTGTTTGGTGGGCGCAGCGGTTGAAACCTGAGCGGCATGCCGTCCGTGTATGGCCTCCCTGGGATTACTGCGAAACCCTTCACTGCCGGCGGCCTGGTGTCTGATGACAGGGGGGCTGCACGCAAAATAGTGCTTACGTAATGCTCTCTTCGCGGCTGCCTATAGTCGGGAACTGTTTTGTCCTTCTAATCACAGTCTGGTGTCTCCTGTCAACTTTTCCCTCCGTTTCACATCGATGTAATGTACGAAACAGTGGGTTCATATGTTTGTGGACTGCGTAGCTTCACAAATAATTGAAAAACAGATGAAACACATACCTACAAAATAGGAGGTAAAATCAGCTATAGTGGGGAGATAGCTATGTTTAAGTTTTCTACAGAGTGTCTCAGTAGGAACGGTCAATATTCACGGATATGCGGGAATGATCACTCGAAGCAAAAAAGGTCTGTCAAACATGGCCGCTAAAATGCATATCTTACCCGAGCTCACAGTAGCGAAGATGAACAACTGCTCGTGGCTCTTAAGGTGTGCAGTGTAGAACCCATGTTTACTGCACCGCTTTTCTCTTGTTTTGGTCCAAACTATCACATCAGCCGGCCGCGGTGACCGTGCGGTTCTGGCGCTGCAGTGAGGAACCGCGGGGCTGCTACGGTCGCAGGTTCGAATCCTGCCTCGGTCATGGGTGTGTGTGATGTCCTTAGGTTAGTTAGGTTTAGGTAGTTCTAAGTTCTAGGGGACTTATGACCTAAGATGTTGAGTCCCATAGTGCTCAGAGCCATTTGAACCATTTGAACTATCACATCTCAAAATATGGAAAGCAAAGGGCTAGCAGTAGAGGAGATTTGTTTCACTGTACCAAAGATGAAGAAGTGCCTGTAGTTCTTAATCCTCCGGCCGCGCCGTTGCGTTTTAGACAAAACCTACACCTTGTTTTAACTGCCACCATTTCCGGTCAGCTACTCATTGAGACAACACTTTTCTTTCTGCCTGCCGCTCCCCACCCCTTTGTTGCGGGTACGTAAACAATTTCGTCAATACGCGCCTGGCTGTTGTATGGAACATAACGTACGACAGCTAGAGGGTTAAGGTATGAATTTTGAAGCCAATGTTTACTAGACTTTTTTGCTTCGAATGACCTTTTATGTCATATCGCTGAACAGTGACCATTCCTCCTGGGATACAATATCTTTTTGTGAGGACTCCACCCTCTTTGCTTCTACAAGCTGATACATTTTATATCTAACTCTGAAACTTCCTGGTAGATTAAAACTGTGTGCCGGACCGATACTCGATCTAGGGACGACTCAGGACCCGTCCTCACAGCTTCAGTTCTGCCAGTGCTTCGTCTCCTACCTTTCAAACTTCACAGAAGCTCTTTTGCGAACATTGCAGTACTAGCACACTCCTGGAAGAAGGGATACTGCGGAGACATGGCTTAGCCACAACGTGGGGGATGTTTCCAGAATGAGATTTTCATTCTCCAGCGGACTGTGCGCTGATATGAAGCTTCCTGGCAGATTAAAACTGTGTGCCAGACCGAGACTCGACCTTTGCCTTTCGCGGGTAAGTGAGGACGGGTGGTGAGTCGTGCTTGGGTAGCTCAGATGGTAGAGCATTTGCCCGCGAAAGGCAAAGGCCTCGAGTTCGAGTCTCGGTCGGGCACACAGTTTTAATCTGCCAGGAAGTTTCATATCAGCGCACACTCCGCTGCAGAGTGAAAATCTCATTCTGTATGCCTAATTCTGCCGCAGTATCACATTAGGGAACAAAAATTACGGGAAGTACAACAAAAATTCCTTTGCTTCCATTTATGGAAGAACTGAGTCTACAGCCTTACGAAAAGAGTTCGAAGTAATTTCGCTGGTAGCCAGTATCTCGGCATCGGCTGTATTAGTTATAGCTATACTACCCATTAGTGACATACGAAAATTTGTGCCGGACCGGTACTCGCCCCCGAATTTCCGCTTATCGCGAGCGGTCGCCTGAACAACTTCGGCTATCCGTGCACGCTTCCCAGACCGAACCATACTTCTGTGTGTCACACTGTTTACATCCTTGTAGCGCACTCCACCGCTTTCACAGCTGATACTCTGGATTCCCGCACCTGTGACAATGAGACCACAAGAAATCGTGACCAATGAAGCTTCGTCTGTTGCCCTCCTTTGCGTGTGATATTTATTTGCATTTTTGAAAGAACAGACATTACTGACGTCCGACAGCCGTACGGTACCATTTCGAGATACATTCGCCGAGTGTGAATATCTTGGCATCGGCTTAATTAGGTGACGTACGAAAATTTGTCCCGGACTGGCACTCGAACCCGGATTTCTACATTAATTTATCTCGAACTAATTACGCGCCATGACGAGCAAAAGACGGTAAGATCCTGGTGCCGATTCCTCGTAGTCTCGTTCTCATTAGTGCGGGATTGCAGAGTAATGCTGCGAGCATCAAATCATGAATGTAGGGACTGTGGTACAAGGATGTAGACAGTGTGACATACAGAAGATTGGGCCGGTCCGGGAGGTGTGCACGGATAGCCGAAGTGGTTAAATCGAACGCTCACGATAGGCGGGAAATTCGGGTTCGGTACTGGTCCGGCACAAATTTTTATGCGTCACTGCTGTGTACCAAACCTAATTCAGCCGATGTTGAGACATTCGCTCTCAGCGAAACTATTTCGAACTCATAATTTCTCTAGTTTGAATAGAAGGTTTATAGTTCACACACATGGTGATGAGATGGACTGCTGCTTATTCTAATAGGTTAACACTACGCTTTGCCACGCGTAGTCCCAAGGTCTCCTAAGCATATCTCATCTAGCTACTGATGTGCAGCAGTGTTTTATCATTTGTAGCAGAAGTTAATTCTGCGAATGTTTAGTGTGTTCCAACAATGCGGTTGGTACAGATAAAGCACAATAGGGAAGTTCTGCAACATAAAATTTTATTTTTTCAAACTACGCCTTCTACATTCAGCGCACTTTTCCGTCCTTTAAAAACTGCTCGTCAAACCATTGTTTTCAACAAACATGTTCTAACAACTGGGCATGTACATTAATCCACGTCTGCAGAACTAGAAAATATAACAGAGAATCGCCGGTCTCGAGACTTCGCTAGAGGAAGTAAGTCAAAATAGAGAATGTGCAGAGGATGTTCAACATTCCAGCAGCTTACTGCAGGGTAATCATCTGTACAGGTTTTTGCTCCATGCTGCAGCTTTGCCTTTGTGAAAGAACCAACTCATAGTAATGTGAACCAGATGAGCGGACAAGTCCAAGGGTGCACTCTCATCTATTTTCTACGGCAGTATTAATAGCGAAGCTATATTTTCTCAGCGAGCGACAAAGAAGATCGCTCTTAGTGGACAGGCCCTTGAGATTTAACGTATCCAAATTGGACTCTCTGAACCTTTACAAAATGGTAGATAGTTTTCTTGAAGTACCGGTGGCTTGCCAAATCTTGAGCAAAACGATGTTACATAACAAGTCGTGATGGCTGTTTCCTCCGCTTCGAAATTTCGATACTAAAAGACGAAGAGCTGCGATAAAACCGAGTCTCCTGTCGATTGTGTGTAGGTCCAGACATGCACATGCATTTATTTATATTTAGCCTCAAACCACATTCGTGTGAATGATGAATTAATTTTATTCGTTGCCAGATCTCTGTTTCATGATATTGCTTTCTATTTTCCTTTTACAATAATTGTTCTCTTTCTTTTATTGTTCGTTTCACCGCCGGGGAATCTGCAGCCCTACAGTTATGCAAGAAGTGCAAATAGACGCCCCTTTTTTTATCCAGAACTTTCTTCGTTTCTCGCTTTGCTTCTGACTTCCCTGTCGTTGAGTGTGCAGCCGACAATATGTTTGCGATACACAAATAATTTAAGCGCTGTCAAAATGAAGGTTGATTTGGAGGTTGCCGTGCTTTTACTAGATCTTGTTCATTCCAAGTGGTGTGACGTTTTTCTTCTAATACATTTCAATCCACTCAGCTGAGGAAGAAGCCTGTGGCGTGACAACAGACTATGAATTAAGTTGTCTTTTGACAACTTTTTCACGTAGGAAAGGCTAAACCTGTGTTAATTGGCGAGAAAAGCTCTTCTTGGGTGCTATCGTATTGTATGTAGCCCGAAAACTTATCCTACTGATAGCAATGTACCAAAATAAACATTCATTGGGCATTAGTTTGGTTTGAACACCACTGTACTCGTTAGTCCTGCCTATCATGAAATCGAGATCACAGAGCTTCGTCACATTTTCTCGTCCACAGCTTGATTTCCGTGGCATAAAATATCGGAGTTCACTTAGTATAGTTTGCTGAGCTGTGTATATTATCCCAGAGTACAGCTGATTCAATACATTTTTAGCTGAGTGAAATGCGCCCTGCGCGTGCGCGACGGGGTTAAAGTAACCGGCTATTTTCTAGCGTGATTGAACGAACAGCTGTGTCATGCACGTTCGTGGCTCTGGTAGCGCACGTTGCCAAATACATTGTATCACCTTTGAGTTAATTTCATTCTGTATGAACTAATTTCTTCTCAGTACTGAATCTCTTCTGAGTTGGCCTGGACCACGAAAACGACTAAAATTACTTCTGTGTTTTTGCATATTAAAAAGTACCAGAGAACTTCTTTTTTAAAAATTGTGATTGTATTTAGTCTGTTGCTCAGTCCTAAGAATTTTTAGTTTTTTTAAGTAGGCTGATTGATTTGTGTTTCCAGGCAGTAAGTCTTCACGTAATTTTGGATTGTTACATTTTAACTTTGAAGTGAAATATTAGTTCAGTATTAACGTGTCGCTGTTTAGAACTTCCGAAAAGAGAAACCTCCAGGAAAGTACAGAAGCATAGCACCAAGCTGACGATAAAACACTAGAGATCCGATCGAAACTATATGCTCTAGAAGAAAGGTGATACTAACTGCTGGAAATTACATGATCAGTGTTATAATATAACACGTAGTCGGTGGAAGGAACATGGACGTTGAGGAAAAGATCTGGATAGTCAGTGAACGAAATGTGCTGACATTAGAATTGATGACATGCCCAGTGATCGGAAATACCCTCCTATGACCCCAGTGTTATCAGAAGAGCACTGAAGGAACCATAGATGACAAACATAACGTAATATAAGCAGACAGGATGATTGATTTACACCTATTGATTTGTGTTATAGTATTTTAATTTTTTCTTTTTTTGCAAAGTCGATCAAACAGGGGAAACAGCTTTGGCGGACTTTTCTCATATACAAAGCAGAGTTGTCTGCCAGTATTAATTTTGCTTTGCCGTTGAACTCTAGTAAGAGAAAAAAATTCGTCTAATTTTCCGCGTTGCTTGGTTACTAAGCTACAAGCGCACCAGTGCCGTGATAAGGCAAGTCCCCTTTGCACAGCGATTAACGCCTTGCAGAGGCACAGACGGCATTTGCAGAAATACTTCGTAACGCCGACTCCTCTACAACTTCACTGCGCGCCTGTGTGGGGGACTTGACGACATGATAGTAGTGTGTGTGTGGTTTGAGGTTTTCGGACATGACAGTATTTCCGCGGCGTCTAGCTACCCAATTATTTCTACCTATATGCTCCGTCACGGATATGTATTAGGAATCGTCAAATGTCTGCATTCGCTCGACTTGAGCACTGCACTTATGGTGGAACTTATCTGACGGAGTTCGTTGGCGGAATAAGACACCAAAACCACGGTGTTCTGTCGAGTTACTGCTTCCATTTTATGCAAATGTTTCGATGACCGACTTGGTCGTCTGCTTCAGATGCTGCGAATGTTGCAATTACGCGTACACGCAGCCTCGACTCCAACCGCTGTCTGAACTCGCAACAGTCTGGTCGGAGTCTAGGCCGCGAGTACACGTAACAGTATCTGAAGAAAACGGCTGAGCCAGTCGTCGAAACATTGTGCATAAAATGGAAACAGTAACCCAACAGAACATCTGGAAGCCCGCTATTAACCAAAACCTTTGGTCACGTACCTGTAGTGATTTCCCTAAATCACTCCAGGCCAATGCCGTGATGGTTCCTCTGAAAGGGCACGGCCGACTTCCTTCCCCATCCTTCCCTAATCCGATGAGACTGATGACCACACTGTCTGGTCTCCTTCCCCAAAACAACCAACCACGTACCTGTAGCCGACGTCAGCGTTGAACCCTTCTGTGAACGCGGTTATTATCAGGCGTGGCTAAAATGAAAACTCGAACCAAGTTCTTCCCCCACCCCCCCTTATTGTGAATATTTCATGAAATGTAGGCATTTCACTGCACTCATCGATACCCCTATGTGCACAGATGCTAGTCGAATTAGGTCATTTTTCTAAACACATTTATTAAAGAGAAACACTTCAGCACAAAGCGCGAAGGATAATTGCCAGTGTCGCTGTTCTAAACGCATTTATTCAAGACTAACACTTCAACACAAAGCGCGAAAGATAATTGCCAATATACGCGACTGGAGAAATCCTTTAGAACTAGGTGTTTGAACCCCTCAGTTTCTTCTAACAGTGCCATAATTTCTTTTGTAAATGTAGACTATAAAAATGAATTGCTTGCACCCACAAAGGTTTTCTCATCTTATTCTGAAGTAGTGTTCGACATTCATCGTGGTTCAAAATAGTATGAAGCGATAGAATGAATGATAGAACACTCTGTTGTTATGATGGTGCGAAATCATATTTGTGACTTTGTTCATGTCGCTGAAATGGTGCTAGGTGGTAGGAGACATAAAATTATTCACATTCTTCCATTCTGGGGTTAATTTTCGGTTACTCTATCCAAAAAACGATATTAATGCAATACTCGCTGTCATATATCATTAGTTCTTTTCTTAGGAGGTTAGGGGGGTTCCACGTTCTCTGAAGTTTGAATTAACCGCTAGAACTGTAACGCTCTTGGTTGTCGTTCGTCGTTTAGGCCAACCTGTTGTCCAGCCCGGGGTTTATCTTTCGCAGCGCTTCGCTGAGCCACGCGGGATTAGCCGAGAGGTCTTAGGCGCTGAAGTCACGGACTGTGCGGCTGGTCCCGGCGGAGGTTCGAGTCCTCCCTCGGGCATGGGTATGTGTGCTTGTCGTTAGGATAATTTAGATTAAGTGGTGTGCAAGCTTAGGGACTGATGACCTTAGCAGTTAAGTCCCGTAAGATTTCACACACATTTGAACATTTTTTCGCTTCGCTGACTCGTCCTCGCCCCTGCTCAGTGGAAGAGGTTTGCCTGCAAAAACCTGCCACCGGTCCCTTTCAAGAACAAGGGAAGGGGTGCTGGTTACATTTTCACTGCATCCTCCAAGTGCACCATCGTGCCAGTGTCCCCCCCCCCCCCCCCCCCCTCTACCCTACAGCTCTGCGAGTACATTCTATTGCTGCCATGTTCTCTCAATAAGTCATTCCTTTTTCACATTATGTTGCCTAATAGATTCGGATCTTTCTTATTAATAGAAATTTATAGAAGTATTACCTTCAATAGTAGATGTTATTTATTGTAAATAATATTATTGTTGTTGTGGTCTTAAGTACAATGACTGGTTTGATGCAACTCTATGCTACTCTATCCTGTGCAAGACTTTTCATCTCGACGTAACTACAGCAACCTACATTCTTCTGGATCTGCATACTGTATTCATCTTTTCCTCTCCCTGTACGAGTTTTACTATCTACACTTCCCTCTAGTAATAAATCGGTGATCTATTCATGCCTCAGAATGTGCCCTTCCAACCGATCCCTTCTACTAGTTAGATTGTGCCACAAATTTCTTTTCTCCCCAATTCTATTCAGTACTTCCTCATTAGTTACGCGATTCCCCATCTCATCTTCAGTATTCTTCTGTACCACCACATTTCAAAAGCTTCTATTCTCTTTTTGTTTAAACTGCTTATCGTCCATGTTTCACTTCCATACATGGCTACAATCCATACAAATGCTTTCAGAAAAAAAACTTCCTGACACTTAAATATAACCTCGATTCGTTAAGGTACGAACAGTCTATACTCTATGCAATTAAATGAAAGCAGTTTGTTTCTTGCCATACGCGTTTCGCTTCTTTTATTTGGGAAGCATCATGAGTGGCCTGAAATACATGTTTCTTTTTATACATACAATAAACGCATCATGTGACAGACATAATGTTGTTGTTGTTGTTGTTGTGGTCTTCTGTCCTGAGACTGGTTTGATGCAGCTCTCCATGCTACTCTATTCTGAACAAGCTTCTTCATCTCCCAGTATCTACAGCCTACATCCTTCTGGATCTGCTTAGTGTATTCATCTCTTGGTCTCCCTCTACTATTTTTACCCTCCACGCCTCTCTCCAGTACTAAATTGGTGATCACTTGATGCCTCAGAACATGTCCTACCAACCGATCCCTTCTCCTAGTCAAGTTGTACCACAAACTCCTCTTCTCTTTAATTCTGTTCAATACTTCCGCATTAGTTATGTGATCTACCCATCTAATCTTCAGCATTCTTCTGTAGCACAGATATAATATGCTGCTGTATTACGATTTGTCGTCTTTTTCTCTTGCTTTTTATGTTACAAGCAACTTTTGTAGCACAAGTTCCGTATTGTGAATGTACATTCGGTGTTAGTTGCGATTTCCAGCGCTGTTAACACATGCCTGTTGTCCTGAAGATCTCCAGTGTTTGAAGTTATAAGTTGATGACTCTACGACTCTACATGCCGATCCAATTTCCGCACACGGTGATGTATTACACGGTCCAGTTACATTAACGTGACCATCGCCTATATTAAAGTCAACGTGTAGTAGCCACTCACAACGGTAGGCGGCAGCACTAGCAGTAGAGGGGGGACGGGGAGAAAAGTGCAGTCGTTGTCGTAATGTGGAAACTGAGCGTTTTATCTGACGTCCAAAAGGGCATAGTCTTTGGTTTTCGAGCCAAGGGTGGAAGCATTTCCGAAACGAGTATGTTTGTAATCTGTTTGCTTGCCGCTTTGGTAAAACTATATCACGGATGGCAAAGTGGCGCTATCCAAAACCGGCGCCGAGGCAACTGTTTTGCACCAGGGACCATAGAGGACAGGGGAGATGAAAACGAGCGAACAGACGTGCAAGTGCTGAGCAACTGACCGCCCAGCTCAACCAATGGGCTACCAACGGTGTCTCCTCAACGACCGTTCAGCGAATGTTGCTGCGTATGGGCCTTCAAAGCAGGCGCGTAATACATGCATCCGTGGTGACTGCTGTTCATCGGCAACGGAGGCTGAAATTTACAAGCCAGTACCGCAACTGGACGTCCATTGACCGGCGACGGGTGGGCTTTTCGGATGAATCACGTTTTATGATCCATCGGACAGATGGCAAACACCCTGCAGCAATGGTCGGAAGCGTCCAGGCAATAGCAGGGAGGGTTATGGTCCGGGGAGTGTTTCGGTGGAATTCCCTGGTTGATCTCGGCATTCTGGAAGGCTCGCTGGATCAGCAAAAGTATGCATCTATTCCCGGGGACCATGTGTGTGTTTTTCCTCGGCACGATGGCGTCTACCTGTAGGACGATGCCATGGGTTACACAGTTCGCAGTGTACAAGTGGGGTTCGAAGGTTCGAAAAGAACCAGGATGAGCTTACTGTAGTACCCTGGCCACCAAACTCTCGGATTTGAAGCCAGATCACGCTGTTCCGGCTATGGTTGCTCAACCGAGTGATCTAGCGGAGCTGACCACGTCACTGGAGTTGGCATTTTTCCACATCTCTCTCGGTACCTTCGGGTACCTCATTGACGCTTTCTGCGCGTTTCGCAGCGGTTCGCGTTGCAGAAGGTGGCTAAAAATCCTATAACAGGTGATCAGATTAATGTGACTGCACAGCGTAGATTGGCACAAAAACTGACGTCAGCGACAGATAAAGTCAGTATATAGGGAATATCTGGACCATCGGTCCATTTGTTCGAAATTTGTTAATAATTGCGCTCACGTTTCCAAGTCGATGTTTAGTATATGAATCGCCTGTCTTCGTAGCCGGTCAGTCAGCAGCTCTGATTGCTGTGTGGAGCACTCGCGTTCAACTCTCGGTACGGCCAGAGGTTTTTCCTTCATAAAGTTGAGGGGTGACTTGAGCGAGAAGTAGCAGTACAAAAGTCTGGGAAGATAACTATTCGGACATAACTGTGTTAATCCCGTGCCGCTCCACACCGCATCCAAATGAAGCCATTGATAAAGGATGACGCGGTGGCTGGTTAGTGCGAGAACGCAGAGCTGGTCGGATATGAATGACAATGGACACAATACGTTAAGAGAATGGATTGCAACAGCGAAGAGGACAGTTTATGACTCGTATTCTAACAGCGTTCTCAATTCTGGCAAAGTTGTTTTTTCCCCCCATGAGGTGTTTCAAGATTCATTATATCTCACCAGCTGCCTTCGAGATGGCTAGAGGATATGCAGGTTACTAGGGTAGCGGCAGTAGATGGCAAAGCATTTATTTATAAGAACATATCTTCCTAAGGCGTAATGTGATATGAACGCCAGATGAATGAGACCGAAGTAATTGAATTGTTTTGGCTCAACTATGTACAGGAATTTCCTTTTTGGATGATGGAGCGAAAGATTAAGGGGTTCATTTCCACCACGTGCCCTTCGGGAATGGAACGGTGGAGAAATCGTCTGAAAGTGGTTCTACGCACCCTGTGCTAAGCATTTAAGCGTGAATTGCAGTAATGTAGACGTAAATATTATAATTTTTATTCTCTTAACAACTAAAGCAGGTCGAGCGGTAGGTTACGACTAAAATTTGAATTGCTAGTAACACACATATTCGAAATAAATTTAATTCAGGCGCCAGATGTAAGAATGCATAATAGTTTTCGCTTGGTATAGCAATACTTGACATCGGCATCTGTGCGTGAGTTATGAGTACAGTCATCGAAACTAAGTTCCTTAGCCAAGCGAAGGGAAACCATTGTCTCGCTCGTCAGTATTGCAGTGTCATTTTGCTGACCTCACCGTCTGCGTCGGGACGAAAAATTCAAGTGCACAAGGGATTCTTTGAATCAACTCGGTGCAATAACACGAAAACACCGGCACCGTAGTTTTCCTCCAAGCAGTTACTGCGAAGTATCCTTGAGGAATACTTGTGGCACAGTACGTAGTATTCTACTAGCTCATTGGAACATGACGTATGCCGTGTGTCGTCACTTGATAACCAACGCTTCATACCAAGTTGCTGAGTAAAGGGCTCAGAGAGAAATAGGTTCCCCATTGTAGTATTCCTTTATAACAAATAATGGGTTGTTCGGTGGCAAAGTCGATGGCAGACTACAATCCACAGTTCAGGAATTCAGTCCTTAATCAATTCTGGGATCTTGTTTGTCACTTGCTGCATCTTCCTCCCCCCCCCCCCCCCCCCGTCTGGCAATAATTTGTTTATAGTAAAAATGCCAGGGCCACTTCAAAGATGTCTCTTCCTATAACTTGTTGGATAAGTCAGTTCACAAAGGTCGAAGCAAATCAAGGGCATACCACCTCGAGGCATAGTAAAGCACTACAGTGTTCAGACCTTCGGGCTGATGTTGTAGGTATATTGCGCAAGAATCCCTTCATTCCCAACGAATCGTCTGAATATTTGAAGATACGTAAGAACTTACTACTGCTTTAGCTGTCAGCAACCCTCTATTTCGAAGAGCAACCATTCTTTTACAGCATTTTGGTTTCCATATAGAGAATTTGTTCCATTCCATATTGATTCCTCTTTCATCAGAGTTTGGCGTTTGCAGCGATTGCACTTAATGCAGTTACTGAAAGGAGTAGGCATAGTTCGTTGTGTTCTCGTATTTTTTAACTGGATCAATACGACACTGGCTGCAATCTATCGACAAAGGCAAGAAAATAACAGTAACATGTTGCTACTAAAACATGTGGTGCCCTGTCTTCAAGCTGTGAGCCCAAGTTTCTACATCTCTTTGGTCATCCCTCTTGCATGACGTGGTAGTGCTAGTTTGAAAGCAGGTTCCTAACGAACCACTTCGGAGAAAGCAGACAATAACACTCCGGGTTAAACGACCCACAGCAAAACGAACCCGCCGCATAACAACGCACGAGAGAAAAAAAGGAAATAGAAAACATGAACCAGTAAGCGAACAAGTTAAAAACTTCAAAACAATTATTTTTTTACCTAATTTTCTGAATACTGAATCAGTCGAGAACGACAAACTTGCAGGTGGAACTATTAACTTATAGGTGACTTTAACCCAAGCGATGTGTTTCGCAGTACCAGTTAAGAGTGTCTATGACCTTCAGGTGTTCTCTGTTATCGATGCAGTCACGACATGAGCTAAAGCAAAGGTGAAAGTCAAGTCACAAACACCCAAACGTAGACCTCATTGGTGTCCCTTGCAGTGGTGATCAACCTAGGATCGGTTGCTACTCCGTTGTTCTTCTGACGCACGCACTTTTCGCATTCTTTTTCTGGTCAGTGAACTGTCGCGTTCAACCAGTTGTGAGAGCTAAATAGTTTAACGTAGAATCGTAACCGCACTTTAACATTCCTTTTTTGCTCGGTCAAGTAAATGACAGAAACAGGAAGTCGCGTTAAGTGTCGTTAAAAATGAATGAAGAGTATCTACATCGAATCTAGCCTAGCAGTACTGCGTTTGTAGCCTGAGACAGCTGCTATCTCCAGTGCTGGCAACACTGCGTCGGAAGAGCTTTACGTTATACGGCTGCAGACTGCGCACGAATATAGTAAGTTACTTTTACGTCTGGCTTGGAAATATCACAACGCTCTTCAAACCAACTGTAAGTTGAGGACTCATCACGTGTGTCAGAAAACAGTTTGAATGGAATCTACAGCTACGTGTACCTACGATGGTCGTTAAGCGTGGGCGAGGTAGGGAGTGGGGGAGATCGTCTGACCCGCCCAGAACAACGAACACCTTTTAGGCGGCCGTTGTTTGCCGTCCGTGTGTGCCGTTCACGCTTTTAGCATAACACCTCCTGTCAGTTCCAAGGACGATTATATGTGCGCCTGGGTCCGGGTCTGACGCTCAAAAGGAATGCGTTTTCTACACGTCTCCATTCTTCACATTAGTTCAGAGCACATTTTTACTGTTGGTCTTTGTGCTTTCCCTTTAGTATGTTGTTCCTTAATAAGAATTAAATGAGATCCAGTGAGAGTTTATGAATTTATGTTAGGAGCGATCAAAAACTTTCCACTCGATTGCAACACTAACCAATTGCCTGCATTCGGTGATTATATACCGGTATCAGAGTCGCGCTGGGTTGCATATACGCTGCAGCGGCCCTCATGAACGAAAACTTTTTGTTCACCCTTGTATTATATTATAAATCATTATACGTTCTGTCCACTGAGCGATAGACAATGAACCACGGGGAGCCCAATATTAGTTTGGTGTATAAGTTTGTAGCGTTTTACCATAATTTAAATAAACACACATATCAGACCCTTTAGTCAGCAAAAATATATTCTCCTTCACTGTTTACAGCAGTCCGCCAACGTTCCGCGACTGTAGAAATCACATGGTTTTGAGGTGAAGAACTTTTGATGTTCGCAGCGCATTTTCATCCGGAAAGGAAGTTCACTGAAGGTTGATCGACAGAAAGCGAGGAAAAGGTGAAACTTTGAGGGCGCAAGATCAGGGGAACAAGATCAGTGCAGGATGATTCTTGTATAGTGTTTCTTGTCGGTCTAGCAGAACGCGGGAGGGTGTTGTTGTGGAGTAGCATCATTTCACGCAGTCTTCCTGGTCGTTGTCTTGGATGGCGTCTGAAAGACGTTTCAGTTGTTGGCAGTAAACGTCAGCACTGATGGTTACACCTCGGGGAGGCAATTCGTAGTACACCACTCTATCGCTGTTCCATCAATCAGAGATACATAACATTATTTTTTATGCGTGCTCGCAGGTCTTTGTACGGGAAGTCGCTGCTTTGGTCTCGACCATTCTTTTCTTTTCCTTATGTTAGTATAAAGACACCATCTGTCGTCACCAGTAACGACATAGGACAGGAATTATCGGTGTTGTTCGCAAGCCGGTTGATGAGGAAGCACGTACGTCCACCCGCTGATATTCGTGATTTTAGCTTGGAGTAGTCGGTAGTCATATACCCGACTGCATGTACTGCATGCAAATGTTCCGAGACGGTGGAACGACGACAGTTTATTACATTTGCAGTTCTCGAGAGCACTGACGTGGTTCAATGTGGATTGATGCGTTTAACCGGTCTTCATGAAATCTCGAAGATCTTCCTGAACGTGGAGAATCACTAATGTCAAAACGATCCTCCTTAAAAAGAGAAAACCATTTTCTTCTGTGCTCTGTCCAGCGGCTTTATCTCTCTACACGACGCAAATGTTTCTTCCACGGCTGCTGTCACCTCTCGGTTGAAGTCAGACAGAAGAATATGTCGGAAATGTGCCGATTTCTTCAGTTGGTACTCCAATTTCTAGCATCCACAGCTCCACTTACTATCTCCAAATGACGAAATGACAATACGTAAACTCAAATAGCAACACTGAAATACAAATAAAAAATGACTATCGATAAATAAATTCATAGCAACCGGAATATCAACATGCAAAACAAAAACGCTACGAACTTATGTACCAAACTAATAGCATGCGCAGATCGCTGAACGGTTTGATTTTTTGCGCATGACGTTATCATGAGGGCACGCAACGCCATTGGATATTAAGGCGCGTAACGGAGTTGTGTTGTAGTTTTGTTTATTTAGTTTATACTGCTCTTGCGGTGTTCGACAAAAGGTTGGTTTTAAAATGCCTGGCTGTGTTTAGCGGGATGCCTGCCGTACAACAGAAAGATAAAATGTGAGGATATAATCTAACATACCCCCCCGAAGGGATTCGAATGCAGTAAGTCTGTATTACAGTGCCACTGTAAAGATCGCTTCGCTGTTACGGTACACCAACCGTTTATTCGGTACATTTCACGCTTGATGGTCAGTCTAGTCCGTCAACTACAAGAACTTCTTAACCTACCACAGTGCTGAGTATAAATATAGTAAAAAGTGTTTCCATTGTAAGTGGTAATGTGAGTGCAGATGCAGTTTCTCCGAATAGGGTAGACATGTTGCAGGCAAGGAAGATAATAAATGGGTAACTTGTCACCCAAAAAGGAAAAATAGACCAGACAACAGATACAGATGAATGTGAGTAAACAAATCGACGAACTTAGTAAACGCATAGAAGAATTAGAATGTAGGAACCGCAGACTGACAGCTACACTGTGAGATCAAAAGTAACGGAACACTTGGCTGAAAATGACTTAAAAGTTCGTGGCACCCTGCATTGGTAATGCTGGAATTCAATGTGGTGTTGGCCCACGCTTAACCTAGATGACAGCTTCCACTCTCGCAGGCATACGTTCAATTAGGTACTGGTAGGTTTTTTTGGGGATGGCAGCCCATTCTTCACTGAGTGCTGCACTCAGGAGAGGTATCGATGTCGGTCGGTGAGGCCTGTCACGAAGTGGGCGTTGCAAAACATCCCAAAGGTGTTCTATAGGATTCAGGTCAGGACTCTGTGCAGGCCAGTCCATTACAGGGATTTTATTGTCGTGTAACCACTCCGCCAAAGGCCGCGCATCGTGAACAGGTGCTCGATCGTGTTGAAAGATGCAGTCGCCATCCCCGAACTGCTCTTCAACAGTGGGAAGCAAGAGTGTGCTTGAAACATCAATGTAGGTGTGTACTGTGATACTGCCAAGCAAAACAATAAGGAGTGAAAGCCCCCTCCATGAAAAGCACGACCACACAATAAAATCACCGCCTCCGAATTTTACTGTTGACAATACTACACAGGTTGGCTGATGACGTTCACCGGGCATTCACCGTACGCACACCCTGCCATCGGATCGCCGCATTGTGTTCCGTGATTCGTCACTCCACACAACGTTTTTCCGCTGTTCAATCGTCCAATATTTACGGTCTTTACACCAAGCGAGGCGTCGTTTGGCATTTACCGTCTTACGAGCAGCCGGTCGACCATGAAATACAAGTTTTCTCACCTCCCGCCTAACTTTCATAGTACTTGCAGTGGATCCTGATGCAGTTTGGAATTCCTGCGCCATGGTCTGGATAGATGTCTGCCTATTACATATTACGACCCTCTTTAACTGTCGGTGGTCTCTGTCAGTCAACAGACTAGGTCGGCGTGTACGCTTTTGTGCTGTACGTGTCCCTTCGA
The DNA here is from genome assembly GCF_023897955.1 of Schistocerca gregaria. Taxonomy (NCBI): domain Eukaryota; kingdom Metazoa; phylum Arthropoda; class Insecta; order Orthoptera; family Acrididae; genus Schistocerca; species Schistocerca gregaria. The sequence continues at coordinate 658,242,072 of NC_064920.1, forward strand.
GTTACCACTTCACTATCACATCGAAAACAGTGGACGTAGGAATGTTTAGGAATGTGGAAATCTGACCCGGTTCGAAGTCCGTGAGTTCCGCTAAGTGCTCCGTTCTGCTCTCTCACGATGTCTAATGAGTACTGAGGTCGCTGATATGGAGTACCTGGCAGTAGGTGGCAGCACTATGCACCTAATGTGAAAAACGTATGTTTTGGTGGTGTGCGGATACTTTTGATAACCTAGTGTAGTTGTGTAACCCTGAGGTATAGAGAGAAGTGCTTGAAGTTAAAAGCGAAAGATTGTGTTGAGAAAATACAAACATTAGCGAAAGTGTCAAAAGAAGCTAGCGCAGGATGAGATAACCGAAATATTAGGTAAACTGCTTTCAAGAACTCAGGAAGAGTGCTTGTCGAATGGAAATAAAGGAGCAAAGTGTCAAAGATAAGACATTTGTAAAGCAGTTACACTTCCTGCTGTATCTAGGAAGTGTTATTTGTTTTTAAGAAAACAGGTGGGTTTCCCATTTCCAGGTCTGTCAATGTTGAATAGATGACATCACGCTCTTTCAGATGCTTTCCTGATGTGGTTACAGAAGTTTTGCCGCTAATGAAAGTCCACCCATCTCTTTTATCAAAAGTTGAATCTGTATGTGTGCTCTCATTCGACTAAAATGTTGTGGACGTCAATGTTTCATAAGTTTCTGTTGATGATCGTGCTATAGGACCGCACACTAAGGTGTTGTTTGCTGTTGTTCACGATTGAAGCAACCAGTCTACTGCAGTTTCGACACACAGATACCAGCTGATCAGTTAAACACTACTATCTGCTCCATACAAGTTGCTGGCTGCAGCCGGCCGCGGTGGTCTCGCGGTTCTAGGCGCGCAGTCCGGGACCGTGCGACTGCTACGGTCGCAGGTTCGAATCCTGCCTCGGGCATGGATGTGTGTGATGTCCTCAGGTTAGTTAGGTTTAAGCAGTTCTAAGTTCTAGGGGACTGATGACCACAGCAGTTGAGTCCCATAGTGCTCAGAGCCATTTGAACCATTTTTTTTTGCTGGCTGCAATATTGTTGCGGTAGTGTGCGACCTCAGCACAAAGAATCGATCTATTCGGAAAGGTGTGTATGGATTCATATTTCGAAGCAGTTAACTTCGAAGAATTTAATCATTCACCCGCTCATCTTATGACAATATCCTCCACAAACGGAAATGAAGTGATATCCAGAAAATTATGCCTTAGATTGCAGATTTAATCACAAAATTTCGTTTCACCAAAGAAAGAAAAAAAGAAAAGGAAAGGAAAAGGAAAAAACCTCTCTGCGTCCAGCGGCTACCGTTGGCAGGAGCCCTCCTGATAGTTCGGTAATTTTCACATCTGTCAACACCTGCTTTCTTTGGGATTGGAATTATTATATTCTTCTTGAAGTCTGAGGGTATTTTGCCTGTCTCATACATCTTGCTCACCAGATGGTAGAGTTTTGTCAGGACTGGCTCTCCTAAGGCCGTCAATAGTCCTAATGGAATGTTGTCTACTCCCGGAGCCTTGTTTCGACTTAGGTCTTTCAGTGCTCTGTCAAACTCTTCACGCAGTATCGTATCTCCCATTTCATCTTCATCTGCATCCTCTTCCATTTCCATAATATTGTCCTCAAGCACATCGCCCTTGTATAGACTATATACTCCTTCCACCTTTCTGCTTTCCCTTCTTTGCTTAGAACTGGGTTTCCATCTGAGCTCTTAATATTCATACAAGTGGTTCTCTTTTCTCCAAGGGTCTCTTTAATTTTCCTGTAGGCAGTATCTATCTTACCCCTAGTGAGATAAGCCTCTACATCCTTACATTTGTCCTCTAGCCATGCCTGCTTAGCCATTTTGCACTTACTGTCGATCTCATTTTTGAGACGTTTGGTTCAAATGGGTCTGAGCACTATGGGACTCAACTGCTGTGGTCAGCAGTCCCCTAGAACTTAGAACTACTTAAACCTAACTAACCTAAGGACATCACACACATCCATGCCCGAGGCAGGATTCGAACCTGCGACCGTAGCAGTCGCGCGGTTCCGGACTGCGCGCCTCCAACCACGAGACCACCGCGGCCGGCTTTGAGACGTTTGTATTCCTTTTTGCCTCCTTCATTTACTGCATTTTTATACACTCCTGGAAAATGAAATAAGAACACCGTGAATTCATTGTCCCAGGAAGGGGAAACTTTATTGACACATTCCTGGGGTCAGATACATCACATGATCACACTGACAGAAACAAAGGCACATAGACACAGGCAACAGAGCATGCACAATGTCGGCACTAGTACAGTGTATATCCACCTTTCGCAGCAATGCAGGCAGCTATTCTCCCATGGAGACGACCGTAGAGATGCTGGATGTAGTCCTGTGGAACGGCTTGCCATGCCATTTCCACCTAGCGCCTCAGTTGGACCAATGTTCGTGCTGGACATGCAGACCGCGTGAGACGACGCTTCATCCAGTCCCAAACATGCTCAATGGGGGACAGATCCGGATATCTTGCTGGCCAGGGTAGTTGACTTACATCTTCTAGAGCACGTTGGATGGCATGGGATACATGCGGACGTGCATTGTCCTGTTGGAACAGCAAGTTCCCTTGCCGGTCTAGGAATGGTAGAACGATGGGTTCGATGACGGTTTGGATGTACCGTGCACTATTCAGTGTCGCCTCGACGATCACCAGAGGTGTACGGCCAGTGTAGGAGATCGCTCCCCACACCATGATGCCGGCTGTTGGCCCTGTGTGCCTCGGTCGTATGCAGTCCTGATTGTGGCGCTCACCTGCACGGCGCCAAACACGCATACGACCATCATTGGCACCAAGGCAGAAGCGACTCTCATCGCTGAAGACGACACCTCTCCATTCGTCCCTCCATTCACGCCTGTCGCGACACCACTGGAGGCGGGCTGCACGATGTTGGGGCGTGAGCGGAAGACGGCCTAACGGTGTGCGGGACCGTAGCCCAGCTTCATGGAGACGGTTGCGAATGGTCCTCGCCGATACCCCAGGAGCAACAGTGTCCCTAATTTGCTGGGAAGTGGCGGTACGGTCCCCTACGGCACTGCGTAGGATCCTACGGTCTCGGCGTGCATCCGTGCGTCGCTGCGGTCCGGTCCCAGGTCGACGGGCACGTGCACCTTCCGCCGACCACTGGCGACAACATCGATGTACTGTGGAGACATCACGCTCCACGTGTTGAGCAATTCGGCGGTACGTCCACCCGGCCTCCCGCATGCCCACTATACGCCCTCGCTCAAAGTCCGTCAACTGCACATACGGTTCACGTCCACGCTGTCGCGGCATGCTACCAGTGTTAAAGACTGTGATGGAGCTCCGTATGCCACGGCAAACTGGCTGACACTGACGGCGGCGGTGCACAAATGCTGCGCAGCTAGCGCCATTCGACGGCCAACAGCGCGGTTCCTGGTGTGTCCGCTGTGCCGTGCGTGTGATCATTGCTTGTACAGCCCTCTCGCAGTGTCCGGAGCAAGTATGGTGGATCTGACACACCGGTGTCAATGTGTTCTTTTTTCCATTTCCAGGAGTGTATTTTCTCCTTTCATCAATTAAATTCAATATTTCTTCTGTTACCCAAGGATTTCTACTAGCCCTCGTCTTTTTACCTACTTGATCCTCTGCTGCCTTCACTACTTCATCCCTCAGAGCTACCTATTCTTCTTTTACTGTATTTCTTTGCCCCATTCCTGTCAATTGTTCTCTTATGCTCTCCCTGAAACTCTCTACAACCTCTGGTTTAGTCAGTTTATCCAGGTCCCATCTCCTTAAATTCTTACCTTTTATTAGTATGGGAGAAGAAATCGACCAAGGTCTACTGAAGGAATTATCTCGGCATTTACGTGATACGATTGAAGGAAACTACGGGAAACGTTATTCAGCGTAGAAAACTGAACCTCACATCTCTCTGAAAATACACTTAACCATGCAGTCTTCATATAATAAAGCATTATGGGATGAACGCTGGCTTCTGTGAGAATCGAAAGCCTTTCCTTAAGAACAAGACTTCTAATGTTATTCGCTCCACCTAATTCTCCGTGAGCCATTCTGCAGCGTACCACTGTTGCCCATCTCCTCTCCTACTCCATTTGCGTATGGCGTGAGGGAAAGTGACTGGCTACGTGCCTCTGTTGCGCTGCGATTGATACTGCTTACGAAAGGGCAGGTTGGCTGCCAAGTGGTGTAAGTCACAAAAACTGAAAAATGTGCTGACACCGTCTTTATTCCCTGCTACACTTTCAAGCGTGTCACGAAGAGAAGAAAGAATGTTGCTGGAAATGAAAGCAGCTGACTGAAAATGCGTCATATCGAGTACGATAAAGCGCGTAGAACATCTGCTTTCAGGAAATAAACCCTGAACTTAAAGACTGATTTCCAGAAACTCCATTTGAGGTAAGGACGCGCTTCTGAAAACAGGGCTGGTCGCCTTTCAGTGAGTTTTCAAATAGTTTCCGCTGGTGGAAAATTCGTCACAGAAGCAGAGAAACAAAAATGGCTGACCTTCTGAACTTTATACCTCCCAGCCAGCACGATTTCTTTTTAGGTTTACAATGTGGTCGTGGCGTTTCATACACTGCCCAACAATTTGATGAAACGATGATTACATCAAAATAATGACATTCATAGTCTGACGATAAATAACAATTCTGTTTTTTGAATATTTTGTTAGTAGTGGACCAAAGAGCGAGCGAGCGCACTGACAAAATGCGCTCTCTCTCTCTTTGGTCCACTACTGTGGTCATCGTTTATTGGAGCTCATTACCATACGCAAATCATTTTTTAAGATAATGATTTTGAAGATTTTAATTTTAAGTTGTTGAGACTTTTCATCAATAGAAATATACATTATGGTTTGCATTTACAGGTTACTGTCATGCCCTAATTTACTCAAGAAATATGTAATTATGAGCTGAAAACTTTAAATGTACTCTCTTGAGAAAGCTGAATGTTGGACACACACCACTTGGCAGCCATTCCGCTCATTTGACCATTCCACTCATTTGATAGAAGTATAATTGCCTCACAGTCTTCCACTAGAACCATTTCTCTAAATTTACCCTACAGGGCTTCGTTAGAAACAGTCTCCTTTCTTCAAAGATATCTAGTTATATTCCCTGAGCAGATTTGTTACATTTTCTTATAGGCTACACTGACGTGTTCAATCGGAGCACAAACTCGTTAGATATCCACTTTGATACCATATTATTAAAGAGATCCAAGCATTGGAACAGTCTTTTAGAATTGGGTGCCCTAGCGTCTTGTATGCAATCCTTCTATAAAGAAAAAGACACTTTTGCAAAATGCATCCAACAAATTTAAGTTTCACATTCGCCTTTCCTGCTACAAATGTGTTCCTCCCGTTTCAATCAGCCTCATTGTATTATTCATCCTATAGGTTTATAACTTTGTTATGTGTATAATTTGTATTTATCCGCAGTCAAAACTGCCATTCATTAAACCTATTAGAAATACTGGAAAGGCGCTCTGCGGTGATTCTCTTGCATCAGTTTTCCGTTAGACAACACATCCTTATCGAGAACTCTGAAAGTATCGCCGATCCTACCTAATGAACCGTTTGTTAACATCAGTCGACCTCTTACGATTTCTTAGGACACGACCAATTTTACTGTCGTTTATGTCGAATAAATAGCCGTTCACAATAATGACTTAACTCTATTAATCAAATATTATTCGAACCAATGGCATGTTTGTGATACCTTGATTATCAATCGATAGTTTAATACAGTGTGCAATGGCTTTCGGAAACCTAGGTAGACGCCATCTACTTCTTCATCTGTATCTATCTACAAGATATCGTGCATTAATAAAACGAACTGTAATAAATGTTAGTCATATTTTTCTGAAACCTTACTGATTCAGTGAGACAAGATAGAAACGAGGTTAATTGTACATCTTACATAATGCAAAACAGAATTGGAATTTCGCAAGAGCCTGGTATCTTGTTCGCTTTGAGCACTCTTGAGTGTTTTCCAATACCGTGGTTGTACATCTCAGTGACTCCCATCCGACAGCATGAGTAGCGGTTAAACATTGATATGGTTATATACTAATGTGTGAGTGTATTTTTTAAATATAAAAATTTATGTTTCGGGTTTCTGTCTCATGGGTACACTTTCTTCAGCAGATTAATCTACGAGAGACCGGATAAAATGTATGCAAATGCTTATTAACTTTGATTTTTTATACGTCCTTCACCATTCTCAGTTTTTTATTACACGATTAAACCGTGGTGCGCCTCTTCTATCTTTTGTTGCCTTACTAGGCACGTATTTGTCTAAAGTTCGTTTTAAGATATGGAGCCTAACCACAACTCTTCTGCGTTTGCCAAATTTGAATAAAATTTTCTCAAAGCATCAGATAGACGGGCTATTAATAAGCTATTGCTGTGTAACCACTCCGCCAGAGACCGCGCATTGTGAACAGGCGCTCGACCGGGCTGAAAGATGCAAACGCCATCCCCGAACTACTCTTCAACAGTGGGAAGCAACAAGGTGCTTAAAACATCAACGTAGGGCTGTGCTGTGATAGTGCCACGCAAAACAACAAGGGGTGCCAAGTCCCCTCCACGAAAAACACGACCACACCATAACATCACCGCCTCCGAATTTTACTGTTGGCACTACACATGCTGGCAGATGATGTTCACCGGGCGTTCGCCATACCCACACCCTGCCATCGGATCGCCACATTGTGCACCGTCATTCTTCACCCCACACAACGTTTTTCCACTGTTCAATCGTCCAATGTTTACGCTCCTTACACAAAGTGAGGCGTCGTTTAGCATTTACTGGCGTGATGTGTGGCTTATGAGCAGCCGCTCGACCATGAAATCCAAGTTTTCTACCTCCCGCCTAATTGTCAGAGTACTTGCAGTGGATCCTGATGCAGTTTGGAATTCCTTTGCGATGGTCTGGATAGATGTCTGCCTATTACACATTAAGCCCGGTCCACACGCAACGATATGTCTGCGCAGACATAGGCGCAGATGTCTGTACATGGCAAAAGATCGCTGCAAATGTGGTGTGTTCACACGACACAAACTCCAATCTACTACTCGCCCGCCATCTGTCGGTGTAGAAAAGAAATATCAGTGGCAAGCGACTACGCTCCCCGTAAACGTCAAAAATGGAGAAGTTCTGTTGTGGTCTGTGTTCGCAACTTGTGTTGCAAGAAACATTCAGACCAACCACAGGAAACAGAGAAAGCGGTCAAAATGGTGTAGAAAGTGGCTGCTAAAGCGAAAGCAGTTTTCTCACGAAAATTTACTGCGAGAGTTGCAGGGCGAACCTAAAACATGGACAAGTATATTCATGTTTCTTTTTATAATAGCAGTTAATTTTCTATTAAGTTTGCACACAAATATATTCTTTTGTATAAACTTTTGATAAACTTATGTGAAATATATTGTTTTACATTAACTCTCACATTTACACTCCAATTTCATCTTCAATTGTACTTCTGCTTGGTCTCTAAGAAAGCCAAGCAGATCAAAATACCATAACGTTGGCTGGTATACTTGATCTACTCCTACACCGGATCTTCTAGATTTATGAACTTTGGATACCTCTTTTCGGTAAACAGTTCGCAACGATTTTTTTACTTTTTATTATTACTGTTTCTCTGTTTGCCGAGGCGTCAACTACCCGCAATTTTTCAATTAGAACATTGTATGCTGCTTTCTTCTTGTCTCAGTCACTATATTCTTTACTTTTAATCTTCCACAAACATGGGTGGTTTCTATATATTTCAATGAATTCACTTACAAACTCTCGAGAACACACGAGTATCAACCATTTTAATGCCCTGTGTGCACAAATACAAACACTAGACTGAGCAAACAGCTGTTTCGCGCCGGATTTGCGGCGATCTCCTGTCCACACGCTCCAACTTGTCCGCGCAGATGCGGTTTGAACCCACAGATTTGAAAGGTTTCGCTCAAACCGCCAACTCCAACTTCCAGGTTTGCACACACCTCAGGTTGGTGCAAATCTTCTGTCCATACGCAACGATCTGTCTGCGCAGATGTGATGTGCGCAGACATTTGCGCAGACAGATCGTTGCCTGTGGACGGGCCTTTACAACCCTCTTCAATTGTCAGCGGTCTCTGTCAGTCACGAGGTCGGCGTGTACGCCTTTGTGCTGTACGTGTCCCTGTACGTTTCCACTTCGCTATCACATCGGAAACAATGGATCTAGGGATGTTAATTGGTGTGGAAATCTCGCGTACGGACCTATGACACGAGTGACACCAAATCACCTGACCACATTGGAAGTCCGTGAGTTCCGCGGAGCGCCCCATTGTGCTATCTCACTATGTCTAATGACTACTGAGGTCCCTGGTATGGAGTACCTGGCAGTAGGTGGCAGCACAATGCACCTAATATGAAAAACGTAATGTTTTTGGGGGTGTCCACATGGTCACATGGTGTATGTCAGAATCTGTTGACTCGTAGAAGTTTCAGATTATTAATCGTAAGCCCGTCGACATCGGCTGTTCTTGTCCATAATTACGTGTCTTCAGTCAGAAGTCAGACCTTTTTGGCCTCACTAGATCTGATGGTTCTGGTTCCTACTGTGAAGTCTAATGCGTAAGTTTCACCTGTTTCCTATAATTTCCCTCTTTCTACTTCGGGTTTCTACTAACACGCAGTTGACTCAGTGGAGGCAACTGTTTTCTAGGAGAGACGTCGGTTCCCATGCGACTGCTACGGTCGCAGTTTCGAATCCTGCCTCGGGCATGGATGTGTGTGATGTCCTTAGTTTAGTTAGGTTTAAGTAGTTCTAAGTTCTAGGGGACTGATGACCATAGCAGTTGAGTCCCATAGTGCTCAGAACCATTTGAACCATTTGAGACGTCGGTTCCGAGACATCGCTGCGATTGGACCGGCGGTTAACAATATACGTATTAATTTTTTCACTCTCCGTAATTGCTATTTAGTTATGTTAATAGTCAGTCTGTCTAAAGGTCAATTTTGGTTCAGGGATCTTGGAGTTTCTCCTAAAAAAAAATGCGTTTCTGTTCTGCGTAACACATAATCTGGTGTCCGAGTGACCGTTTCCGGTTTATAGTGCACCTTGATCTATCTAAGGCGACTTTTACAAGTGTGCAGCCTGCAGTACAGGTTGAGGAATCCACAGCTGGCTTTGTCACAAAACTCAAAATTATTATCTGAGACTATCTACTCGTCTTCAGACTAGCAACGGACCCGTACAGTCCAAAGAACGATGCTGTAAATCGATTTTATGAGACGTAACCAATCCGTAGAGAAATCACTCGCATGCTCGGTTTGTTTTATTACTTTATTGGTGGTCCCCGAGGTAAACACACAGAAAGCGCATCGAAAATTGAAAAACTATGTCAAGTATTTTACTATCGGAAAGGAAATGATGAGTCGTTATTCAGTTGTGTAGCAAGTTTCTTCTGTTTGAAAGCCACGATGTCTCCATTTAGACATTAAATTATGCTGGTAAGTATCTATCCAACATTCTCCATGGACATTGGGAGTCATTGCGAACCATCAGCAGCAGATACGTAATGGAAAAATACCTTTTTTATTCGAGTGATCATCTGTGTCGCTCAGTCTCTTAGCAGCCTTTGTATCTTTGTGAGTAAACTAGTTCTTTTTGTTGGTCCCTTTTAATAGCATGTTTCTATATACCATTCGTAAAGATGTGGAACAGATGTGATTTATAGTATTTAATCTGACCTGCTACGCAAACCTGCATGTTATGTTCCTGTATAATCATGTTTTAATTGTTATGTAACCGTTACCCTGTTGTCGCTAATTGTTTTGTGGACAGCACAAAAAACTGCCTTGCATTCCGGAGGCTACCAGCGTTTTCCTGCATGAAGCGCAGGTACGGTCAGATTCTCTAGCGCATTGCGACCGCCTCTTCACCCTTCACGCTCCTCGTCTTTTATTAAGAGAGAACGCACGAGCAGGTTTTTGTGCTGACCTGTAGAAAATATTAATTTATAAGGTGCATCCGCATTTGCTGTTTTGTTGCTGCTAGTTTTAGTGAATGTTAGTGACTGCTAATTTGTAATAACTGCATTATTTGTTGAATGTAATGTTTTGTGGAATGTTAACTAGGCGTCAGCTCTTGACAGCGCAGTGCAACGACATTCCTGGCATGGGTGAAGTGCTCATTTGTCAGTATTTTTCCAGATATTCTCAAACTATTGAGTCCGTGGTTTCATGGCGGTCACGATTAACCGTTTACAGAGATATTTTTTTTTTTTTAATTTACGTTCCCCGTCAGCAGCATTGTAAACTTCTAAAGACTCAGGCTCTATTTCTGGCGATTCAGCGCACATCGTGTACATCTTACATGTGTTTCTTTTCGTATGAGAATAAAGAAGAGCGCTTACTGCCACGGATTTGCTAAGATTCAGAAAAATACTATGCCGCACAGAGAATGGGTACATTTTGGTATAGTTCGACGACAACTTTTTCCCTTTACCCATACAACCAAACGCTGTACGAGCAAACTAACTAGGCGTTTTTTTTTTTCTTTTTATTTATCTGAGGCAGTGTCGTCCAACAACAAACAGAAAAGAGCAATTTGTTCCGACCAAGGCAAATGTCGATATTGGTAATCTGCTAGATATTCCCAGAAGGGAACGTTTTGCCTCAGTATCATTTTGCTGGTATCACAGGAAAGACCCGAGTGTTCTGCAACGACTCGTCTTCTTCACTTGGATACTGAGTGAAATTATCGCACAAATCATTCTCGTACGTACCAGTATTTAGTCCAGAGGTTGGTTTTTAACATGATACAGCTTAGTGTAGAAGAGGCGTCCCTATTGAAAGTGGACTGCAGCTTTTTGTGGAATCCGAATCAGCACGTTTCATGTAATATTACATGAGATGTTGCCAGAGGACCAGGGAAAAGATGTTAGAACCATTGAGCTACCGGGTTTGTCCTATAATGTGTCGGACTCCATAAATAATAAAAAAAAAGTACTTAGGTTCCCGACGAATTCTCTGTGTAGTCCATGTAAGGCAACACAATCTCGCCTGCTTCTGTTCAGTAACACCTCAAACCACTTGCGCTAGTTCCTCGACACACGACCGCCATGAAGCCACAGACTTACCCATATATACATATAAATCTGTGATAAGCAAAAAGGGCGTACTGAAAGCGAATGCAGAAATAAAATAAGAAGTCATCAAGTTGCACACAGGGGATGATTCGTAACGTCTCGCACAGCACCCTTTGCTACGCCTGCGCTGTTGAAGAGCTACGCCAGCCGTGCCAGCCTTGTAGTGTAGCGTGTAGCCAGTAGTGGCATCTTGTGAGTGTGTGTTGCAGCACGGCCGGACAGACTCGTACCGCGTGGCTACCATCCCGTCGCTGCCGGACGACAACAAGACTGCCGACGGCAAGGCTAAGGTACCCCTCTCACCTCTCTACAACTCCTGTCTTCTCTTCCTGTGTGGCGCTGCAACGCTTTCCGGCCTGGGACTCTACGAAAAGCCTCTCCTTCCGCCGTAGTCCGTGCTTTTGCATTTGTTCTCCAGATAGCGCGTTCTGCAATGTTTACGTAGAGCAATTCGACATGTTTCCGCACAGAAAGAGTCTGTCTGCTTGAGGTTTGGTTTGATGTACGGTACATAATATGCTGTCTCCGCATTACAGTTAGACGTCTCATATATCCACTCATCACTGAAACACTTGGTATCGATTCAACAAAGTTTTTGAAAAATTAGTTTCTAACAATAAGTAGCAACAGAAGATAATAAAAGCTTTTGACATGTGGTGTTACTGAGGAATATTGAAGATTAGATGGGTGAATTGAATAACTAGTGATGAGGTACTGAACCAAATTAGGAAAAAAAAATTATAGCTCAGCCTGGCTAAAAGAAGGTAATGGTGGAAAGCGTGGGGAGAGGGGCAACTGTAGAGGGAGACAAAGGCTTGAATGTTATTAGCAAGTTCAAATCGATGTAGGTTGCAGTAGTTTTCCAGAGATGAAGAAGTCACGAGCAATGGAAGCACCCAATGTGAAAATCATTCTGACCGCCTTTTTTGACTCCAGTGACGTTGTCCATCACGAGTACGCCCCAGACGGTACTAATGTCAATAAGGAGTACTACCAAGAGGTTCTGCGTCGCCTTAGTGAAGGAGTGAGACGCAAATGGCTGGACATTTGGGCAGCGACCGGTTAACGTCTTCACCATGATAAAGCACCCGCTAATCGTTTTGGTGAAACACAACACGTCTGTGGTTTGTCAACCTCCCTATGTCCATGACCTAGTACCGAGTGACCTCCGGCTTTTCTCCGAACTGAAAAAGCTCTGAAAGGGACCACATTTCAGAACAGGAAAGACATCATGGAGATAGATATGTAGAAGCTGACATGAATTACTTTGAAGGTGACTAGTATGAAACAGTTGTATTTGAATAAAGACTGATTTTGTAAAGAAAAGTCGGATTCTTTTTTGAATAGCCCTCGTATGTTTACAGACATCGTACTGACAGTTGTGAACGCATAGGCATGTTCTGCATGCTACGTCGAACCTGTGTTTGGCACTCTATGCGCCCTAGCAATTTGTTGCCTGTACATTTCGAGATCATTTCTTGGTTAGGTTAGGTTAGAGTTTTCATTGTAGCACTGTCTGACAAAAACAATATGGTATGAAACCAATGTAACAGTTCTTTCTGCAGCAGTAATTTGTACATTGTTTAACTACGACGTGCTTTTTTCTTGATTATCATGTTTCTAGGCAACTGCAACCAGATCATTATTTTTGCTCGTTATCGTCGCTGTGCTACTTCTCAAGTATTCCTCCCATTCGTATTGTATGCACAGCGCTGCTTTTCAATCAACTAATTAGCGTTTCTCAAAGTACCTCCTTGGGCAGATGTGGTCAGTTGTAGGGATTTTGTGTGTCTGTAAGCAATTATGGCACTCGATATCAATAAATTCCGATTTTCAATTTTTTGGGCGAGAAGGTAATTAACGGAGAATGAAAAAATAATCGACCGAGTCATGTCACATCCGTTTTTCATTCGAGCCGAGATGGTGAGAGGAGACTTTCAACGTTGACGACGAGTCCCTGGTCGGTTTGGAAGGCAGCGCCTATTCTGTTGGATTCACTAACCATTCCGTTTATCATCAACTAACACGTAATCATAAGTATCTAGTACTCTGTCAAAATGCAACGTAAGAATATCTGTTAAAACGTCCTGTATCTTGTATCAAAGGATCGCTCTTAAAATCTAGTACCATCACATACTATGTTCTTATTTCAGTGTCGACGTTTGGCTTCTTGTGAATAAGGGGGTGATCACTGCTTATTAAGTGAAAATACGTCTTTTTTTATCAGTCTAATTTCATACGTTTCACTACGTCTTTTGCTCCAATCAAAAGAGATTTTCTAAATTTTGCGATATCATTTTAGAAAGCGGTTTGGCAGAGAATATAAGGTGACACTGGAGCCGCAGAACAAATATATGCATCGTGGTTTGTGTTGATTATTAATATACACATATCAACAAAAATTTTGCATCACCCCGGTAAAAAAAATATATATATTAATAAAATGGAAATGAGCGTATGGCATCGTTGGCCGCGAGGCCCCTATTCGAGGAAGTTCGGCCGCCAGGTGCAAGTCTTATTTCATTCGACGCCACATTGGGTGACCTGCGCGCCGGTGATGAGAATGAAATGATGATGATGACAACACTGCACCCAGTCCCCGAGCGTAGAACTTCTCTGCCCCGACCGGGAATCGAGCCCGGGCCTGTTTGCAGGGGAGGCGAGATACGTTAGTACCCAGCTAAGCAGGCGGACACAACCCTGGTAGATCGTGCAGCTGTGTTACTATTGTGACTGTTAGCGTCAATCATAAGGTCACCCTTGTGTTGTCGTGCAGACATGGGATCGGTTCCAATTGACATGTAGTATTGAGGATTTACACCGCACAGGACGTCCACGTTCAGAAGGTGCACAGGATGACAGATATCTACGGCTTTTGAGTTAAAAGAATAACGGGCTGAGTGTTCCAGAACCGAATTTGGCGTTCGAAAAGGCCGCGGGACTGTCAGGAGACGATTGTATGATGCGAACCTCCATTCCCGACGACCATGGAGTCTGTTACAGATAGGCAAGAAATCATACAGAATGGATGCCCGAGTATTGGCGTCGGGTGTTATTTACGGACGGAACTCCGATCTGTTTCTACCGTAATTATCACAGACAAAGTGTTTGGAGACAACCCCGTAATATCCTACGCCTCTAACAGCATTCCACATGTGCAACAAGATGGTGATGGAGTGATGTTCTGGGGTGGCATGACATGTGGCTAAGGTATGCCTCTCGTAGTTCCTGAGGGCAATCTCACTGCTCTATGGTACAGAGGCAAGATTTTGCAACCAATAGTGGGACAAGTATCTACAACATTTTGGTAACAATTTCATCTTGATGACTATGCTCATCGTAGTGCCCTTGTGAATACATTCCTTCAGCATGCAAGGATCGTTAGAATGGGTTGAGAAACAGATGACTTAAACATTATTTTATCTGTACACGTGGCAAATTAATATTTATACACACCTCAGAGCCTGTTTTTGTTTTCTGTGCCTTGAATTTCCAAATAAAGGGGTGATGCAAAACTCTTGTTCTGTGTGTATAAAACAAAATGTGTTGTACATTACAAGTTTTATTCCCATGAGCATGTCGACATGATTTGCAATAATGAATTTTACAAATGTGCGGCACAGTAGCAGACCTTACATCGTGTGCAGTGTCGGCACCGACCCTAAAATAAGACTGGAAAATCATGTATGCACCTTCGCAATGTCTGGAAAAGTATTACCCACAAACAAAACTCTACGAATGTTGAAATAGCCGTTTTCAACGGTACACTTGCTGGCTATTAACACCATTAATCGACTTTACTGAAACACTTTCGGTTATAGGTCATCAGTAAAAGTATATTATTTAGCACTTTACGTGTAATATCATTTTAAAATATTAGCTAATCTTAATCTCTGAAACTGTCAACTAACAAGGACTCCAGCAGGGTTTTAAAAGTATGACTTTCTATCACTTTTGATATTTTGAGAAAAGCAAAGGTTTACGGAATGTTCAATCTATGAGACGAATGTATCTCTTTCGTTTTGGTAAGAACTTTGGCTTGTTGTGAAGAGTTTACTAATATTTATCGGAAATTCAGTTGTGATCGTTTGTAGCAAATCAAAGACTTAAATTTCCCTCTAATAAATCAGAGCGATATGAAATTCGCTTTGGTACACATATAGACTTTTTTTTAGTAATTTGTGCATTAAACGAGGAACGTTCACAATGGTAATTTTCGCAGCATTATGTTTGGTTACGTGCTTTACATCAGTAATTTGCCTTTTCCTTTCTCCAAAAGAAAGCTGTAGGAAGATACCAAATCGTATGAAAAGACTTGTTTAAAATTAGTTACTTGTTTTGCCAGATGTATGATGTATATAGTCGTGTACAAATTTGTATTTAAAATATTCCTTTTACTTACAGTCCCGGCGGAAAGAACCATCATCAAAGAAGAAGAAAGCAGATAACTTAGATGATTTGAAACAAGAGTTAGATATCGATTTCCACAAGATTTCACCAGAAGAGCTGTATGCACGTTTCAGCACAAATCCAGAAACAGTAAGTATCTGCATTACACATCTGTGCCATTTTTAAGATAAAAGTGGAAAATCTGTGGCACGATAGCCATTGTGAAAGCATAAATTCTCTGTTTTTCTGAAGCCTGTAACTTTGCTACTGAATAACATTAATTTTTGTCTCAGTAATTTATTTATCCACGGATTATTTTTACAATGATCTATGTCGTCAGGAGAGGAATTCGTGGTGGTGTCAGCTTGATACAAGGAAAGAAAAGTGAAATAAACAGCCTCATGAATGTATATGTGCTCAATATGAACAGACAGCATAAATTTCCATCCTTCTGAATCTGGAGCCTTTGTCTTAAAAAATGAACTCCCTCAGTTGGTTATAGGCCTATCTAACATTTTGTGAATTCATTTCTTTACAGGTTGTATTTCACATCGATCTTTTCTGAAGTTAATGTGTGTGTCATTTCTCATTTATTTAGTAAAGTGATTCTATTGAGAAATTATTTGTGTAGAGAATTTGGTTCTTACCGGAGATGATGAAACTTTATATATTGATAAAGGTTTAATTGTTAAATTTAAAAAAAACTTGCTTATTTATAATCGTTAGCCTGCCCTTAGTGATTGTTGAGGGACAGATTCTTATACAGACTGTGATTTATTTGCTCTTTAATGACACAAAATTAAACTGCATTTTTTCATTGCAGGGTCTAACACATGCAAAAGCAAAGGAAATTCTTGAACGTGATGGACCAAATGCTCTCACACCTCCAAAGCAAACACCTGAATGGGTGAAGTTTTGTAAGAACTTATTTGGAGGCTTTGCCTTGCTGCTGTGGATAGGAGCAATTTTATGCTTCATTGCTTATTCCATCTTAGCAAGTACTGTAGAGGAACCCTCAGATGATAACGTAAGTGTTTTTGTATTTCGTTGTCTGTCTCTTTGTATTTTGTCTATGATTGATACATTTTTCCAATTCAGTTTTCATATAATGATGTAGATCTCTCTTTGATGTACTCCTAAATATAATTTATCATGGCTATGTGGCTAATAACTGCTTATAAAAATAACCTAATGTTTTGAAATAACCATGTAAAAAAATAAGTAATAGGGCGTTATATGTTATGCTAACTCGATTGCTAAGGCCCATGTGACAAATGTATTAGAGATTTTATGTCTAGTGAGTAATGGTTTGTATGTAACTTTTCAGAGGTTGAATTCAGTTAGTGGGAGCCTGCAGTTTGTCTAACTTTCATAAATACTTTTGTTTTTAAATCATTTATAGTAAAAGTGGCTACACACGTGCTTGGCAATCACACTGTCACTTTGTGCAGATAAGTGCAATTACCTTGTGCTTCTATGCAGCTGAAGCATGCGTGTACAGTCATCAGTTTGGTGACCAGACTATGTCAGGCTCAGGGAGGAAAGTGTAATTGTGTAGTAAAGAGTGGTTACAGAAATGAAAATTGTATTCATGTATTAGTAACTTTCTCATTGAACTGAATATATATTGTCATAATTACCTCAAGATGAATGAAAAAACACTTTCATGACATAGTTATCTCAAGATAAATGAAGAAACATA
The DNA here is from genome assembly GCF_023897955.1 of Schistocerca gregaria. NCBI lineage: Eukaryota > Metazoa > Arthropoda > Insecta > Orthoptera > Acrididae > Schistocerca > Schistocerca gregaria. Next base: position 658,259,323 of record NC_064920.1, read on the forward strand.
ATTGTATTTCCTTCCACTTGTTACACCTTTGATTAGAAAGCAGCATACACTCACGAGAGAGGCTGTAACACCACTGTGAGTCTCCTGCCCATTCATGAACCAAAACAAACTGAAATACTGTAACACTGGTTTATAAATACAGAGGTGACAAACAGTCATGGGATATCTCCTAATAATTTGTCAGACCTCCTTTTGCCTGGTGTAGAGCAGCAATTCGATTTGGCATGTACTCAACAAGTCACTTAAAGTCCAAATGTTGCTGGAAAAGAATTTTGTGCATGAACTGACCTCTCAATGATGACCTGTAAATGTTTGATGATTCATGTCGGGCAATCTGGGTAGACAAATCACTAGCTTGAATTCTCCAGAAACTAATCGTGAATAACTGTGGCTTATTGACAAGGCACATTGTCATCCATAAAAATTCAATCATTGTTTTGGAACATGAAGTCCATGAATGGCTGCAAATGGTCTACAAGTTGCCGAATGGAACAATTTCAAGTTAATGATCGGTTCAGCTCAAACAGAGGATGCAGTCCATTCCATGTAAACATTGCCCACACCATTATGGGGCCTTGTTGACAGCTTGTGTCCGTGGCTCCATGGGGTCTGCACCACTCTTGAACACTACCGTCAGCTCTTGTCAACTGGAACCGTCAGCTCTTGTCAACCGGAATTGGGATTCACCTGAGCTCTTGTCAACCGGAATTGGGATTCACCTGACCAGGCTATGGTTTTTCAATCAATATGATCTTGAGCTCAGGAGTGGCACTGCAGGCAATATGCTGTTAGCAAAAGCACTTGCTTTGGTATTCTGCTGCCATAGTCCATTAGTGCCAGATTTGGCTTCTGTGTACTAATGGATACGTTCAGTGTATGTCTCACATAGATTTCTGCTGTTATTTCATGCAGTTTTGCTTGTCAGTTAGCACTGACAACTTTGTCCAAACCCCACTGCTGTTTATTGTTAAGTGAAGTTTCTTGGCTACTATGTTGTCTGTGGTGAGAGGTAATGCCAGAAAATTGGTGTCCTCAGCACACTCTTGACAGGTGATTGTGGAATATTGAATTATGTAACAATTTCTGAAATGAAATTTCCTCGCCATCTGTGCATGTCACTATCCCATGACTTTCGTCATGTCAGTGTATTTCGTCACCACCAGCCCCTGTCTTGCAGGTGCTTTCCAGCTTTCTTTTCTCTCTTCTGAAATTGGTTTTTAACGAAATTATATTTTTATTATTGTTCCTCTGGTTGCTGCAGGTTATAATGCTTTATACTTTGCAAGAAGTACTTCTTATGTAGCATCTCTCTGTTCTTTGTTGTGGTATTTTTCACATTTAATATTCCTTAAGTGTGGACGCATTTCATAGGTACAAATAGACTCCTCCAACAGTTGGCGATTGATATTTCCGAGATCACACGTGTTGGCCACAGAAACATAGTATGATGTTCATGCAGATACTGTCTCAAGAATGATGTATGCTTGCACAAGCCTCTCTATTCTTGGTACACACCCTCAAGCATGCTCAAGTTTCATTTCTTGCATAAGTATGCGTAATTACAATTTGATCAAGCATCGAGCTGCGTGTACAGTCCTGATGCTTGCACCGCAAATTTATCCTACATACAAGCATGCAGCTACATGTGTAGTCAACTTAATACAACTCTCAGCTGTGGTCTTTCCTCACCCAGTACTGCATATCAAAACTAACATAATGGACTCTAATTTATTCAGTGAAGCAGTTACTGGTGTGAACTTTAAAAAGGCCAGTTAAAGAGCAGTAGAATCAGTTAGGTGTAGACCATTAATATGCCATAGTGAATGTGGAAATTGCTGTGTCCACTATCCTATAATGCCATTATGTAAACTGCTCAGGGATTATCATGTGGCAGATAACCAACACAAACAATTTAGGGAAAGGCCAATCCCTCACTTTCAAATAAAGAAAAATAAAAGTAACATAATAAAATTTGTTTTGCTATGGTTGAATCATTAAATTGACAAATTGATGATGCCATTTGGTTTCAAGATCAGATTCGAGTAACAAGGATTGGTCATCTGTGATAACATCTTGAAAATAACCTTTGTTTGTTTCAGTGTGCTTCAGGAGCGACACAGCCATCCAGTCTTCTATGTAGTTTTGATGTTGTTGTTTTTGTCTTTAAGTAACTTTGTTTCATTTGTTCTTTACACATTTTTTGTCACTCATCCTCAGGGCCGATTGTATGAACAGTTTTTATCTTAGGTCAGAAAATGAACTCTGTTCAGGACTGTGCTCTATTGTATAACACTAAACTTCAGTTCACAAAAGCAGGTTTAATTTTGATCTAAATTAGTGTGAAAAATGCTTGGCAACATCGCTAAAATCAGATGTCGTTACAATTACCTCACTTCAACTGCAGATACTGATTGCACATCATAAATCCACAGTATTTATTATCAAAGGTGTGGTGTAGAAAAGGGGAATGAAAATAAGCAGAAATTTTGTGATCTTCACATTTCTCCCCAGCCAAAACAGATTTTATACTGGAAATTTTATTGGGTCGTCATAAAAACACACTGGAAGGCAAAAAAAACTGAAAATGTGATTACGACTCCCAAAGAAAAGGTGAAGAAGTCACTGAATGTAAGGAGAAACTGTGGCTGGAAGTGTTTTAAAATTTGTTATGTCATTATTAAGAAAAGGTGAGGAACCAAAAGCACATGATAGGGTGAAATTTTAAGTCTTACTTTACAATTATTATATTTCATCCCTATGTTATTACATGTCTTGTGTAAACTGGAGCAAAAAAAAGTGTCCAAACTTTTCAAGGTTAATATGTATAAAACTGGAAGCAGTAATTTCATCAGGCCTATGGTTCAGAAAGATCGACAGAGGCTAATTACAGCCTGAAGCCAGAATTTATACCTATTACCAACCCTTAAAAGATTGCAGGTTTTCAGCCTGAATTTGTATGCAGTGTTTTGTTTACATTTTAATAGGCTCCAATAAATTTTTTGAAACAGATTTGATACTTAAACTTCTCAGTATTTTCCACATTAACAAACCTTGTCAGAGGGGAAAGAAGGGGAAAGTGTAAAAAATTAAAAGACCTGCTGTGGGATTGAAACTGACATCTTGCGAACTGCATTCAATGACGTAGCTACTTAGCCCCTGCCTTACAATTCGAAGTTGACTTATGTTTGTGTACTACTAGTCATGTTCATCAACCTGCATGCAGTTTATGCAACAGTTTAAGAACTTGTTTTGTACTTAAAAATTAAATGTTAATTGTGTGGTTACTGCTATTCAGACGAAGAGAGCAGTTTTGAAAGAAATGTCATTATTGACTGTTGGCAAACTCCTTGTACTTAACTTTTCACTGCAGATATTTCGAATTTCCTGTTATTGCACTGCTGCGTAGTGTTAAAATGCCTTAAACTATTCACATTAATTAAGAGTTGTCCCCAAGAACTGTTACTAATCAGTTATTATCTGCATTCATTACTTAAATTACCTCTAATTTCGTTACCTAACCTTATGGGTCAATAATAATATTTCAAATCTCAGTTGTGTGACAGTGGCGTATTCGCATATATTTATTTAACATTTTTTGTGTTGGTAACAGTTTCTTTATTATTTGTGTCGTCTTGACTCAAATTTGCACAAAACAGAAGTGTTGGTATGTAATGTCACCAGGCTGTAACCTTATGATTGCTCCACTTGAGCAATAAAATTATGCGTCAAAGTTGATCCTACATCACTGCGATATAATCTGAGATTTAAATAGTGCATATTTCAGAGTTCAGCTTGATTGGAGCTCATTTTCTGTGTCAAATTAAGATTAACGGCTTTATACAATTGGCCCTAAGTGTGTACACAGCATTTGGCATGGTTGATGTACTCACCTTTTTTGTCGTGTTCAGTTAATTCACATTCAGTATTTTAATTACTCATCAAAAATTGGTATTGTGATATTCTATGTGTGAGTGGTAACTTTTACAGTGGAAATGTGTGAAAGATAGTCCACTTTGACTGTTTTCGTTCGGTGTAAAAGGGAATTAGATTTTTGGGTAATGCCATTCATAGACATGAAATGTTACTTTTTTGTTTGAGAGGCAGTGCTGCCTCAGTGAGTAACTGACAATGATAAAAAATATATATTTTTTTAATGGCTCAAAATAGTAAGGTCACTGTATAGGCATATAAATGCAGTGAATTATTCCTACATAATAATATATTGTGAACATGAATCATTGAACATGCAACCAACTACATAAATCATTCAATATACAATACTCCTTGTCTTTAGTTGTGGTAATAAGTATAGTGTGTTTTATTGCCTTTGGAGCCATAGTGTTAAAGAGACTGTGACTACATACAAGGGTAGTCGTCAAGTGTTAATCATCACCTCGAATAAACAAATTTGTCTATTTAATTTTTTGTTTGCTTGCAGTTACATGTCTTTAGTTATGAATCACATTGAAATCTCCATGTCACTGTAATGTAGCATGGTGTTGGAGCGGCAAACAACGAAATGATGCTGATAGTTGATATGACTGAATCATTTTGTTTTGGCTGCTCTAGTGACATGGTGCAGGAATTTCAGTGCATACCAGAACTACAAGACTTTACTTGTAAACAAACGAAAACTTAATTACATAACTTTATTTTTTTAAAAGTTGTGATTAAAACTTTGACTACCTTCTGTACGGAAGGTAATGAAACCGGTTAGATATGTGACATTTAAAACTTTCCTGCTGCAGTACAGTTAGTTGCATAAAATTTCAAGAGAACGGCTGGATGTCTGCAACTTGTTGTCTGGGTAGCAAGCTGGAGACATCCAGCACTACTCCTGAAATTTTATTGAATGGGGTTGATTCTGCTTCATGATTTAATCTGAATAGAGTCAACCTTTTCTTGTTTTACAATGTTAAAAATTCTATAGCTAATCTATTTCAATAATGAGAATGTCTTGTCTAGTAATAATGAGTGGAAATAAATTTTAAGTAAAAAATTGAAATAGTAGAAACTGATACTAAATAGCATAAACAAATTGATCACCTTAGCTTGTGCTATAGGCACACCATAGAATATAAGATATTTGTGGAATTAACCTGTAGTATCATGGAATAGCAGTTTTGGTTTCATATTGTTGAGTGTTTCATGTTTGTATTGTGTGTAAAAAATATGTAGAAGTGCTAGTACCTTATTTATTTTGAGGTGTGCAAAATAGTTCAATATTTACCTAAAATATCCACTGACA